>NC_064570.1:77201287-77504318 GCF_937001465.1 Orcinus orca
TGTTTCCTTATTAATTTTCTGTTTAGATGATCTGTCCATTGGTGTAAGTGAGGTGTTAAAGTCCCCCAGTATTATTGTGTTACTGTTGATTTCCTCTTTTAGAGCTGTTAGCATTTGCCTTATATATTCAGGTGCTCCTATGTTGGGTGCATATATATTTATAATTGTTATATCGTCTTGGATTGATCCCTTGATCATTATGTATTGTCCTTCCTTGTCTCTTGTAACAGTCTTTATTTCAAAGTCTATTTTATCTGATATGAGTGTTGTTATTCCAGCTTTTTTTTGATTTCCATTTGCATGGAATATCTTTTTTCCATCCCTTCACTTTCAGTCTGTCTGTGTGTCCCTAGGTCTGAATTGGGTCTCTTGTAGAGAGCATATATATGGGTCTTGTTTTTGTATCTGTTCAGCAAGCCTGTGTCTTTTGGTTGGAGCATTTAATCCATTCATGTTTAAGGTAATTATCAATATGTACGTCCCTATTACCATTTTCTTAATTGTTTTGGGTTTGTTTTTGTAGATCCTTTTCTTCTCTTGTGTTTCCCACTTAGAGAATTTCCTTTAGCATTTGTTGTAGAGCTTTTTGGTGATGGTGAATTCTCTTAGCTTTTGCTTGTCTGTAAAGCTTTTGATTTCTCCCTCGAATCTGAATGTGATCCTTGCCGGGTGGAATAATCTTAGTTGTAGGTTCTTCCCTTTCATCACTTTAAATATATCATGCCACTCCTTTCTTGCTTTTGGAGCTTCTGTTGAGAAATCAGCTGTTAACCTTATGGGAGTTCCCTTGTATGTTATTTGTTGCTTTTCCCTTGCTGCTTTCAATAATTTTTCTTTGTCTTTCATCTTTGCCAAATTGATTACTATGTGTCTTGGCGTGTTTCTCCTTGGGTTTATCCTGTACGGGACTCTCTGGACTCGCTTCCTGGACTTGGGTGGCTATTTCCTTTCCCATGTTAGGGAAGTTTTCGACTATAATCTCTTCAAATATTTTTTCGAGTCCTTTCTCTCTCTCTTCTTCTTCTGGGACCCCTATAATGCGAATGCTGTTGTGTTTAATGTTTTCCCAGAGGTCTCTTAAGCTGTCTTCATTTCTTTTCATTCTTTTTTCTTTATTCTGTTTGGCAGCAGTGAATTCCACCATTCTGTCTTCCAGGTCACTTATCCGTTCTTCTGCCTCTGTTTTTCTGCTATTGAGTCCTTGTAGCGTATTTTTCATTTCAGTTATTGTATTATTCATCTCTGTTTGTTTGTTCTTTAATTCTTCTAGGTCTTTGTTAAACATGTCTTGCATCTTCTCGATCTTTGCTTCCATTCTTTTTCCGAGGTTCTGGATCATCTTCACTATCATTATTCTGAATTCTTTTTCTGGAAGGTTACTATCTCCACTTTATTTAGTTGTTTTTCTGGGGTTTTATCCTGTTCCTTCATCTGGTACATAGCCCTCTGCCTTTTCATTTTGTCTATCTTTCTGTGAATGTGGTTTTCCTTCCACAGGCTGCAGCATTGTAGTTCTTCTTGCTTCTGCTGTCTGCCCTCTGGTGGATGAGGCTATCTAAGAGGCTTGTGCAAGTTTCCCAATGGGAGGGACTGGTGGTGGGTAGAGCTTGGTGTTGCTGTCAATAGCGGAGCTCAGTAAAACTTTAATCCACTTGTCTGCTGAGGAGTGGGGCTGGGTACCCTCCCTGTTGGTTGTTTTGCCTGAGGCGACCCAACACTGGAGCCTATCGGGGCTCTTTGGTAGGGCTAATGGTGGACTCTGGGAGGGCTCACACCAAGGAGTACTTCCCAGAATTTCTGCTGCCAGTGTCCTCGTCCTCACGGTGAGACACAGCCACCCCCCACCTCTGCAGGATACCCTCCAACACTAGCAGGTAGGTCTAGTTCAGTCTCCTATGGGGTCACTGCTCCTTCCCTGGGTCCCGATGTGTGCCCTCCAAGAGTGGAGTCTCTGTTTCCCCCAGTCCTGTTGAAGTCCTGCAATCAAATCCCACCAGCCTTCAAAGTCTGAATCTCTAGGAATTCCTCCTCCCATTGCCAGACCCCCAGGTTGGGGAGCCTGACGTGGGGCTCAGAACCTTCACTTCAGTGGGTGGACTTCTGTGGTATAATTGTTCTGCAATTTGTGAGTCACCCACCCAGCAGTTATGGGATTTGATTTTACTGTGATTGTGCCCCTCCTACTGTCTCAGTGTGGCTTCTCCTTTGGCTTTGGATGCTGGGTATATTTTTTGGTGAGTTCCAGTGTGTTCCTGTCGATGATTGTTCAACACTTAGTTGTGATTCCAGTGGTCTCGCAGGAGGGAGTGAGAGCACATCCTTCTACTCTGCCATCTTGAACCAAATCCTCCCTCCCCAGATTTTGAAAAAAATATTTATTTATTTATTTGGTTGCACTGGGTCTTAGTTGCAGTATGCAAACCCTTAGTTGTGGCATGCATGTGAGATCCAATTCCCTGACCAGGGATTGAACCCAGGCCCCCTGCATTGGGAGCACAGAGTCTTACCCACCGCACCACCAGGGAAGTCCCTATTTCCTCAGATTTTGACTGTCCTCTGTGTATGCCTGCTTTATATGGACTTAGTCTTAGGAGTGCTTGCCTTAGGAAAAGCGTAGGAAAGGTAACTTTGTCTCATCAGGTATCTCAAATTTTTTTTGTTGACTAACTTCTGAAATTCTAAAACCAATGTTCTATTAATTCTATAGTAGATAGATTGAATTCTTTGTTCAAATACAACAATTCCTGAGCCCTAAGCCTTATGAATTATAACACCTCGATGTGTATTCACCCACTCTCCTTTTCTCTGTGCAAGTCTTGATAGGGGAGTGAGCACACCGAGGTTGCTATCAGAAAGAATACATGCAGGCCTTCTTAAGAAGCAGGTTTATTCAACAGAATTAGCTCTAGTCAGGATTTGACTAACCAAAAAATGTGCTAAGTAAATTTGTGTTAGCAAGTAACCTAAAACTGCCTGTTTTTTTTCTATAAGGCTAAAAATAACTGTTTAACAAAATGTTATCGGAAGTGTTTTATTTAAAACAAATATTATAGGCTAATGTAGAGTCTATTTTGTCTAATTTCCCTGAAATGTATTCTCCAATCATAAAACTGCCAACATCATCATCTACTGAATGTTATATCAATAGATAATTGGAAAACTTTCACTTCTAGTGGAGTTTAGTATCAATATTAGAATGTGTAAAAACTTCTGAGTGAGATTGTCCTGGGTTCTAATTTTAGTTCTGACACTGACCTTGGTCTATTACTTACCCTCTCAGAAATTCGATTTCTTCATCCATAAAAATAGCATAATCCTATCTAATAATAATAGCTGTGTTGGAGAATTGTTTTGGCTCAGACGGTGAATATGAAGTAGCTGGCTGTCTTAATTTGGGTTCTCCCAGAAACAGGAATTCTAAGGCAAGAATTCCAGTGAAATAGTTTACTCGGGAAGTTCAGAGAATATGGTAGGGAAGTGGGGGAAGAATCAAATGACAAGGTGTCAACTGGCAAAGAGTACGTGGGTCAGCCAGCTACCACAAAGGACACCTAGAGCTTAATTCTGTAGGGAAAAATGATGCAAAGCACACACCTTAGAAATTTCCACCTGAGGGGTGAGGGAGTTGGGATATTAATACACCAACTTCTGGGAGGTCAGTGGTTGAGGGCTTCTCTCTGGGGTATTAATTCCTTAGCGCTATACTCTGCTCCTGAACAACAGCCCTGAGGGATGCATACACCATGCCAGTGGTTGGAATCTCACCAGAGCATACTGAAAATTCCTCAGGAAGGTGGGGTGGGCACTGATACAGCTTCTTCACTAGTACAATGTTTTCCCAGGCTTCAATAAAAGATAGGTATGAAAATAAAAAATAAAACGGACCTCTTACTAGAAGATATTGTTATTGAATACTATACCCTTCCCTTTATAACATACTCTCTTTTCTGAATCAGTCAGCTTAAGGCTAAGCTGCTGTACGAAAAAAAAAAAAGATCCCAAACACAGTGGTTTGAAGAATGGAGATGTTTCCTTCTTATGTATTAGTCCAGGGTTCTGTGGGACAGATTCGCGGGCCTCCCATTCGGGGAAGCACGTTCCTTTTATCTTGCTGCTCCATAGTAGGAGCTGGAGGAGACATGAGGGTAATGTCTTTGTTTACATGGTCAAAGCAGAAAGTGCCATTTCTAGCTTCCAGCCAGTGGGAAGGGGAAAAGAGAGGGGAGGAGCGTTTGCCCATTGTCTTAGGCCCAGCCAGCCCCAGAAGTAGCATCCACATCCCTGCTCCCATGAAGAGAGCTTGGTCACGAGGCCGTGCCTATGGCAGGGGAGCCTGGGAACGCCGGCCAGCTGGGTGAGCAGCATCCAGCTCCAGGTCAGTTACTATGGGAAAAGGGAGAAGGGGTTTCTGTGCACAAGCGACACTCTTTGGCACCTCTCAGTAGCATAGCATCTAGTTTAGGCTTGACTAAGCTTCTTGTAAATCTCAATAGCCACAGAAAGAGCACAGGATAGGAGCCTATCAACCGATCTGGTGGCGTCTTTCACTGAAACTGAGTCACAGAGCTATTCACATAGTAATGACGGGCTTGGACTTCACTGCATCTTTTCTTTTCACCACATCTTCTTCACCTAGCCATACACTTACCTAGAACTTTTCCTGCTCTCACTCATAATTTTGCACATTTGTATATTTCCAGTGTCTTGATTTGAGTTGAGGCTTACCCAATTGATCTGAGCAGAGGGATGTGCAATCAGCACGACTGACATCCCAGCATCAGTTCTGAATAAATTCCCAGAGTAGGGGTGGGGGAAACCATCTTTCACCATCCAATCACCATGCAGCTTTCTGGTGTGCATGTGACCTGTGGCAAGGTTCTTCAGCTACTGCTTGCCTGGCGCTCCATTGGAGATGGAGAGAGGAGGAACATGGAGCATGGGGGCGGGAGGGGAGGTTGCATTAGGGGCACCGTGGAAAAAGCAGGTTCTTGACCCTTGGCCTCTGGGTGGGACTGTGGGTCAAAGGGGTGGGGTCTTAGCTTGCTGGAAAGGACTTCTGTGACTCTTTATCTGGTATGAGATGTGGAAGGGGACAGCTGGAGGGGGCTTCTTAAGTTATAGGTCGGTCCCCACAAACATGGGCCAGTGAATGACCCCCCTCCGTGCTGTTCTTACTGTTACCAGGCTCTTTTTCCCCCAGCAATATCTTGCACAAAGTACCACCTTGGGACTGTGGAGTAATTTTTAGTCAAGTGACTGATGAAACTCTGATTTAGGCCCTGTAGTTTAGGGGAATTGATGCATGATGTAAGAAAGTATGAGATTTTTGAAATTTGACTGTATAAAACTTGAGGATCTCATAGATATATTTCAATCACCTGCATAATTTCTATCCTTATAATCATGAATATTTGAGAATTGGCTAATCTTTATGTTATGTATGCAGTGTACTCTTTGTCTAATGATTATCTATCTGCATCTCTGATTAACCAGACCCTTTCAAAAAAAGTTTCTCTTCCTCACACGCTCGCATTAAAGAGGAATGTTTATGATTCTTTGACCTAATTCTGTGTTGTGATGATTTAATTACAACTGTGTGCATTCTAGTTATGCTGTCTATCACATCAGCTAGATGAAATATCTTGAAGGGAGGGACAAACTTAAAACTTTTTGTTCCTAGGAACAAGTCCTTTTTTTTTTTTATAACACCTTTATTGGAGTATAGTTGCTTTACAATGTTGTGTTAGTTTCTGCTGTATAACAAAATGAATCAGCTATACATATGGATATATCCCCATATCTCCTCCCTCTTGCATCTCCCTCCCACCCTCTCCATCCCATCCCTCTAGGTGGTCACAAAGCACTGAGCTGGTCTCCCCCGTGTGATGCAGCTGCTTCCCACTAGCTATCTATTTTACATTTGGTAGTGTATATATGCCAATGCTACTCTCCCACTTGGTCCCAGCTTACCCCTTCCCCTCCCTGTGTCCTCAAGTCCATTCTCTACGTCTGCATCTTTATTCCTGTCCTGCCCCTAGATTTGTCAGAACCTTTTTTTTTTTTTTTTAGGTTCCATATATATATGTGTTAGCATACGGTATTTGTTTTTCTTTTTCTGACTTACTTCACTCTGTATGACAGACTCTAGGTCCATCCACCTCACCACAAATAACTCAATTTCATTTCTTTTTATGGCTGAGTAATATTCCATTGTATAAATGTACCACATCTTCTTTATCCACTCATCTGTCGATGGACCCTTAGGTTGCTTCCACGTCCTGGCTATTGTAAATAGTGCTGCAGTGAACATTGTGGTACATGACTCTTTTTGAATTATGGTTTTCTCAGGGTATATGCCCAGTAGTGGGATTGCTGGGTCGTATGGTAGGTCTATTTTTAGTTTTTTAAGCAACCTCCATACTGTTCTCCATAGTGGCTGTAACAACTTACATTCCCACCAACAGTGCAAGAGGGTTCCCTTTTCTCCACACAATCTCCAGCATTTATTGTTTGTAGATTTTTTTGATGTTGGCCATTCTGACCCGTGTGAGGTGATACCTTATTGTAGTTTTGATTTGCATTTCTCTAATGATTAGTGATGTTGAGCATCCTTTCATGTGTTTGTTGGCAATCTGTATATCTTCTTTGGAGAAATATCTGTTTAGATCTTCTGCCCATTTTTGGATTGGGTTGTTTTTTTTTTGATATTGAGCTGCATGAGCTGCTTGTATATTTTGGAGATTAATCCTTTGTCAGTTGCTTCGTTTGCCCATAGGAACAAGTCTTGCTCCTTGTTGATACTCAATGAGTGTGTGTTGTTAATGTTGTTATAGTTTATAAAGCTGAATGCCTTCTCCTTTACTTCATTTCTTAAGCCCTTTTTCATACATATGCGGCGTCTAAAGGTATTTTACAGAACTACCCAGATTTCCATGCACTTTTCTTTTGTTAAGTCCCATCCGATCCGGATATGCAATATGGAGTCGCATTTCTGGGAATATTCAGTGTGCAACACAAAGTCCTAGGAAGTTCCTTTGGAAATCCAGGGATTTAGGGTTTGGAGGGAGTAGTTCGAGTTGATGAATTAATAGAAACTCTTCTAAATTTGTCCAACTCAACCTTCTACTCCTTTCTAAATAATTTATTGAGGGTATAGGATTCCTCCCACCCCCACCCCCACCCCCAATGAGATATGGCCTCACATACTTTGCTACTCTTTGAAGCCCAGTTGTTCTCCAATAGTTCATTCTTAACATTTCAAACAAGTTTCAGATGTTTTCCTTAGGTTTATTAATCATAGAGGCATTATAAAACCTCTCCAGACAAACTCCGCCTGGCCTCTTCTTATTTGGTCCTTCCGTAACTCTGATTACTCAGCATTTGTATACTTTTCTGGTTATGTTTGGAAACTTGCACATTGGTAGAGAGAACTTTTTTTAGTTAGGGTTATCCTAACTCAACTAGAGTAACAATATGCCTGAGATGCAATTGTTGCCACTGCCTGGCACTAAATAGAATACACAGAAAATTGAATCCATTAAAATGTGAAACATCACAAGCTTTGGGGACCTTTCAATAAAACCTGCTCAATTTTGGAAAACCATTTAATGCCACTCTAAAACATTAAAACTTGTAATTTAGGTATGAGATACTTAAATGAGTAAGCCCTAAGTGGAAACCTGATATAAAATAGTTTTTGTTGTTTATCCATTCTAAATGTAATAGTTTGCATCTACCAACCCCAAACTTCCAGTTCGTCCCTCTCCCTTGCCCGCTGCCCCTTGGCAACCATAAATCTGTTCTCTATGACTGTGAGTCTGTGTAGCACAGGGAACTATATCCAGTCTCCTGGGATAAACCATACTGGAAAAGAATATAAAAAAAGAATGTGTGTATATGTGTATAACTGAGTCACTTTGCTGTACAGCAGAAATTAGCACAACATTGTAAATCAACTATATTTCAATTAAAAAAAAAAAAGAAAGGGACTCTCCTGGTGGCACAGTGGTTAAGAATACGCCTGCCAAAGCAGGGGACACAGATTCAAGCCCTGGTCAGGGAAGATCCCACATACCGCAACTAAGCCCGTGCGCCACAACTACTGAGCCTGTGCTCTAGAGCCCTCGAGCCACAACTACTGAGCCTGCGTGCCACAACTACCGAAGCCTGCGTACCTACAGCCCATGCTCTGCAACAAGAGAAGCCATTGCAATGAGAAACCCACACACCCAAACGAAGAGTAGCCCCCTCTTGCTGCAACTAGAGAAAGCCTGCATGCAGCAACAAAGACCCAACGCAGCCAAAAATAAATAAAATAAAAAATAAATAAATTTATAAAAGAAGAAAAAGAAAAAAATATTTTTTGGCTCGTCAAAGATAAAATCACAGAACCATAGACTATTTAGAATAGGATTTAGTTCTAAAATCAGTTGAACCTTGACCTCTGAAGATCTAATGGTTCTGACAGGGTATCTGACAAAGGCATATGTTTATGTGGCTTATTAAGTCTATGTAAAGCATCTTAATTTTGAACGACATTATGTACTTCTCTCACTATGGGCAGAACATGGCTGAGAATGGATACCTTCTGCATGTTAGTTATTTTATCTTGCAAGTATTAAACCAATACATTTTATTTCCACCTCTTCCCTGAAATTGTTTTTCATTCACAGTCTTCTATTTCTAAAGCTGAGTCTTGAGGCTTATGAGAGGCTGGCACTGGACTTCTTTAGTAAGACAATAGGGTTGAGAGCAAGGCTTTTTGGAGTTGAGAGTTTTTCCCAGTCTCCTTTAGCTTTGATTTAACTTACCAAAGGGAAAGTCTGGAAAACTTGGGTCACAGAGTTTTCCCATAGTGCAGAGGAGGTAACTCTCCCCTGTGGCATCTGAGCCATATCCCTCCCTGCGCTTTCCTGGAAGAGGAGGAGCTGTGTTAAATAGATGCGTGGGAGGCTCTTTCCATTTATCATCTGAAAGAGATTGCATTTTGGGCTAACATGGGACTCAACCCCATCAGACTGAACTTGGCTGTGCAATGTGGCTAGTGGGACACTCAAAGTTTAGCTTTTCCAAAGACCCCTCCCCCACCCCATGTTGTATAAATAAGTCTAAGGAGTTCTTGAAACTCTGGAAGGGGAATCTGCAAATCAGCTAAGTTGGGAACTGGTGAGCCTGCCCTATGTCCCAGTTTGAGACTGTCTTAGTTTACCCCAGTTGTTCCCGTGTAATTATAATCAACCTTCATTTCACTCTCATGAGTGTCTCAATTTGGTTGATCAATTTTATTGTCAGCCCAGCCGTGGTGCCTGCTGAGATGGGAGCGGCTCTGAAGCAGAGGCAGGAGGAGGACTGTTGGGCCACATGTAGGAAATGTCATAGACGTGGGGAGCTCTACAGCACTGCTGAGAGCTGAGCTGGAGATCCATCAGCCAGGGAATGCTACCAAGTCAGCTACGAGACCAGATCAAGGATGATTCCAGCAAGGGAGTTGAGTCATGAATGCCGGCGAGACAAGCAGAAACCAGGGGGACCTGGACATCAGGGGTAAGACTGGAGAACTTGAATGGTTATCTGTCCACACATAAACCATAGCCCTCCCCCATACACCCCAACACACCTTGTAGAGCTGAGGTGTATGTGTGTACGTGCATGTGCACTGGTACACATGGATGGGGTGGAAGGCTAAAAGTCTGCCCTTCTTTCCTAGATAGGTCAGAACATTACCTAAAGGGACTGTTTCAGTTACTGAATGGAGGCAAGTTTTAAATAGTCTTGAAGAAAGTTTAATTCCTTACCCTCTAACCAGCTGATAGAGGCTTGTGAGGAAGCTCAGAACAGTTTCAGTCAAAGTAAAGGTGTTACATTTCCTTTGCATATCTTGAGTTGCAGTATGCCAGTAAATTTGTGACCCCACTAAATGTATATAAGTGCAGTCTAACTACTGATTAAACTAATGACCAGTGGAGTTAGTCTGTTTGGGTCCAAATCCCAGTTCTGCCAATTACAAGCTTTATGATCTTATTTGAGTCACTTAATTTCACTATGTTTTTATTTTTCCAAGTGTAAAATAGGGATAATAATAGTGCCTAACTCTCAGTGGTTTTCTGAGAACTAAGTGAGATGTATGTACTGGGTACATAATACATGCTCAGTGAATGTCAGCTATTGTTATTAGTATTCTGGTAGTCACAGTGATCTATTTCGTAAGTTGTATAACTTCTAAGTGCCTACATTTGCATCAATCCTACCTCAACCGATAAGATTCAAACTCCTTAAGGCCTTAGAGGTTTTTTTGTTTTTTTTGTTTTGTTTGCAGTACGCGGGCCTCTCACTGCTGTGGCCTCTCCCGTTGTGGAGCACAGGCTCCGGACGCACAGGCTCAGCGGCCATGGCTCACAGGCCCACTCCGCGGCATGTGGGATCTTTCCGGACTGGGGCACAAACCTGTGTCCCCTGCATCCGCAGGCGGACTCTCAACCACTGCGCCAACAGGGAAGCCTGGCCTTAGAGTTTCTTTTATCTGTACCCCTTCCAGCATGTGTTCAGTGCTCCACGTACCAGGAGTTATCAATGGATGTCCCTTCAGCTGTTGACCATAGAAGGCTCAGGTGTTCATAACACAGGACAAGTCATTTTTGATTCTCTCTCTCACCTTCGATATCTAATCTTTCAGTAAATACTACATTTTCTGCTTCCAAAGCACCCTTTAATCCATTTACTTCTCTTCATTTCCATCGCAACCTCTCTATTTCAAGCCACTGTGATCTTTCACCCAGATTCCTGCAATAGTCTTCTCATCTGTATCCTCTTTTCCATTTTCAGTTCTCTCAATCTATTTTTTTTTTTTTTACAGTGAATGGAGTATATATAAGTCAGATCACACCATTCCTTTGCTTAAAATACTTTAAGGAAGGGGTCTCCAACCCCCGGGCCACAGACCGGTAGCAGTCCGCATGGTGTTAAGAACCGGGCCGCACAGCAGGAGGTCAGCAGCGGGCAGGCGAGAGAAGCTTCATCTGCCGCTCCCCATGGCTCCCCATCGCTCCCATTACCGCCTGAACCAACCCCAACCCCTGTGGAAAAATTGTCTTCCATGAAACCGCTCCCTGGTGCCGAAAAGGTGGTTGGGGACCTCTGCTTTAAGGGCTATCCTTGTCTTAGGATACACTCCAACTTTTCTTTTTTTACCATAACCTATAAAGCCCTACGTTAGGAGCTATAAATTCAAACTCCCGTGGAGGCCAAATCAGCAACATAAATGAATGAAAAAGGCTGGCTTTGGGACAGTGGTGAACTTGAGATCACAGGCCTTGTCTCAAGGGGTGGATCTAGCTGATTGTTGCCATGTAAGAATACAGGCCCACTGCTGACAAATCTTTTGGACTTTCTTGAAAATTCAGAAATTATTGTGTGATATCTCCTTATTTTCAACTTCTGGCAACTAATTTAAAAACACACACATACAGGAATCTAAAAAAACCAAACTCATAAAACAGAGATCAGATCTGTGGTTGCCAGAGGTAGGGGGTGGGGGAATTTGGTGAATGGGGTCAAAAGGTACAAACTTCCCGTTATAAGATAAATAATTCCTGGGGATTTAATGTACAACATGGTGGTTATAGTTAATAATACTGTATTGTATATTTGAAAGTTGCTAAGAGAGTAGATCTTAAAAGTTATCATCACAAGGAAAAAAATTTGTAACTATGTGAGGTGATAGATGTTAACTAGACTAATGTGATTGTTTCACAGTATACACAAATATCCAATCACTATTTCGTACACCTTAAACTTGTACAATGTTGTGTGTCAATTATATCCCAATAAAACTAGAAAACACACACACACACACACACACACACACACACACACACACACAGAGCTGTGAACCAGATCCAGGCCCGAGACCTCTGTTCTACATGACTGGACTCAACGTAGCTTTCTGAACTTCTCTCTCCTATGCTCTGCCATTGCCTTCTTTATGTTTCCTGAAGGTTCTGTGCTCTGTTCCACATCAGAGCCTTTGGACAGGGATTACTCCTCTTCTCTACAGTTTGCATAGCCTTCTTGCCCTTCAGGTCTCAGGTTAAAACGGCAGCACCTCAAATAGGCCTTCTCTTACAAGAGTCCCTAATTTAGCTCAGGTTACCTAGAAGGCAGGACCTGAGACAAGGATTATGTACTAAGCTTTAATTGCTAGGTGTCATCTCAGGGCAGTGAGACTAACAGAAGAGAGGACAGAGGAAGGATGGGAAGCGGTGCAAGGTGGAGCGTCACAGAGCTGGTCATGGCTCCCTGATGAGCCACATGGAGCTGTGGCTGGGCCTAGGGGTGGCCTGTATGGATGGACATTTGCTTTTGTTAGATAGTCTGTGGGATTACCAGTCTGGGGCTTTTTATAATGAAATCTTGGATTGGGGATTCTCAAACAATGTGAGTGGTGTACCTTTGGTCATCAGACCTACTGAAACCTGGTTTATGGTAATGAATTCTCAGCATAGGCTATTTTTTCTTTTTTCCTCATGCAGCCCAGGCCAAGATGGTTAAGCTACATTCTTATTTTCCTATGCCTGTGCTTTTTTTTAAGTTCAAGTGTCCTAGTTTTATTCAGGGGTCTCACTTCCAGATCCTAATCTCTGGGATCTGAGGCTTCATATCCTGTTTCGGTAAAAAAAGATCTATTGGTTTTTGAGACTAATACCCGCCCCCCCTCAAGCCACAAGGATCTCATTGTCAGTTTATGTTCCCTGCTCTTGTTTTCATTTCCCTCTTTGTTTTGGGCCCTTAATGGTTTCCTACAGTTTCTTTCAGGTTCAGCTGGTTTTCAAAAAGAATGTTAGTGATATTTTAGCTAGCATTTCTAGGTGCTTTGTTGGAGGAGAATTTCAGGATTTTTGGACTATACTCTAATATTTTTAAAAACAGAATTCACACACTTGAAATCACGCATTTGTTGATTTGATTTTTGTCTCTCTCCCGCAAGAGATAGTGTGTTCTTCAAGGGCAGGAACCTTGCCTAAGTTCTGTGCCACACATAGTGTTTGGTACATAATAGGCATACATGATATATTTGGAGAAATGAATCTTGATAATGTTAATATGGAATTGGGGATGTAACTGTTCTCTGAGCTCCAGAGGATAGTGCCTCTGTTTTACTCAACTTTGTCTTTCCAGGGAATTTAATACAGTTTCAGGAATAGGGAGGATGTTTTCTATAAGTATTTGGTGGTTAACTTATGGTTATTTATAGAAAAAAGAATTGTAAAGATAAGCAACTTCTTTATGTTTGGTTATTATAGGAATGTTAAGATGGATATTTACAGTTTTATTTTTCAGACTTTCCCCTGACCTCTGAAGCTATAAGTAATTTCTCCTCCATGTATTTCTCATAGCCCTCCTTGCTTTGCCCATCTTGTTGTGTATCTGCCTCATCTTCATTACCAGACTCTAAGCTCTTGAGGTCAGTTACTTCTGTATTCCTGTCTTTAATCCTCTAGTGCTTGCTGGGTTTTTCAACCTTGGCACTGTTGACACTCTGACTGGATAATTCTTTGTTTTGGACAGCTGTCCTGTGCATTGTAGGATATTTCACAGCATCCTTGGCTTCTACCCACTGGATGCCAGTAGCATTCCTCCACTGTGACAACCAAAGATGTCCCCAGATGCTGCCAATCGTCCCTGGGGCACAGAAATGCTCTCAGTTGAGACCCATCACTTTAGAGCCTCACACAGAGAAAATGCTCCCCATTTGTTTATTACGTAAACTTCTACAGCAAATTCTGATTGAATTCCACAAGGCAAATGTAGAATTCACATTTTCTTGAGGAAACTGGTCTCGTGTTGGACCACCCTTCTTGTCTGCAGGTCTGAACGGGCACTGAGATGAGCTGTGCTCCTGTCACCACTCACTGTCAGCTCCCTCCTCAAAGCCTATCCTCTCATTCCGTCTACTTGTTTATAATCTGAAAACATCTGGAGGTGCAGAGTTTGGGTGTGTGGCTTAAGTCCACAGCTTCCATAACGCATGTATTCATTTTCTGACAAATGCTGTCAGTCAAATGTACATTTGAATGCACCTGCTCTACAGATGACAGGGTTTCTAAGCAAATGCAGACAGAGGATTAGAATACTATTTGTTGGCATAAATGTGCAAAATTTGGCCTCGGAACTGTAACATTTTTTTTTCCTTTAGCAAAGCTACAACTAATTTAATCAGCAGTTTTTGAAAAGAAACATTCCTGCTTTCTTACTTTTACTTATTTTACACTGTTTTCAACAGTTTAGAAATATATAAAAAACTTAAGCAATAAATTATGTTTTGTTAAAAAAGCTGTTTATATTAGAAACAAAGCTTATAACAAGTAACACATTTTAGTTAACAAAATTAATTTTAGGCAAGGAAAATGATTTTAGGTAGAGAAAGTGGAAGGTGAGACCTTGTTCCCTCTCATGCTCCATGCCCACTCTTAGGGCACCAGCTCACCGTTAACTTACGTAATGTGACTGACACAGTGGTGGAGGGTACAGAGTGATGGTGGGATGTGTGGATTAAATTCCATTATTTCCACTTGTCAATGGAGGAAATAGGCTCAGAGGGATTAAACCATTTAAAAAAATTGTTCACTAGTTGAGGTCAGAGCAAATTCTCCTTTTTCCCAGGGCTCTTTCTACCATGAGACATATTCAGATAGTGATATCATATTCCAGATATTGCTGGGGAAGTGCAAAAAGTGTTTCTCTGTCCCTAGTCATTTACAGTCCACAGCAGCACAATAGCTGGAAACTTTCCTCAGGTAAGCCATAAAGGTGGAAATATTTCCTCCTGGCACCATGCAGAATTTCCAGGCAGAGCCCAAACACAATCTATGGCTCAGAGGGAAAATGTCATGGGAGAAAGTTACAGAAACAAATGCAGTGTTGTAATGGTATGAAGAATTTAGACATTTGTAAGGATAAGAGAGTAGAAAAAGCATGGAAAGCAAAGCAACTGTAGTTCATTTTGAAGAATCATGAAAAGATGACCTTTTTCTTTTCTTCTGAGCAAATATTAAGAGGAATTCAATTAATGAATTCCAGACCCACACCAGACAAAATCCAGCTGTTTTAGTTTGTTTAATTATTACATTATCATAAGGCAAGTTCACTGAAATCCTGAATAGTAACCAGAAAGGCAAGTCATACCAAGCACAGGTCTTCAAGTCTCCACCTCAGCAAAATATTGGAAAACCATCAACGAATAATCTAATCCTCTGTCTGCATTTGCTTAGAAATCCTGATTTTTTAAAAAAAAATTCATGGAGTATAGTTGATTTGCAATGTGTTAGTTTCAGGTGTTCAGCAAAGTCAATCAGTTATACATATACATATATCCACTCTTTTTTTTTTAGATTCTTTTCCCATATAGGCCATTACAGAGTACTGAGTAGAGTTCCCTGTGCTATACAGTAGGTTCTTATTAGTTGTCTATTTTATATATAGTAGTGTATGTCAACCCCAATCTCCCAATTTATCCCTCTCCCCACAAAAAATGATTTTAAGTAATCTTATTTTCCTACTATGAAAACAAAACATCAATTAAAAATTTAGAAAACGCAGGAAAAGATAACCATTGTAATTGTTGTCATTTATGTAGTTCAGATATAAATATACATACACACATATAAATATATATGTATGTATTTCTGTAGAAATACATATGCATGGTGTGGGATGAAATATTTATATCTATATCATATCTATTTTCTATATATCTATCACCATGTGATAATACAATAATTCATTAATGCTATTTTATTACCTGCTGTTTTCACTTAACATTCAGGGAACTTCTTTCTGATTAATTAAATAATTAAACATTCTTCTGCAATGTTACTTTTATGGCTAAAGAGTCAACAGGGAACTTATAATTAAGGTGTGGAAGTCAG
The DNA here is from genome assembly GCF_937001465.1 of Orcinus orca. NCBI lineage: Eukaryota > Metazoa > Chordata > Mammalia > Artiodactyla > Delphinidae > Orcinus > Orcinus orca. The sequence continues at coordinate 77,217,211 of NC_064570.1, forward strand.
TTTGCTTTAAAAAACTACTGCTTTGTGATTTTCATTTACTTTTTTATTGTCTCACTCTACCTGATTCTGATTTCTACATTCTGTAGATTCAGATGTTTATATTATTACTTAACACTAGCCTTTTTAAGAACTTTCTTCATCATTTCATCATATGGTTGATTTCCTCACAGTCCTCAAGGTAGGGACTAAAAGGAAAGCTTTGAGGTACAACATTTTTAGATATTTCATCATTTCAAAACACTTTCCTGTCCCTGATTATTTGTTCCAACTCTCCCAGGTGAATTATTACCACATTTTCAGATGAAAGGGGTAAAGAAATGCAAATATTAAGCATATGAAGGCCTGCTCAGCTATAAAATGGATTATCAAATTCAAATATTTCTGAGCATTGCTCACCCTGAATTTTTCACCGAGTCTTTCACCCTTGTAACGACATTTCCTGTTAGTAACCACCTCTGCTGGCCTACAGCTTTTAATGCCTAGACATCTTACTTTCTTGACAGTTTTCCTTTTCATTATCAGATAGGCAGATCAGTATGTTGATGAATTTTGTTGATGAAAGCAAGAATTGAGCCTGTTTCCCCTGTGGTTTAAGGACTAATTTGCCTAAGGTGGGCCTTTTTAGTTTCCTTACTTTTTTTTCTCTTTAAACTTTTGATCTCAGTTGCTAATAGTGTGTTATTAATATTAATCCAGTTGTCTTCTTAATTAGCTCATGACATCAGGGGAATTCCATGTGTCTTCCACGTAAAGACTCAGTTAGATCCGAAGAGTTCAGTTCATACAGATATTTTAAGATGACTGTCATATTAATAATGAAGATAATATTAATAATGAAGACAATAACTAATATTTATTATCTACTTATGTGTCCAATAGTAAGCACTGTTTTGAAGATATTTTATTATGGAAGACTTACAACCTGCGTGAAAGTAGAGAGAGCACTGTAATGATTACCCGTTACCCAGCTTCAGTAACTGTCAACTTCTGGCCAATCTTGTTTCATTGTTCTCTCGCCCACTTTTCTTCCTCTCTCACACCACAGTGTTTTGCAGTAAATTCCAGATATCGTTTTATTTTATCTGTATATATTTCAGAAGATAAGAACTCTCAGGAAGTATATACTCAAATGTATTTTTAATTTTTAAACTTTCTGTTAAATTATTACGTAAGACAGAAAAATACATAAATCGTACGGGCGCAACTTGGTTAGTTTTTGCAGACTGAACCCATTGGTATACCTAGAACATCTCCGGTGCCACAGAAGCCCCCATTGTTCTCATTTCCAGTTGTGTCCCCACATCCCAAGGGTAACTACTATCCCGACTTCCGGCACCCTAGATTAGTTTTGCCTGTTTTTGAAGTCGGTATGTATGGAATCATACAGTGTACTGTTTTGGGTCTGGCTCCTTTCATTTAGTCTGAGAGATTTATCCGCATTTTTGCACGTCTGTCCTCATTGCTGTATAGCACACCATTGTCTGACTGACCACAGTGTAGCGATTCAATTGCAGAAAGCATTTAGAGCGGGGGTCCCCAGCCCCCAGGCCACGGACAGCTACCAGGCGAACGAGCCGCTCCCCATCACGCGCTCCTCATCGCTCGCGTTACCGCCTGAACCAGCCCCCGACACCCCGTCCGTGGAAAAATTGTCTTCCGAGAAACTGGTCCCTCGTGCCAAAAAAGGATGGGGACCGCTGATTTAGAGAGTTTCTAGTGTTTGGCTATTATGAATAGTCTTAACTTCCTTTATTAATCATATAGAAGAGGTAAAGGCGGGTTGGGTGAAATAAAGTAATTTGCTAAGTTCACACAGGTAATAAGTAATGGAGTCTGAATTCAAACTAGCTTTGCCTAACTTCAGACTCAGCGGTCTTAACCACTGTGCTTTCAAGGCAGCCCTTTTCAGAATTAACTATAATTATCTGCATAGTGTGTATATACAATCCATACGTTTGTGGGGAAAAGTACATTATTCTGCACGGCTCTGTGCCCAATCACTGGTTTTCCAATTCTGTGTCTACTTCTTGGAGAGTAAATGTCTCACTCCATTTAAAAACATTGTTAAAAGTCATCCATGGCTATTAAGATTTAGAGTATTGAGCAAGAGGAGAGATGACTTTAGAATAGGAAAGGAAGCAGGAAATACACTCAGGCACATGTCATCTGACCCTTTCAAAAAATAAGATGCTTGTGAACTGTATATGTATGCAGAATATGGTCTTATATAATAACTACCAGGGTTAAATTCTATTAACCTACTTTCAAGCACATAAACAGGGAAGTGGGGGTTTTAATAATAATAAGTTATTATTATCTTATAACTTTTAAACTTAGTCTTGCCTCTCCTTTTTCTGAAACTGTTGGGAAAATAAATAATTTAGTTAAATATTTTATGAATAAATGTAGGTGTGACACTATTTTATTTGTAAATAGGACAAAGTAGTTATTCTATTATGAATATTTGTAGATATTACAAAGTACTACTTCTTCTAAAGTTTTGTAAAATCTAAATAGAAGTATAGCTAGATTAATAGAAAGTGTAAGTATTTGCAAATTGTAAAACCTGACTATAGCAAATATATCAAACTATCATTTTGATACCAAAGAACTAGCTAATGTATATCAATCCCTCCATCCCTGTTGTTTTTTGTTTTTTCTTGCTGTTGATTATGTCTTTGAGAAGTTTTGGTTGTGAATGCATAGTTCATAAACATTTTTGAATTGCTTATCAAATCATAGACCAAAATTATATTTTTAGAATGTAATTTTAGAATTTTGCTAAGCAGTGAACTCATTCATCATGCATTGTTTGTTTTAGAGAGAATACTGAACAGCTCATATCCTTTGCTTAAAAATAGATTTTTTTTTTTCCTCAAAGCAATTATCTTCTTTTCAGTCCAATTTTCTCTTTTCTGGTATTCAACAAGGCTTCATTTCCAATAAGCTTTTATTTTACTACGCTGATCATGAAATTATGCCACTTTTTTTTCTATCTGCCTCAAAGCTGTGGAGTTTTAAGTGTATGTTTTTGCTCAGAGCATATATCTTCAGGTATAGAAAAGTCTATACATTTTGACTCTCAGTGACTGTGAAGAATAGGTTACTGTGACTAACATATGTAAGAGACAGTTAAGTGGCTAAGAACACAAATTTTTGGAACCAGACTCCCTAGTTCAAATTCTGGTTCTGTCACTTACTAACATGTGACCTTGGTCAAGTTACTTAATATCTCTGTGCTTCAGTTTTCTTGCCTGTAAAAAAACTGGGACAATAATAACACCGACCTCACTGGGTTATTGTTAAAATTAAGTGGGTTAGTACATGTCCAGCCCTTAGAACTCTGCCTAGGATATAATATGTTACACAGGTATCTTTATTATTATCCAGAAATCTATTACTTTCCTTTGAAATTTAAAATTTTCAAAATAATTAATTTACAATCTAAGAATTTCTTCCTACAACTTTGAATATGCAGCTAATAATGACCCAACTCTGTCCAGAGAGCCTAGATTCATTTTCCGTAAGTTTACGGATAATATGCTCTAAAGTTTTCTTCATCTTTTCTTTCATCTTTTACATGTTCATTTGCTCATTCAATCATTCCTGTTTATTGAACACTTACTATGGTGCTTGAGTATTTAGTAAGGAACAAACAGGAAACATTCTCTGCTACCTGGGTGCTTACATTCCAGTCTTTAAGCCAGCCAATGTGGAGAACAGGGCAGGTCTGGAAATTCCCCTTGTGACCTAGGCCCCCACACCCTGCTGCCCTGAGCATCGTTTTGAAGTCAATGTCTATTTTTCTCTTCACTGTATATATTAAATAACATAAACTTTAACTTAAAAATCACTATGCCTCTTTAAATGAACAATGTGGTAAATTTTGGTCTTATAAACGGATACAGACATAATGTGCCACCTCCCTTACAATTCATCTGCTTTTTTCTCACTGATAACATTAATCTATCTTCTTATTAAAAAGTTTCATCGTGATTCATTCTTGAAGTTGGGAAATTGAGCTTTAGTTGTAAGTTTATTAGAGGTTCTCAGAATAATGCTCACACTTAAGACGGGGAAAAGGATGCCACTGAACGGTAATATATTAACAACATGTGTTGAAAAATCGATTCCTTGTTGACTGTATACAAAACACAAATTTCTAATAGTTCTTAATGCACTACTTCCTCTGTGGATTATATAGGAAATGCTTTTGTCTGAATAATCGTTCCCAGGGGGTGGGGGAAGCCTTCAAAATAAATTCACTTTATAGAGAGATGGAGTGTGTGTGTGTGTGTGTGTGTGTGTGTGAGAGAGAGAGAGAGAGAGAGAGAGAGAGAGGGAGCATGAGAGAATGAGAGAGAGACTGATGACTGTGGAGTACTGAGTCAGACCAGCACATATGCCTAGCCTGATTAAAGAACATAATTCGAAGGTAGCAATAGTATCTAATTACATGAAATACTTTGTATGCTGTTGCTTGTTACCACATTTTAGAAATAAACGAACAGCAACAATGAACAGCTAGTCCAAAGGTTAAAGAAAACAACGGTGGGGGACTAGGTTTTCATTAAAGAAGAAAAAATAGCCCACCCAAACCTCTAATTGTCTGGATAGTTAGGGAAGAAATAAATAACGATCACCCTCTCAATGGAATTACCTAGGCCCATAAAGGCAAAGTGGGTTATTTCCCCTCAGTCTTTTTTTTTTTTATACCTGGCTTCAGGACTTAGTAATGAAGCTCAGGTTTTTTTTTTTTTAGAAGTAATGGATTTACTTTATTTTATTTTTTTAACATCTTTATTGGTGTATCATTGCTTTACAATGTTGTGTTAGTTTCTGCTGTATAACAAAGCGAATCAGCTATACATATACATATATCCCCATTTCTTCTCCCTCTTCTGTCTCCCTCCCTCCCACCCTATCCCCCCCCTTCCAGGTGGTCACAAAGCACCGAGCTGATCAGAAGCTCAGGTTCTTGATGTCCCATCGCAGAAAGAATTCAGTGAGAGACAAAATGACAGGTAAGAAGTGGATTTATCTGGAGAGAAAGACACTCCACAAGGCAGAGTGTGGGCCATCCCAGAAGGTGAGAAAGGCCCACAGTCTTCTTCACTTTGGCTAACATACTTCTCTGCTTCCTTTTGGACTGGGGACATCTATAAAATGAACTCTTACGAGGGATGAAATGATACATTCCCCAGGTCCTCTTTAGGGAAGGGGGCGCTATCGCATGTGGGTTATGAGTGGGGTGTGGGCATTTTTCAAACAATTGTCTCCCCACACCACCCCCTTTGTAAGGTTTTTTAAAAAATTCTCCTAGTCCCTCTCTGAACCATTCACAGCCCAGTCACACACATCCACTGCCTATTAGAACCCACTTTCTAGGGACTGTGAATAGATGGTCTCTAAAAGATCCAGTAGCGTTCCAGAAGAGGCAGTTTCTTTTAAGAATGCTTTCATCTCTGTTTTCTTTTTTTGGAGTATAGTTGATAAGAATGCTTTCATCTTAATAGAAGTCTTTTTAAAAAAATCAGCGTTGGCCCAGACCCAGAAGGACTGAGAAGAATCTGAACAAATGCAATTTTATATATGAACAGTAGTAAAGAAATTAGAGGGGGAGGATGAATGCTGTTAGTGCGGTGGGTGGGTTGAGGGGAGCTGAGACGTTTTCTCATTGGTTGAGGTGTGGGCTCATTTAACCTTGGATGTAAGTGTCATTTCTTTAAAAAGGCCACACACACCCCTTGTGAAAAGTGGCAGCCTTTCCCAGACAGACATCAGGGTTCCTTAGCATATTAAGCCTCTTTTCACAAGTATGCAACACTTAAAATATGCAATCTATGCCTTTACATGTCTCCTTGGTCCAACTTCAGTTTGCATGTCAAAAAAAGGGTATCATTAAAAACGGTATCATTAAACTGACAAATTGATCTCAGGAAAGGGGTCAACATTTTTAGTGGTAGTGGCAAGATTTTTGTCAGGGCAATATTCTAGTGTGTTAGCCAGTAATGGTGTGTGTTTTTGTGTGTGTGAGCACGTGTGTGCATGTGTGTCTCCCTTCCTACTTCGTGGCTAAAAGACACTCTCTCAGGTCCTCTTACTGTTAATTTCACATAAGTAATTAGTAAGGGAGTCCCAAGAATAGTTTTAAGCACACTTTTTTTCATGATTCTTAATCTTGGAAGATTCATACTATTTTCCGACATAGAATAAAGCAAATAAAAATATCTTGAGACATTCTTTATGTTGGAGTTCAGGGTAGAAGTGATCGCTCTCTGGTTTTGGAGACTGGAGGGTTAATGATGAGACAAGGCTGTTGACAACCAGAGGTGTCTGAAGTCCTGGTTTTCCTGGAGTGTTCTCCGTTTCTTGCTTTGAATGAATGACCTGAGTGAGAACGCTAAGATTTTCCTTTCAAAAACATAATGTTATAGACATTCCTTTATGATAAACTTACTTTAATAACAGTCAGGTATATAAGCTGGTTAAGTCTGATATAACAGGTATGAATGTAATCTAGCTACGAATGCAACACATCAATGTAAAAAGCTGCCTGGGAATGATCTTTTACTGTGAGTTTTCCCAAGAGTTGTCATACAGTTTTAAAAGCCTTTTCTATTTAAGACCGTTTATCTGAGAAAGCCTAATTGAGCAGAATATTGCATTGATAAATTGCTCTGCTCAAGGCAACTGCCTTGAGGTTCCAAATCACAATCTGCATTTAAGGGCTTCCAACAATAATTACCTCTGTGTAATGAGCAGCAGTCCTTAAAAGGGTCTGCCGTTTCCCCGCAGTCTTTTACAGGGTGAGCAGAGCTGTATCCACTGATAACCCAGCTGCCGAGGAACTGAGCAGAGCCGGCTCCAAACTTCTCAGCTGTTGACAGGCTTGACTTGCTGAGAACACTGGTTAAATATAGCACACGCGAGCTCAGCTTCTCGACAAAGTCACTGCTCTGACAGTGCTGTGAAGGGAGCAGAAGACGAGAAACCTAATCTCAGAATCCAACACCTAGCAACAGTTGAAAAAACTTTTAAACAAAAGTCTGGGTGGGAGATATACAACAGCCTCCAATTTCTGCTGATCGGGATTTCAGGGAGAAGAAGCTGCTTTCCCCTTCTCTCTACCCAGTTTCCTGCATGACTTCAGCTATTGGCTAGTCCTAGGAAAGAAAGTGGGAAAAGCTTTTTCCTCTGTATTCTTTTGGGCTGGATAGTTTTCCAGAACTCCAGTCTCTCTTGGGCTGTGGGGCAAGCCACTGGGTTCTTCCAAGGATAAGCTACCTCCATAAAGGACGTACCTTTGGTTAGACGAGCTGCCAGTCAGGTAAGACCAAAATACACAGCTACCTACTGTCTTAAGAAATCTCTGTTTCCACAAGAAGAGAGCTCTCTCTGATTCTGTGTTGTCTGTTTCCTTTGATTCTCACTGTTCCACTGTGATAACACGTTTAGGAATTATGATGATCACTGTGAATTCTTTTTAAAGAATCAGAAAGTCATCTCTTTCTCAGAATTATCCGATTGTTTTCTAAACACAAAGATTGTAATGATGCTTTAATAGCGATCAAAATATGTCTGCCAAGTTATCATTTTCTGGCAGGTAACAGAAATACGACAAAGGACAACTTCACAGTCCTTTCACAATGAGGATGGCTAACCAATGGGAGGGGTATTTTCTCCAGAAGCAAAATAACTTTCATATAATGAAACTAGCTGAGCAGCTTGTGTGGTAAATGAAAGGCAAGTCCTGCGTGGTGTTTGCGTTGCTGTGCTTTTGACTGGCTGGCTTCTCCTTTGCCGGATTCTCTGATTACACTGGTACACCTTGTGCTGGTTCTGACCTCGTTACATGACAGTCACCCCAAGTGCTTCTCACTAGGCACAAGATATGCCTGGTTTCAGATCACTGCTTTTGCAGTTGTTGAATAGTATTCAGGAGAATACTATTTTGTGTTTTTTTAAAAAAAGACATTGAGTAATTGCTTGTATATAGATGAGACAGATTCTGATTTTTAAAACTCAAATTGAATGTATTAGAAAAAATTCTTTCTTAAGTTGCACGTATGTGTGTATGAATGTGTTCACCATAGTGTGAAGGAAATCCTCCTTTTGTCTTTGTATTGGCTCCCCTTCCATGAGTTTCTATGCTGTTTTATCAGAATTGCTTAGCGTGATCAATATCACACTGAATCTGACAAAACTTACGGCTGCACATTGGTGACGTGGTTAGTATTGGTAACTCGTGTCTGTAGTTGGGTTGGATTTGTGTAAGAAGTTTGTTCCTCTAAGTGAACATGATAATTTGAAAAAATATTCTAAACTAGGGATAATTTCAAAGAAGATACAAATGCACATTTTAAAAGAAATTATTCGAGTCTATTTTGTCAACTTAACTAATTTACCCCAAACCAGTTTTGAACAAATTGTTGACAAGAATGTATCAACTCTTTCAGTAAATGTTCCTATTTTAAGAAAAACGAATTAAAGCTTATATATCATATGCTCAGAAAAATGAAATAGTACATACATTTCAGTACATATTATATTTCATGATTCTGATTGCATGATTAGTTTACAAAGTAAATGCAGCTAATCACGTACAATGAATGTAACAGTGCAAAATGCACTCTGGTAAACTTGGTATCAGAGAATGAAACTTCTGGTGCTTTAGTGGAGATGAAGTATCTTTGTCTTTAAAGAGTTTCAAAAAGTCTGAACTAAATGCTTTACATTTTTCTTGTTTTTATCTTAGGAAGGGTCACATTGTTGGCTTACAAACGTCTGTGTAAAGCCAAAATCTGCCATTCGTAGATTTCGGAGGCATGTAATTTCTTTTGGAGTTAGTGGAACAGTGTGAGGATAACTGAGTACAGCATTTGGCCCTGGGTGAAAGCATGTTTCCTGATGGATTGATTTCTGAGTATCACTGTCTTCATGACTGTAAGTTTACCCTTGAGAATCAAAAATAGCTCAGGTTAGAGCACGTGCTTTCCTCCAGTTTATGAACAATCAGCGGTGCAGGTTGTGTTCTCTCGTTCACTCAGGCTCACGTCTGTGTTGTTTTGACCCTTGACCATAAGAGAGCCCATTGCCATTTCTCCCACCACCCTAAGGTCTGTTCCCTTCATCCTTGGTCTGTATGATAACAGCGCTGCTCCCCTTCCACCCCTCGTTGCCATCCAGACCACCTTGCCCATGACCCTGGGGTTAATTTTCTTATGCTTGTCTCTCCTACTCCTCGCTTATCTTTTGCAACTAGTCGCTGCCAAACACCTAGGCTGGGTATTTTGAGAACCTTCCATCATCTGGCATGTACTTAACTTTTCCAGTCTCAGCTCCCACTACTCAACAACAAGTGTCCTTCTGCTTCAGATAGTTCAGATTTTGGGCCCTTCTCCAAACACCTACATACTGCATATTTCAATGCTCCACCTCTGCCCCTTTCATTCCCTCCTGCCTGGAACACTTTTCCTCCTCTCTCCTGTAGAGACTTTGTCCGCTGTTTAAAACCCAGATCAGTGGCTTCCACTTTCACAATGATTTCCCAGACCATACCATTTAGAAGTGATTCCTTCTTAGTTTGGGCTGTTTGGTGCTCTGTTAGAATTAGGGTCCTTTGGAGCAGGGTTTACTTCTTGAAATTCAGAACAAGTTTATGAAGGTGACCGGGTACAAAACATTGTCCTAAGCATCCCTTGGCTCTGGAGCGGTTCGGCCCCATGTACCTTGTGGATGTTCTATGAACATTTTTGGCTCTGGATTTCTAATGGTGAGCATGTGAGAAAGTATAGGTAAGTATAAAATCAAGACAAGCAACTGTAAGTGTGGTTAATAGCTTTTTATCTCAAAAACTTCTCAAGGAAGGTCTTCATAGTTTTACCGAGTACAGAAAAATTACAAGTAATTGTGACTACGCTCGTGTACTTGATTGTGGAGACGATGTACCTCTTGGGAATGAAATAGGAAGGCAGATATATAAAGACTATATATATATATTTATACATGCATCTCCTGTGTATACACCTAGAGCTCTAAATACCATAACTCGTATACTTTTATCATCTTCTGATACCAGATTCTATTTATAGTTACCTTTGGTACTATACATTTAAATCATGGTTCCTTCCATTTGTGGGTCATCATGGATTAAAATCTGGCCTTGAACATTAAAATATTTAAATATCATGATTATCCCTTTTTATTTTTCCGTAAATATTTTAAAAAGAGACATTTCTCAGTTTTATTTTAAATCACTCCTGAAACCTGTAGCCTTACTGTGTGAGATAAAGCATGAATCATGATTCTGAACTAATTTTTTTCCATGTTCACCAAAAGAAAAGAATTCTCTTTACATTTTAAGACAGCCAAGGAGGTTAAAATTACTCTTTTAAATGGGTGTTCACCAAGAATCACTATGGGATTTTCTCAAAGAAACTTATGAAATATTTAATATATTCATTTAGCAATGATTTCCCAGTGGTTATAATTTTTACTTATTCTTTAGAAGTGACACTTTGTGGTAAAATACTCATTCTCAACTAATGCTAATTGTCTGTTTTGGAAGATGAGCATTTCTTCACAAAACAGTTGCCCTAAGAAATAAGATTTTACAGAGCTTGTTTAATTGACATCTTCACTAATTTGTCCCCTCTCTAACATGTGGGTTTTAAAACAGCAGCATCATGGGAAGTGAAGGGGTGAGCTTAGGCTGAGATCTATTTCAGCAGACAAGTTTAAGAGAAAAAAGGCTGGTAACAGCTTATTAGAAAAATAATATCTGAAAGCCCGCAACATACATTTGTTTATACATTAATTATTTTAAAGATATGTAGCAGTAGAATGAAAGATAAGCTAATAAAATGTGTTTTGCTTCCTTATATCTGAGCTGGATGTGTCATTCAGATGGAGGAGGCAGGAAAGGCTAATTGCATAGGCAAGTCAGACGGCCTGAATTCAGGTTTCAGCTCACTATGACCCTGGGCAAGGTTACTCTCTGTGCCTCAGCTTCCTCATCTCTAAAATGAGGGTAATAATACTAGCTTCCTCAGAGAGTTGTTCTGAAGATTAAACGAGTTGATAAAACTTACAGTTGCCCAATAGACTTTTCAATAATTTTATGCTATTCTTGCTTTATTAGTGCACTTTAAATATAGTTATCTGTTTAGCTTAATCTTTGTTGCACACAAAAATCTTAGATACAGACGGTTTGTAAAATCAGGTTCATAGATCATAGGAAAGACAGAAGAATGTATTGTTTAAATGTGGAATCTTGTCAGGGACATACTTTGCTGCTGTGTACTCCAAGCAGACATAGTTTGAGCTCCAGCCAATAATTTAGTATGGAATTTATGTTTCAATCCCTCCGTTATCACTCAGCAGTGTGCTGTCTTATAGAATTATTACTAAAAAGGCCAAGAAATCACCCACAGCATAGACTGTTCCATGGTTTCTATATTTGCACTTGGAGATAATGTGTGTTTATATGTAGTGCTTGGGTATCTCTTTTATAGCCGACTACGCTGGGAGACTTCCTCTTCCAAGGAGGGATATATTATTAAATTTATCATTCTTTATTTCTTCCCTTAGATGTTTTGTTTTGTTTTACTAACCTAGTAACAGATAAAAATGAAAAGACCAAAAAAGGTCATCTCACACGAGGTTCAGCCTCACCAAATACAAGTGAATTCTTGCTACTCATTGCCCTTAATCCTAGTCATTCCTCTTAAACATGGCAAGAAAGTATATTCCAAGGCAAAAAAAGAGTGTTACCTGATAAAGATGTATGAGTATATTATGGGGTGCTCACTATTCTGTATATTTAACTTAACAAAAATATATGAAGCACTCAAAAGTAGAGAAGTTTCTTAGTAACTTCTACTAGCTTATGCAGGGTACTCACAGTTTAGACCTGTCCATTTTGCTTTATTTTTCACAATTGAAAGGATAAGTTTCTAAAAGATAAGGCAAACTGAATTTCAGAATGATCATTCTCTAATGAAGACCTTGTTTTAGAAAGAAAGAAAGAAGAAAGGAGGGAAAGAAAAGAATTTTCTTGGCTTTATAGAATACATTATAAAGGTTCTAGGGCAAAAATATGGGAACCTCAGGAAAACATATTGGCTTATGTTCTTCTTTTTTCCTTAAATGGTCAGTCCTACTCTTTAGCTAATCAGAGAAGAGAAAAGACTGCAGGCAGAATACGACTTTCCCCATGGCAGTAGCTGAGGCAGTGTAATTTCAAAGGCTAGGCAGCGAGTTGTGTAAGAACTTAGAATAAGGAAAGTCCAGCATGAATTGGGCAGCTCCAGTTGGCTGTTGACCAGCTGATTGCAGAACTTGAGAAACTCCCAGGAAAGAGATGAAGAAACACGATATTAACCAGCACTCCAGTCCCTGAGAGCTTTGTTTAAGCCACAGCAGCACTGAAAAGTCAAAAGAATGTTGGTGTTGCGTTTCCTTTTTGGGAAATGGTGTCAATGTGCATAATATTGTGTGATTTATGTGTTACTGAGGTCTGTGAAAGACAGACTTTAAAAAGAATTTTTAAAGCTAATGCAGAATTTATCTCAAGTGGTCTGACTTTCATTGAACCCTTAAGGTTCAGGGATTTTTCTGTTTTTCCTTAAATGCTGTCACCTACCTCCTTCACCAAACCATAGATGAAAACAATTGTTGCTTCACTGGCCAAGGACTTTATATGTCTACACTTGAAAATAATCTTTTTTTTTTTTTTGCTTTTTCAATAATTGTAATTGCAATCTTTCAATCTTTCCAAGTTACTTTGAAGAAGTGAATTATCTGCTGCTTATCTTTGTAAGGAAAAGGTGAAAGAAAGCCATGAAATGGGCATATCAGAGTTGGCCAAATGCATTCTTTAAAAAATGATTTGCTACAGATTTAAAGCCAAAAGCCAATTTGATTGAAAACAGTAGACTGCTGACATCACCAAGACAATCAAATTACTGCCAACTTGCCTTGTTTATATAAAAGATCTTTGCAAAAATAAGGTCCCCCCCGACACACACATGAGTCATAGGCGATACAGTAATAGGGATAAATGGACTTTATTTTTCTTTATATGTCTTTAATATATTTACGTCTTAAGTAACTCCTTTTAGGGCCTGCTTCTTTGACTGAGATACCACAGGAAAGGAAGAGGCATTGCTGAGTTCATAATGCTATTTCAGTGTGGCAGCCTAAGTACATGAGGAAATGACACCCCGGGCCTGTATTCGGAGCCTTGCAGTTACTGTGACGACAACACACACTAATGGAAAACAAAGATGGTCTGCTTGCCAGCACGAGCCAGGAAGAGTTTTGCCAGCTCAGATTTTTCCTAATTATTCTATAAGTCTTGAAATGTGACACTTGAGATATTCAAGGCTCTTTGTGTTTCATTAACTGTTTAGTGAGTGACGCATGCTTCACGGGCAGCCTGGAATTTGGACAAGGGAGGGGCCTTTACATATAAGCTTAACTTTCACATGCTCTCTTGATAGATCTCATCCTCTGGTTTGGACACCGCCAGACCAACTGCTTTGGTCACAGCCTGTTGTTTGGTCCTTAAGAAAGGCAGCTGCTTTGGTAGAATTCACTCCTCGGGGGCCCCTCAACTTTGGTGACAAATCCCCACCTTCCATCTTCTGTTCATTCCATAGATCGTTGCCCAGCATGCCAGGTGTTCCTACTAATGACTGGGACATCTGAATCCCAATTCTTATATAGTGATATAATAGATAATATAATGATAATAACAGCTACATATAATATAGATTATCTACTTAATGTATGTATTATAGAGCTGTGCATAATTATTTAGTATATATACATGATGCCAGTAATAGCATATACTGGAGATTTTTCTGTGCCACGCACCTTGAATGATTTTATTTACTTCTCATAACAACCCGATGAGGCACTATTTTTATCTCTTGTTTTATGGATTAGAAAAATGAGGTTTATAGATGATAAGTAACTTGCTCAGTGGTAGATTTGAGATTCTAACCCAGGCAATTTGATCTTATTTAGCCCATATTTTCACCACTTTCTTGTAATGCAGGCAGTTGTTCAAGGAGAACCTCTACCTAGGTGACTGTGAGACGTTTTGGTGAAAGGTGTCGAATGTGACCCTGCAGTCTGAAAAGATTCACTAAGAGCAAAGAACAAAGAGATCTGGGGTCAAAAGGCCAATGGGGCTCTTCTCCAGGGTCCTGAAGTAGAGCCAGAAGCTGTAATGGCCTGCGGAGCTGGGCGACCCAGGAAGAGCTAGGCCTGGGGCCCTGGAACACAGAAGCTCTTCTTCCACAGTGGTGGATGGCACAGCGTGGTTCTTGGCTTCTACGCTGCTGAGATGATTCTCTGGAGAAGGAACACGTGGAGCGTTTGGATTTATGATCTGTTATGGGCGCTCTTGTAGCCAGATCCCTTGATGCCATTGGGAGTTCTGGTCTGTTGTTGCTCCTGTTGACAAGTTAGAACTCCCCCTCCTATTGTAAAGAAATGCTCTGCAGATCTCTGCCTTGGTCATGGGCATTCCGTTTGTTAAGTGGTTCAAGAGAGAGTCCTGCAACATACTTATTCCAGCTGTTGGTAGCAATAAAGCTGGAAGAAGCCTTCGGTGGTGTGTGTAAGGTTGTTGGGGGAGGTACTGAGGAAGGGGACAGAAAGTCTCATTCTGTATAAGAGCCTTATTGACTCCCAATGACTTTGTTTAGGGAGTGAGTTGTCAACCTAACAGCATGTTGTTCCTTCTGAAAAACAGAGCTGACTGTAGTTTAAGGAAAATTACCTGATACTTTTCAGCCAGTGGTTTGCTACAGTGGAGCAATGGCGTGAGATATTTTATTATTCTATTTAATTCTTTTACCTTTATTCAAATCCGAGTCATCTCCAATGAGGCCAAAAATCTGACTCTCTGGATATAATTGGAATTTTTGAGTTTCTATTTACTTGTATGACACTTAACTTTTGTACTATCTGAAGTAAAAGGAGAGCAGTTCTAATACAATTTTGATGGAGCAGATAATGCTTTGCTTTTTCTTACACCAGTGGCCATAAATACTCTACTTTTCCTGTGTATCAAATATCCCAGGTGGTAGGATTTAATATCCCAAGAAGGTGAATGTTTCACGTGAAATAAACACATAACAGAATGAATCTCTACCTTCTGAGAAATTCTATTCTGTGAATTACGAACGGCATCTTGTCACAACTATGTAGCACACCCCAGCCCCGCTCCTACATGCTCACTACTGGTCAGCACACAGGACTTGTAGGCTACTTTCCTGACAGGCTAAACACCTTTCTGAAGCAAATACACTCTTTGCTCTGTGGCATAGACCTATTTAATCCAAAATAAAGGTCGTGATGTATTATATTTCATTAAGGCACTCTTTTTCATTCACATGATCTCTCCTGACTTCCTTACGACAAACAAACTAAGAATTTCCCTTTTGTCCTCCCTGTCTTTATGTGAAAAGGTGTAACAGTGTCAAAGGAGGGAAATAATTAGTGTTATATCCTTTGGAGACAAAGGGCTTCACTGGTTGGGTTCTGGAAGTATTCTTTTTCTCATTCAATTATTCTAAATTCCTCTTGGCACCCAAACCGCATGATAATTCAGACATTCTGTGAGACCTCCTAGTTCTCTTGGCATTGCCACAGCTGGTCTGACTTCCAGCAGGAATGGGGGCTCTGAGTCTCACACTGTCCATGATCACCTAGCTTTGGTCCTGGAGCCACCCATACCAAAGAGGGTGGAAACCTCTAGACTCTGAGCTCACTCGGGACCATCAGGTCATCTAGTCTGTGGTTCTCAACACTCCCTGTGTGTCAGAGTCACCTGGGATGCTTTGAAAATGCAGATGTCCAGGCAATGCCCCAGAGGTTCTGATTCAAGCTGCCCTGAGTGCATGCCCAAGTGTTGATCTATTTTGGAAGCTTTTATGTGATTTTAATGTGCATCCAGGGTTGAGAGCCAGTTATCTAATACAATCTCTTCATTTTAAAGAAGAAGGTACCAGGATGAAGGAAGAGAGGTCACTTGGTAGAAGGTACAATGTCCTCTGAGGCTGAGTCTATTACCTTTTCTATCACATGATCATAATAAACAACAAAGTAGCCAATATTTAATGACTGCTTTCTATGTGTTAGGCACTAGCAAGGCAGAAGTGAGGCAGATACTCGTACACTCTACATGTACAGATAAGGAGGCTGAGGGAGCTGCCCAAGGCCCTCCAACAAGCAGGTGGCAGATCTGCGATTTGAGTGCAGGCAATTGGACTCCTCAGCTTGTGCTCTTAATCTCTTAATCACTTTGCTGTTCTGGAGCCAACTCTGAGAATGTAAGGTGTTGAGTGGCAGCTGCTCCCCTATTTCAGCATCAGGGGTCTTGTGGCAGCTGGCCTTGGTGCTCTGAGATCCCACTAGCTGGTTTGCTGCTTGGCTGGAGATGGGGTCCTTGCAGTCTCTATTTTCCCAATAAGTGTGCCAACTGGAGACAACCCATTCTCTTAGAGACTGTTCCAAAGCGTTCCATTTTCCCCAGTGACTTTGTTTCTTTTATCCAGTCTTTCTTTTGTGGACCATTATAATATTTCCTGTCTTACTTTTGGGCACATATCTTTTTACCTTTAGGTGGAAATTCTAACCACAAACTCTACTCTCTCGTTCAGACCTTGACTTTTCCCCTAACCCTGTGAGTTTGGCTGTGTTCACCATTTTCCCTGGGATTTCCCCATCTCTGGACTTTCTTACTACCCCCTAACTTCTCATGACCTCAGCAACAACAGGAAGGGATTAATCACTTCACTTCTTCTATAGCAGCAGGTGCGTTAGAAACAAGCTGGTCTGTCCCATGGAAGTGACTGGCTGGAGGGTCAGCGTACTCCAAAGATCTCTTAAAGTATACATTTTTAGGTTGCATTATGGAATTAATTTTCTGATTGATTCTGTAAGTTTACATTTCTATAGAGAAGGCTTTTTTACACCTTGGGAAAAATCTATATACATTGTCTGGTTAAATGAACTTTACCAAGATGAAAATCACAAATGGCAAATACCTATAGCACAGATTTCTGTAAGCAATAGCAACTCAACAAAAAGTGAAAGATTATAATATTCTATGATAAATATTTACATGTAAATTTAAAAAATGAACGTGATATATAGATTCAGGTATGACTTGGGACTTTTTTTAGAGCCGTGTTTCATAAAACAAGTGCTCAATAAGTTGAATCTGTTAAGTGTCATGGAATTGAGGAAGTAAACATTACTGAACAGCTTTGATCAGTAATTGGACTGAACATAATTTTTTTTATATAAACATAGGAATAACAATCACTGACCATGGGTGATTATTTCTCTGCTTCTCAGTATTCTCTAAACCTTTAATGACCACATATTGTTTTTATTACAAGTTAAAAATCAACAGACATCTTAAATGTTCATTAGAGCATCAGAGAGTAATGAATGCTTAACTGAGTGGAAGCTAGACTCTGTAGCTGTGATTAGCATGATATATGTATATTCCCAACAACAGACTAGAACTCTTACTTTAAATGCATAACTATTTTTCAAAAATTAATTAATTAATTTATTTTTGCTGTGTTGCGTCTTCGTTTCTGTGCGAGGGCTTTCTCTAGTTGTGGCAAGCGGCGGCCATTCTTCATCGTGGTGCGCGGGCCTCTCACTATCGCGGCCTCTCTTGTTGTGAATCACAGGCTCCAGACGCACAGGCTCAGTAGTTGTGGCTCACGGGCCTAGTTGCTCTGCGGCACGTGGGATCTTCCCAGACCAGGGCTCGAACCCGTGTCCCCTGCATTGGCAGGCAGATTCTCAACCACTGCGCCACCAGGGGAGCCCCAAATGCATAACTATTGACACAAGTCTAATTGCTCCTCATCTCTTCACTCACGTGCTGCAAAACTCATAAAAAAAACAACAACAAACAAACACAAAACAAAACACAACCAAGCCCTTATTTGGTTTACTAGCTGGAAATGCGCTTCTCCTTGGAAATCTATTTTGGAGTTAGTTGCTCTCCTCCCCTACAAGTGGTAAAGCAACAGCTGCCATTTAATTAATGTTCTGCTGACAGCTCCAGCTGATGAATACCGTTGAAGTTCCCTATCAGCATCAATACTACCCACATTACCCCAGGAGGAAATATTGATTATAGTTGCTTGATTTTGCCTTATTTCACTGTAGCTTTCTTTCCTGCACTACTTCCTTCAAATTCCAATGAGGCTGTTATTTACATCACCATTCACATCTTCCAGGGAATAAGGTCCCGGTGGAACACATGTGTTCCTGGTGATGTATTGCAATGGAATCTCACCAAAATGAACACGTGAAGCACTGAGCTCAAATAGAGGAGAGGACTGGGGGAAAACCAGATGAAAGTGACTTGTGGTTTCTCAGAAAGTAAAGAATTTTGTCCTTTTGAGAGAGAGATTAGAGAAAAGAAAAAGAGCTCTTGTTTTTCCACATAGCATAAATGTATGGTTAAAACCCTGCAATCTGATTTATATCTGGATTATTATTTCAAGTTCTGTTCCCAGAACTTTCATAGGAGTTGAACTTCAACAGTACTATCATTACTATTGTGTGACAATGAAAAAGATTTGAGCTGTGTGAACACAACCATTTCCAGAGTGAGATCCGTTCAATCCACTCATCCTGAAGAACGTATCTTAGGCTCCGTCAGGCAAGGCCCATGCACGTAGCTAACTGGCAACAGGTAGAACACAGGATCCAAATGGTGTGGCCTTAGATGACAAAGAGTGGTTCAAGCTAGTATCTGGCCTCTGAGGATCTAACATGAGGTTATGGGGTGTCCTGGAAGGCAGGTTGTGTTCTGACCCAGGCAGGGTGTCAGCGTTTGGGCAAGCCTGTCAGCAGGACCAGCGGGGAGAGCCGGGAGGTGGGATTCAGGGACAGAATTCCCTGAATCTGGGAATTCTGGAGGAGAAACAGTCCTAGAGACTCTGTAATGCAATGTGAAAACGACTGAGATGATACTAAATCCCAGAGTCCTGGGCTGGAGCTCTTTGTGTCCCTCCTGCTTCATGTTTAGTTCGTCGTGTTCACCGACTCGCTAAATATTTATTGAGATTCATCTGTGTCAGGCACTGAGCTAGGGATTGGGTACAATAGTGAATATCATATTATCTCTAGTCTCTAACTGGGTTACAGGTAAAAACAATGGCAATTTCAATGCCATGTGACTAGTGAGTGAATGGGATTGTGGGAGCACTCACCTGGTTTTGGGTGGCGAGTGACTAATTCAGGGGATCAGAGATGGGGCGATAAAGCAACTCTTGCTGTGGGGAAAGGGGACCCTAGAGGCTGAAAACGAGGTAGGGCCTGACAAACAAGGTCTAAGGGAAGGCAGAGGAAATTAATGTGACTGAAAGGCTCAATGACTGATTTGTTGCAACAAGTCCATATAGCTTTATGAATGGTGGGGAACTCGTAAGTTGCATTCTTTTCTTATATGATAATTTTAAAGTTTTTAAAACATATGATAATGTTTTTATCATATATGATAATTTTATATGATAATTTTAATGTTTTTAAGAATAATGTGATGAAGAGGATGCACTATATACATATATTTTCATCACACTTAAATCTGTCTTGGCCATTATAAGCCAACCAAATATGCATCTTGTGGGCCGGAAAATTCCTGCCCCTCACCACCACCCACACTCTGAGCATTCTTTTAAAGCAGTGACCAGTCTTAATAGGAATTCTGTGGTGGTCCAGTGGTTAGGACTCTGCTCTCACTGCTGAGGGTGTGGGTTCAATTCCTGGTTGGAGAACTAAGATCCCGCAAGCTGTGTGGCCAAAAAAAACAGCAGTGATCAGTCTTTTAGATATATTTCTAAAAGGGAGTGATGGATATTGCCTATAAAATTCTTTGCTTTAAGACTTTTACAAGTTTGTGCACTTTGAAAAATACTTACATATATTCAACACTTCACTTCAAGTGACTAAGTGCTTCTGGAGCAAGAAACTTATGTGAATAGCCAGGAAATTTTTGAAGTACCAGTTGGGAGCATTGCCTCACCACATAATAAAATGAATTTTGAAACCACACTCATTAAAATCACTTTTGATAGTGGTGTCAGAATCAGTTCACATCAGATGAGGAGATCAAAGGAAAATAGTCAGAACTCCAGAAAGAGAGTTTCGTGTTAGAAAGGAGAGACACTTCAAATCAGAAAAGAAAATATGGAGTTTTCAGTCGATGGGGTTGAAAAAACTGGAAAAAAATGAAATGAAATCTCTATGTCACCACTTATACCAATACATACTAGATGCATCAGAAATTTAAGTGTAAAAATTGAAAGTGAAATACTTGAAAAATATATACATATTGGTGGAGTGGGAAAGACCTTCCTACACAAGGGAAAAAAGACTAAAATATTTGACTCCATGAAAACAGAATGAAAACTTTTATACAGGAAAAAAAACCCACCTCATGAACAAAGTTAAAATGCAAACAGCAATCTGGGCAAAAATATTTGTGACAAAATAAATTAAAAACAAATATCCTTAACACAAAGAGCTCTTTTAAATGAATAAAGCAAGAGACACGACAATAGAAAAATGGACAAATGGCATAAATAAACAATTTGTAGTAAATGTGTGAAAAACTATGTAACCTCACTGATAATTAAAAGTTCAAATTTAAAGAAGACAGTAGGGGCTTCCCCGGTGGCACAGTGGTTAAGAATCCATCTGTCAATGCAGGGGACACGGGTTCGAGCCCTGGTCCAGGAAGATCCCACATGCTGTGGGGCAGCTAAGCCCGTGAGCCACAACTACTGAGCCTGCACTCTAGAGCCCGTGAGCCACAACTACTGAGCCCATGCGCCCAGAGCCTGTGCTCCACAACAAGAGAAGCTACTGCAATGAGAAGCCCGCACACCGCAACAAAGAGTAGCCCCCACTCTCAGCAACTAGAGAAAATCTGCGTGCAGCAGCAAAGACCGGATACATCCAAAAATTAAATAAATTAATAAATAAATAAATTTTAAAAATAAATAAAAAAGAACATAGTATTAATTCAACCAACGCATTGACACACAACAGAATCCAATACCTGTATGGTGAGGGTGTGATGAAGTGGTCGCTATGGAATGCTGGTGGGAAAATCAGCTAGGACGAGCTTCCTGAAAGGCAATTTGACAATATGTGGTAGAAATCTTAATAATCAGAAGAAAATCAGGCCACTTCCATTTTGAAAAAAAGCATTGTTTTCCTTTCCTCCTATTGTTCTCAAGTATTGCCTATTGACTTCTAAACGTTTGGCACACCTAGAGGCTCTTATTAAAAAGAAAAGTCCACATACTTCTTCCTCAGTAGCTTGATAGGATTTCCTAGGAGGGACCTTGCTTGATTAGAATTATGGAAACAAGGCTGCATAGTCCGTTCTGCCTAATCACTGAAGTGCCAGGAACATCTTGATGGCCGTGTATTTCCTGAGTAATGTTATTATCAGAACAGAAATTGATATCCAAAATGGACACATATACGACTGGATCACGAGGGTAGGGGAGCAGGGGCAGGTGGATAAAATGGGGCACTGGAGTCAGGAATCCTTGCTTCTGATCACTACTTCCTAAAACTGCTGAGGCTCATTAGGGTTATAGGGCTAAACTGATCCAGGAAAACGGTACCAAGGCTCAAATTTTGGGCGATCTGCTCAGTTCATGAATTATTCTGAAAAAATTGTTTTACCATAATATCTTTAGATACTGATGGATGCTAAGAGATGATTGACTCCAACCACTTTTTAGGAGGGATGAGGAAGCTGAGACCCAGAAAGTCTGTCTTTCTCGAAGTCGTATAGCTTATGAATTCAAATCTGTGAATTCATAGACAAGCCACAGCATCGTGCTGCATATCTTCCTGGAATCCAGAGCATTATCTGTCTTGGGTTATTTCCCAAGATACTTGTTGTTTAAAAGCTCATGGTTTCTCTGTCTCCTCCTGCCTCTGGCACTCCAGATGTTGGGCTTTTCGGGACACCAGCACCTCTCTCCTCATCAATTCTGTCTGTTATTCCAGGGGATGGAGGGAGGCCAGTTGGAGAGTGGTGTGTGGTGTGTGGTGTGCGTGCGTCCTGCAAGGGGTCTTGTGAGGGTGGTGCCTGGTGCCTGTGATGCTCAGCTGCTTCTCACTTGTCTGAGAGCAGGAACATTTTGTGAATGGGTAGGGAGCAGTGATGTGAGTGAAACCTCACCCAGACCTTGTGTGTTAACATTCTTGTGCTTTGTTCTGGACAAGGCCTTTCTTGGAAGAAGCCACTCCTGAAAGATTACCCAGAGTGTAGGTAGGCAGTAAGCATTTCACACCATCTTTTGTTGTTGGGTCCTGCAAGGAATGTGCTGAGATGAGAGTGGTGCTTTGTCACTTTGGTGGTCCTTCCAAGTGTTCTTTTTCGTACACTGGGCACAAGTGAATGAGTTCCCTTTACCTCTCTCAAACCCACAGATAAAGTGAGCCTATGCGTTATATGTAATTCTGTTAATTAGAATGTAAGTGTGAATAATAGCACAACTATGCCTAATTTCCAACTTCTATTTGGCGATTTGACTAACAATGCATTATTCAGTGAGTTCATCACCTTCTCCTTCTGTAGCCCTCCTTTCTTTAAACAGCCAAAATGAGTACATTCTCATGTCTTTGCTTCTTTATCATCCCTTGTACCCTCCCTTCCATACTCACAGTGATGGTAGGGATTCTGTTTCCCCTTTCTCCCTCCCAACCTGAGTTCAGGCCCTGATATGTGTGAGTTTTGTCCCCTCCCTCACAGGAGGACCTTCTCTGTCAGGCTTCCTAATCAACTTTCCATGCTTTCCTGGGCTTATTCCTCATTCTTTCCTCTTTCCCTTCTTTTCAGAACCCTCTTTCTGTTATTTCTCCTGCTTCAGCCAGTCTTTGAACATCTTTCAACATGAATATACATGAAAGGTACATAAATCAAGACACTTTTATTAATGTTATGGAGAAAGTTGTTATTCATAAAGGATAATTTGCTGTCAGTAATTAACTTTCAACCTCAAGATTTATTTTCAATTCCCAGTCGTTCTCTGAGAAATACCCATCTTGGAGGAGGGAACTGCCATTTCTCCTAGATTGTTGTACAACAGAGCAGAGATTGAAGCATAAATTACCACTCTACATGGGAGGTCAGACTAGATGCTTGGGAACAAGGAGATGGTCTGACTTGACTCTCTTCTCAGTTTTTAATATTTGTTTTTCTATTCTGGAATTTGGTGATTTAAGCCGGAATAGTGTCTACTCCATTAAGAGACTGGAAGAACATTGTGTAAGTACAGTGATTGTAAAGGGTGTTTAATATACCAGGAAAAGGTCAGAATTTGGTTATATAAAATCCTCAGCTAAATTCCAGAAATTTTTCATGAGTGCTTTATTTAAAAGGAGAGCTATAAAATGTGGATTTAAAATATGTATGTGGGATGGATTGGATACCATTTTCTCAAATATTCTTGGAAAGGTTCTGTATACGATGGTGTGTAATTAATTTCTTTTACCCAACTTAGGTTCCTCACTAATAGTGGTTGATTTATTTGTTTAATTTGGTTCATATCAAACTGAAGGTTACAAATAACCTCCTTTGCTGTGTATGGTCTGGACCCAACTATAGAAGCTATTGTCTGTGTAATTTTCTACTTACAGCCCAATTAAACTGAAAGACAAATTAAGAATGATGACATCAGTAAGACCTGATCTATAAATTGTCATGTGAATATGACAATCATTAATGCATTAATGTTCATTTTAATATAACTATTATATCTATTGGCTATAGGAAGAAAATAAAGACAGAATAATAATAAAGTTTTTACTGAGTGCTCCCAACATACCAGAATCTATGCTACATGCTTAATGTGCATGGTATAAAAATAACTATTATTATTCCTGTTTTATAGATATGCTGTTTTTTAAATTCTTGCTTAAGACATGGTCTGACTTCTTGTCATCTAAAATTTGGGCTTATCTGAAACTCACGTTTTAGGAAACAGGGTGCAAGCTCATGAAATACTTTTTCCCTCATGGATTTCCTAATATTTGGTAGTGTTGATTTGTATACAGAATTCACTATGAAATAAAAAAAAATTCCCATAAATATATTATCAGAGTCAAAAAAGTAAGCAATATTCAAAGCCATTTTAACTTGTTAAACCTCAGAAAAGATTTTTTATTATTTTAATACTATATTAATATATTAATAGTTAATTTTAATATGTTATTAACATATTTTGTGTGATATAATAATAAAATAATATATTATATTATTAATATGTGCACGGTAATCCTATGTAGGGAATGGTGGCGTGGTGGACAAGACCCAGCCACCATAAATACAACAAGGACTGTAAGGTGATTCCAGGAGAGGAATTGAGTTAACTCTGAGCCACCCATTGTTTTATGTCAGATTCTCCTCGTTATTAGTTCAGGTTATAAAATAAAATTTTCTTTTTTTTTTAACTTTAATTTTATTTATTTTTTTATGCAGCAGGTTCTTATTAGTTATCCATTTTATCCATAATAGTGTATACATATCAATCCCAATCTCCCAATTTATCACATCACCACCCCCCACCCCCCAGCCACTTTCCCCCCTTGGTGTCCATACTTTTGTTCTCTACCTCTGTGTCTCTAATTTGGCCCTCAAACCAGTTCATCTGTACGATTTTTCTAGGTTCCACATATATGCGTTAATATACGATATTTGTTTTTCTCTTTCTGACTTACTTCACTCTGTATGACAGTCTCTAGGTCCATCCACGTCCACACAAATGACCCAATTTCGTTCCTTTTTATGGCTGAGTAATATTCCATTGTATATATGTACCACATCTTCTTTATCCATTCATCTGTCGATGGGCATTTAGGTTCTTCCATAACCTGGCTATTGTAAATAGTGCTGCAATAAACATTGGGGTGCATGTGTCTTTCTGAATTATGGTTCTCTCTGGGTATATGCCCAGTAGTGGGATTCCTGGGTCATATGGTAATTCTATTTTTAGTTTTTTAAGCAGCCTCCATACTGTTCTCCATAGTGGCTGTATCAATGTACATTCCCACCAACAGTGCAAGAGGGTTCCCTTTTCTCCACACCCTCTCCAGCATTTGTTGTTTGTAGATTTCCTGATGATGCCCATTCTAACTGGTGTGAGGTGATACCTCATTGTAGTTTTGATTTGCATTTCTCTAATAATTAGTGATATTGAGCAGGTTTTCATGTGCTTCTTGACCATCTCTATGTCTTCTTTGGAGAAATGTCTATTTAGGTCTTCTGCCCATTTTTGGATTGGGTTGTTTGTTTTTTTAATATTGAGCTGATGAACTGTTTATATATTTTGGAGATTAATCCTTTGTCCGTTGATTTGTTTGCAAACATTTTCTCCCATTCCGAGGGTTGTCTTTTCATCTTGTTTATGGTTTCCTTTGCTGTGCAAAAGCTTTTAAGTTTCATTAGGTCCCATTTGTTTATTTTTGTTTTTATTTCCATTACTCTAGGAGGTGGGTCAAAAAAGATCTTGCTGTGACTTATGTCAAAGTGTGTTCTTCCTATGTTTTCCTCTAAGAGTTTTATAGTGTCCAGTCTTACATTTAGGTCTCGAATCCATTTTGAGTTTATTTTGTGCATGGTATTAGGGAGTGTTCTAATTTCATTCTTTTACATGTAGTTGTCCAGTTTTCCCAGCACCACTTAGTGAAGAGACTGTCTTTTCTCTATTGTACATCCTTGCCTCCTTTGTCATAGGTTAGTTGACTATAGGTGCGTGGGTTTATCTCTGGGCTTTCTATCATGTTGCACTGATCTATATTTCTGTTTTTGTGCCAGTGCCATACTGTCTTGATTACTGTAGCTTTGTAGTATAGTCTGAAGTCAGGGAGCCTGATTCCTCCAGCTCCATTTTCTTCCCTCAAGACTACTTTGGCTAACCGGGGTCTTTTGTGTCTCCATGCAAATTTTAAGATTTTTTTTCTAGTTCTGTAAAAAGTGCCATTGGTAATTTGATAGGGATTGGATTGAATCTGTAGATTGCTTTGGGTAGTATAGTCATTTTCACAAGATTGATTCTTCCAATCCAAAAACATGATATATCTCTCCATCTGTTTGTATCAATTTTAATTTCTTTCATTAGTGTCATAGTTGTCTGCATACAGGTCTTTTGTCTCCCTAGGTAGGTTTATTCCTAAGTATTTTATTCTTTTTATTGCAATGGTAAATGGGAGTGTTTCTTAATTTCTCTTTCAGATTTTTCACCATTAGTATATAGGAATGCAAGAGATTTCTGTGCATTAATTTTGTATCCTGTGACTTTACCACATTCATTGATTAGCTCTAGTAGCTTTCTGGTGGCAACTTTAGGATTCTCTATGTATAGTGTCATGTCATCTGCAAAGAGTGACAGTTTTACTTCTTCTTTTCCAATTTGTATTCCTTTTATTTATTTTTCTTCTCTGATTGCTATGCCTAGGACTTCCAAAACTGCATTGAATAATAGTGGCAAGAGTGGACATCCTTGTCTTGTTCCTGATCTTAGAGGAAATGCTTTCAGTTTTTCACTGTTGAGAATGATGTTTGCTGTGGGTTTGTTGTATATAGCCTTTATTATGTTCAGGTAGGTTGCCTCTATGCCCACTTTCTGGAGAGTTTTTATCATAAATGGGTGTTGAATTTTGCATCTGTTGCATCAATAGATGCATGAATTCTCCATCTATTGAGATGATCATATGGTGTTTCAGTTTGTTAATGTGGTGTGTCACATTGATTGATTTGTGTATATTGAAGAATCCTTGCATCCCTGCAATAAATTCCACTTGATCATGGTGTATGATCCTTTTAATGTGTTGTCGAATTCTGTTTGTTAGTATTTTGTTGAGAATTTTTGCATCTATATTCATCACTAATATTGGTCTGTAATTTTCTTTTTTGTAGTATCTTTGTCTGGTTTTGGTATCGGGGTGATGGTGGTCTCATAGAATGAGTTTGGGAGCGTTCCTTCGTCTGCAAGTTTTTGGAAGAGTTTGAGAAGGAATGTTTGACAGAATTCATCTGTGAAGCCATCTGGTCCTGGACTTTTGTTTGTTGGAAGATTTAAAATCACAGTTTCAATTTCATTACTTGTGACTGGTCTGTTCATATTTTCTATTTCTTCCTGGTTCAGTCTTGGAAGGTTATACCTTTCTAAGAATTTGTCCATTTCTTCCAGGTTGTCCATTTTATTGGCATAGAGTTGCTTGTAGTAGCCTCTTAGGTTGCTTCATATTTCTGAAATGTCCATTGTAACTTCTCCTTTTTCATTTCTAATTTTATTGATTTGAGTCCTCTCCCTCTTTTTCTTGATGAGACTGTCTAATGGTTTATCAATTTTGTTTATCTTCTCAAAGAACCAGCTTTTACTTCTATTGATCTTTGCTATTGTTTTCTTTGTTTCTATTTCGTTTACTTCTGCTCTGATCTTTATGATTTCTTTCCTTCTACTAACTTTGGGTTTTGTTTGTTCTTCTTTCTCTAGTTCCTTTAGGTGTATGGTTGATTGTTTATTTGAGATTTTTCTTGTTTCTTGAGGTAGGATTGTATTGCTATAAACTTCCCTCTTAGAACTGCTTTTACTGCATCCCATAGGTTTTGGATTGTCGTGTTTACATTGTCATTTGTCTCTAGGTAGTTCTTGATTCCCTCTTTGATTTCTTCAGTGATCTCTTGGTTGTAGAGTAACGTATTGTTTAGCCTCCATGTGTATGTGTTTTTTATGTATTTTTCCCTGTAATTGATGTCTCATCTCATAGTGTTGTGGTCAGAAAAGATCCTTGATATGATTTCAGTTTTCTTAAATTTACTGAGGCTTGATTGTGACCCAAGATGTGATCTATCCCTGAGAACATTCCATGTGCACTTGAGAAGAAAGTGTAATCTGCTGTTTTGGGGTGGAATGTCATATAAATGTCAATTAAATCTATCTGGTGTATTGTGTCATTCTAAGCTTGTGTTTCCTTATTAATTTTCTGTTTGGATGATCTGTCCATTGGTGTAAGTAAGGTGTTAAAGTCCCCCACTATTATTGTGTTACTGTCGATTTCCTCTTTTAGAGCCATTAGCAGTTGCCTTATGTATTGAGGTGTTCCTATGTTGGGTGCATATGTATTTATAATTGTTGTATCCTCTTCTTGGATTGATCCCTTGATCATTATGTAGCGTCCTTCCTTGTCTCTTGTAACATTCTTTATTTTAAAGTCTATTTGATCTGATATGAGTATTTCTACTCCAGCTTTCTTTTGATTTCCATTTGCATGGAATATCTTTTTCTATCCCTTCACTTTCAGTCTGTATGTGTGTCCCTAGGTCTGAATTGGGTCTCTTGTAGAGAGCATATATATGGGTCTTGTTTTTGTATCCATTCAGCAAGCCTGTTTCTTTCGGTTGGAGCATTTAATCCATTCACGTTGAAGGTAATTATCGGTATATATGTTCCTATGACCATTTTCTTAATTGTTTTGGGTTTGTTTTTGTAGGTCCTTTTCTTCTCTTGTGTTTCCCACTTAGAGAAGTTCCTTTAGCATTTGTTGTAGAGCTGTTTGGTGTTGCTGAATTCTCTTAGCTTTTGCTAGTCTGTAAAGCTTTTGATTTCTCCGTTGAATCTGAATGAGATCCTTGCTAGGTAGAGTAATCTTGGTTGTAGGTTCTTCCCCTTTCATCACTTTAAATATGTCATGCCGCTGCCTTCTGGCTTGTAGAGTTTCTGCTGAGAAATCAGCTGTTAACCTTATGGGAGTTCCCTTGTATGTTATTTGTCGTTTTTCCCTGTTGCTTTCAATAATTTTTCTTCGTCTTTAATTTTTACCAATTTTATTACTATGTGTCTTGGTGTGTTTCTCCTTGGGTTTATCCTGCCTGGGACTCTGTGCGCTTCCTGAACTTGGGTGGCTATTTCCTTTCCCATGTTAGGGAAGTTTTCGACTATAATCCTTCAAATATTTTCTTGGGTCCTTTTTCTCTCTCTTCTTCTTCTGGGTCCCCTATAATGCGAATGTTGTTGTGTTTAATGTTGTCCCAGAGGTCTCTTAGGCTGTCTTCATTTCTCTTCATTCTTTTTTCTTTATTCTGTTCCACAGCAGTGAATTCCACCATTCTGTCTTCCAGGTCACTTATCCATTCTTCTGCCTCAGTTATTCTGCTATTGATTCCTTCTAGTGTATTTTTCATTTTAGTTATTGTATTGTTCATCTCTGTTTGTTTGTTCTTTAATTCTTCTAGGTGTTTGTTCTTTAGGTCTTCTAGGTCTTTGTTAGACATTTCTTGCATCTTCTCAATCTTTGCCTCCATTCTTTTTCCGAGGTCTTGAATCATCTTCACTATCATTATTCTGAATTCTTTTTTTGGAAGGTTGCCTATCTCCACCTCATTTAGTTGTTTTTCTGGGGTTTTATCTTGTTCCTTCATCTAGTATATAGCCCTCTGCCTATTCATCTTGCCTATCTTTCTGTGAATGTGGTTTTTTTTCCACAGGCTGCAGGATTGTAGTTCTTCTTGCTTCTGCTGTCTGCCCTCTGGTGGATGAGGCTACCTAAGAGGCTTGTCCAAGTTTCCTGATGGGAGGGACTGGTAAAATAAATTTTTCTTTGCGGAAAGCTAACCACCATTAGTGTTATCAGATCTTTACTTGCTTCTCTAACGACTTACACTGACCAGCCCAGACTGTGTGTGATTTACAGTTCAAATAATGTTGATTTATATTCGTTGTACATTTGAATGGAAACTTTTAATTAAATGCACTTTAAAATGGAGACCAATTAGACTTTTGTCTGATATTATCTTCTTAAAATAGCTAATGAGTATAATAATCTCATGGAAGCTCTGTGCCTCCTCTGGGGAACCAAATGGACAGCTCCTCCACTGCCTCTATGGCAACTGCAGACCTCCTGAGGAAACACTGCCTGGAAGGAAGACAGAACTAGCATCTCAGTTGGACCAAGTTACAGTGGAGGGATCCTCCTTACTTTTCCTTGGTTTTCATGCATGGACTGTCCTTGAAGGTGAAGATTGTTGGGTCTGACATATGGGTAGTTACCATATGATAACCACTTGGGGGAGTGGGAGGTGGCTTTAAATACAGCATGAGTGTATAACTGCAGACATTTAGTGAATCACAGCTCTATGAGTGCAGCTTTTTTGTTGTAGTGAAAACTTGGAGGCAATATATATTACTAATCAGGAAAAGGAGGAATCTGAGTTGCTCTGACATCAAATTTGAAAAAATAAATGACTATTTAATAAAACAATATATTAAATAAAAATAAATACAAAAATATCTACTTTAAGATTCTTTTGGAAACATTAGAAGACTGTATTACAAGAGTTAACAATGATCATCTCTGTTTGGATGAGTGTGACTTAAAATTTCTACAGTAAGTATGCATCTTATTTAATAAGAAAAAAAGTTGAAGTAATTTAACAATGACTTGATGGATTAGTTCACATGACCAAATAGATAAGGAATATTCCATTTAGACCCAAGATTTAATAAGATATTCTCTGAAGATCATAATGCTATCATTGTACTTGTGTATTTATAGGCTATGTTTGCTATAAAAGATTTAAAAGATTATCATATAGATTTGGTAGGAATTGTTTTACGTTGTCCCAAATAAAACTATAATGTCTCTGTATTTTTAAACAAAACATTTCTTGGCTAGCATATGCACGGACATTTTGCTTTTCCAAAAATGCATTTGTTTTGTTTATTTTTAAAAAAGTTTAAACAATCATGAACTTACAGAAAAGTGGAAAGTACAGTACAAAGACTGTCTTCCCCTGGAACCATTGGAGAGTGAGTTTCAAACCTGATTCCCATCATCCTTAATTTTTTAGTGTGAATTACCTACAAATAAGGATATTCTCCTATGTAACTGTGAAACAAGCATCAAGATTAGAAAATTAACACTGATACTTTACTACCATCGAATTCCCAGAACCCATTCCAGTTTCCCAGTTTTCCCAGCAGTGTCTTCTGTAGCAAAAGGATTTGTTTCAGAATCACAATTGCTTTTAGTTATATCTATCTTTTCCATTTATTTCAGTCTGGAACATTTCCCTATTCCTTCCTTGACACTTTTGAAGATTACAGGTCATTTATTTTGTGGAATGTCCCTCATTTTGGGTCTGTCTGACGTTTCCTCATGATTAGATCCAGGTTATGCACCTTTGGCAAAGCATTTTTTGTTTGTTTGTTTTTTATGCTTGAGTTATATATGTATGTTTGTATATGTATATATGTAGACACATATATATCTATATAAAATATAAACTTTAGTATGTCCTCCTTTTCATTCCTAATATTATTTTTAATTGAACTATATTTGACATATAATATTTTAATTTCATGAGTACAATATAATGATTCAACATTTGTAGACATTGCAAAATAAGTCTAGTTACCATCTGTCACCATACAAACCTAATACAATATTATTGACTGTATTCCCTACGCTGTACATTATACCCTCATGACATTTATTTTATAACTGGAAGTTTGTACCTCTTGATTCACTTCCCCCATTTCACAGCCTTTCAGCCTCTCTCTGTCAACCACCACTCTATTTGCTGTATTTGTTAGTCTGGGTTTTTGTTTGTTGGTTGGTATGTTTTGATTTTTAGATTCCACATATAAGTGAAATCATACGATATTTCTCTTCTCTGTCTGACTTATTTCACTTAGCATAATACCCTCAAAGTCCATCCAGGTTGTGGCAAATGGCAAGATTTTCTTTTTTAAGGCTGAGTAGTATTCCATTTTAGGTGTGTACCACATCTTCTTTATCCATTCATCTATCAGTGGATACTTAAGTTGTTGCCATATCTTGGTTATTGTAAATAATACTTCAATGAACATAGGGGTGCATATGTCTTTTCAAGTTAGTGTTTTTATTTTCTTTGGGTGAGTACCTAGAAGTGGAATTGCTGGATCATATGGTAGTTCTATTTTTAGTTTTTTAATGAACCTCCATACTTTTCTCCATAGTGGCTGCACCAATTTACGTCCCCAGCAACAGTGCACGAGGGTTCCCTTTTCTCCACATTCTCACTAACACTTGTTATTTGTTGTTGTTGTTGTTGTTTTCCACAGGAGAAGGAAGGATTTATTTTGCTTGCAGCAAGTAAGGAGAACACTGGGGATATTTCCCAAAGCAGTGTCTTTTGTTGATTTTTTGATAATAGCCATTCTGACCATTGTAAAATGATATCTCATTGTGGTTTTTATTTGCATTTCCCTGATGATTAGTGATTTTGACCATCTTTTCATGTGCCTGTTGGCCATGTGTATGTCTTCTTTGGAAAAATGTCTTTTCAGATCCTCTGCCTATTTTATAATTGGATTTTTTTTTTATTATTGAGTTGTATGAGCTCTGTATCTATTTTGTATGTTAAACTTTTATTGGACGTATGATTTGCAAATATCTTCTCCTACTCAGTAGGTTGCCTTTTCGTTTTGCTGATGGTTTCCTATGCTGTGTAGAAGCTTTTTAATTTGATGTAGTCCATTTGCTTATTTTTGTTTTTGCTGCCCTTGCCTTTGGAGCCAGATTCAAGAAAGTATCTCTGAGACCAATGTCAAGGAGCTTACTGCCTCTGTCTTCTTCTAGAAGTTTTATGGTTTCAGGTCTTACATTAAGTCTTTAATCCATTTTCAGTTAATTTTTGGGTATGGTGTAAGATAGTGGTCCAGTTTCATTCTTTTTCATGTGGCTGTCCAGTTTTCCAAACACTGTTTATTGAAGAGACTGTCTTTCCCCCACTATATAGTCTTTCTTCACTAAATATTTGTTTTTAATGACCTCCCAAATCTTCTTTGATACCAGAATTATAACTTTAGGGACACAAGAAGACTGTAACCTAAGCTTGGATTTCCATATGACTCCATCATTTATAACCGTAACATCATTTTTGACCTTCATCCAGCCTGTTTTGCTGCATGAATTGGTTAGGACATCTCACCATCAATTGCCCTTGTGGTCTGTCTCAGGGCTTCTCAACTTCAAAGCAGTTGACATTTTGTGCTTGATAAGTCTTTGTTGTGGAGGCTTGTCCTGTGTGTTGTAGTATGTTTATGCTTATGTATCCTTGGCTTCTACCCACAAGATACCAGTAGCACCTCCTACTCCAAGCTGTTACAACCAAAAATGTCTTTAGACATTGAAAAAATATCCCTTGAGGGATGAAATTGCCTCTGGTAGAGAACTCATGGTGTAGCTTGTTTCTTTAGCTGATCTGAACTCAATTGGTATCCAAATCTTCTTGAAACAGAAATAGAATGGTTTAGGCAATTTCTTTTCTTCCAGTTGTGTTCCATTGTCTTTTAAATATAACCAGAACATTCTATCATATTCTAGCAATGGCATTTTTCTAAATGTTAAATATGACTAGTTCTAACTTAGTTTCCAGTGGGACCTTGGCAGGACAAGAGACTTGCTTGACATAAGTTGCCATTTTACTAGCAAGCACCAGCCTTAGTGAGCTCCTTACTTAAAAAATTCTTTGGTGTTCGTATCTCTTTAAATGTTGTTTATTTTTCAAAGTCTATTGAAAGAACAAAAACTGATACCTCACACTTTCCTTTGTAATAAATGGGACTTTATGATTCCTTCTCTTTGTTCCTTAAGGGCACTTACTGTTTGGTCTATACATTTTGGCAAGTAATTACTTTCCACTTCACACTTGATTTTATACCTTCTTGTTTGCTTGCTCATTTTCACCTTGTCATTTTATATTCCTGTCTAATTGGAAACTCTTGAAGGCAGAGATATACCTCCTTTGTTTACCCTACAACCTTGACATATGGCTAGACTACGTGGAGTGGATACTCAATAAATACGGGATTCAATTCAACTGGTTATGCTGGAAGTGGTTAAAAACTGAGTATTTTAGGGCTTCCCTGGTGGCGCAGTGGTTGAGAGTCTGCCTGCCGATGCAGGGCACATGGGTTCGTGCCCCGGTCCGGGAAGATCCCACATGCCACGGAGCGGCTGGGCCCGTGAGCCATAGCCGCTGAGCCTGCGCGTCTAGAGCCTGTGCTCCGCAACGGGAGAGGCCACAACAGTGAGAGGCCTGCGTACCGCAAAAAACAAACAAACAAACAAACAAAAAAAACCTGAGTATTTTAGAATATGATGGATTCCCAGCAAGCTTACCCCTAGAAAATGCAGAAAAGAAATTCACTAAAATATGTCAACTTTTCTAGTGTTTTGTATCTGTTAGTCATTTGCCTTAGTATTCCCATGAAGCAAATGAAGGTATACCCATCTGCAATGAAAAGTGGGCTTACTGCATGTGAACTGTATCATATGGCTACTGCTCTCACTCGAACTGTCCTACCTTGAGAAGTTCTTTCTTCCTTCAGTTTTTTCATTTTGTGAACAAAAATGTGGCTAAGTGTCTCTCAACAATTTCAGAATGATGGGCTCTGGATATATGTCAACACTTGAAAGTTACCATAGCAATCAGCTGAATTTTTCTCTTAGTTGGTAAGGTTGGTTAGTTATAAATAACATATTATGGGGTTTTTTTCAAAAGCAGTCTTTACCTTTCACCAATCCAGGATATTTATGTTTCTTTCTTTTTTTTTTTTTTTGCGGTACAGGGCCTCTCACTGTTGTGGCCTCTCCCGTTGCGGAGCACAGGCTCCGGACGTGCAGGCTCCCCGACCATGGCTCACGGGCCCAGCCACTCTGCGGCATGTGGGATCTTCCCGGACCGGGGCATGAACCCGTGTCCCCTGCATCGGCAGGCGGACTCTCAACCACTGCGCCACCAGAGAAGCCCACC
This sequence comes from Orcinus orca, assembly GCF_937001465.1. Taxonomy (NCBI): domain Eukaryota; kingdom Metazoa; phylum Chordata; class Mammalia; order Artiodactyla; family Delphinidae; genus Orcinus; species Orcinus orca. The sequence continues at coordinate 77,252,090 of NC_064570.1, forward strand.
TATGTTTCATTTTTTGTTGACTATAGAAATGATAAGACATTTCTACACATTTTGACAAATATAGAGATCATGTAAAATTAAGTTGTTATCGTGGCCAAATACTCAGAGGAACACAAAATATATTTTGCCAAAAAAAATTTATCTTGGGCTTAGTGAGAAAAGACATTTTACTAAAGTTAACTACAAACCAAGCACTTTAAAAAGATTGGAATAACTCTTAGTATTTTAATGAATTTAGAAGAAAGAACAGATATATTCTCCAAGATGGTATTTTTTGTTTAACTCGTCATGTGGCATTATGCAATCTTAAATGCAAACCAGTACTGTTATAAATATAGTAACTGCAGAAATATATCAGGCTTCCCTGGGGGCACGGTGATTGAGAATCTGCCTGCCAGTGCAGGGGACACGGGTTCGATCCCTGGTTGGGGAAGATCCCACATGCAGTGGAGCAAATATGCACCACAACTGCTGAGCCTATGCTCTAGAGCCTGTGAGCCACAACTACTGAGCCCGCATGCTGAAACTACTGAAGCCCGCGTGCCTAGAGCCTGTGCTCCGCAACAAGAGAAGCCACCACAATGAGAAGCCCACGCACCGCAACGAAGAGTAGACCCCGCTCGCCGCAACTAGAGAAAGCCAGTGTGCAGCAATGAGAACCCAACGCAGCCAAAAATAAATAAAGTAAATAAATTTATTTTAAAAAAAAAAGAAATACATCTCAGGCAGGCTTGGGCTTGGGCCTGTTGACCAGTTCTACACATGGAAAACTGACCTTCCACTCACCTCATCCTACAGTAAACTCAGAGAAACATGCCTGTCATCAATTATACCTGTACAGAGGTAGGTACTAATCTAAGTCTCTAAAACATACAGATTGGAAGAAACAGCACATTGCCAAATTCAGTCTTTAGGCAATATTTTAACTTTTCTTTTCTCTACAATTATTCCAATATTTTCCTACCTTTCTAATTAAAGTTTATACCCTGAGGGAAGGGAGGGAAGGCAAGAGGTCATAAAACACCTTTAGAAATAGCAAATGGAAGCATCTTAAATGACCTCAGTAGAGCTGGGTACCTCTGTAGGTGCTGAAGACCAGGAAGGTTGGTGCTGTCACAGGGAGAGCTCTGGATGCCCCGCTCTGCACCATAGTCTTCAAGCTCCTCAATTCTTGTATTTTAACTTACATAAAGGGAGTTAAAGGACCATAAATCCTTTGCTTGTCCTTGTTGAGATCTTTTTGAATAAATCATCTTCACATTTGGAGGCTGTTGTGGTGATTAAAATTTCTCGGAGAAACTGCTGTATTAAGACAGGGAAAATTCCTAAGATTCAGTTTCTTCCTAAATCATATTTGGCTTTTATTTATTATAAATGGAAATGGCTTTCAAGAGAGGCTCCATTATTTTCCTTTAAATGTAATATAATAAACTCAGTGCTTCCATTTTAATTTTAAAAATTAACTTTCTACTTATTACTTTTCTATTACTGTAAAGAAGTTTCTTTGTCTTAAAATTCTATTGAACATTTTGTCATTTTCATTTGAATTTTGCTTTCATTATTCATTTACTTGACACATATTTTTAAGGACCTACAATGTTATATCATCAATAGGCACTTTGGCAAAGCAAATTCAGATATAGTCCTTCCTCAGGGATCTTCTATAAAGTTAAAAACAACAACAGCACATAATCTTCGCAAGTTTAGTCAGTTTGAAAGTAGGCAGACCTGATTTCAAATCCAGATTCTACCAACTGAAAAGGCCCTAAGCTTTAGTGTGCCCACAGTCTTCCCTGTATAGACCTTAATTAGAAAGGTAGGAAAATATTGAAATAGGTGATGAGAAAATAAAGGTAAAAATTTGGCTAAGAGACTTTGAGATTTGGAAATGTGCCATTTCTTTCAATCTCTATGGGGCTTGAGATGGGGTTTTTGGAAGAAGTAAGATTTATGATGCATTTTGTATTTTGTCTCTGTGACCAATATATGTGTCGTGGAGATAATTTGATGCTTTTAGTTCTTTAAATATTTCTTCTTAAATAAATCCATTCAGTCCATTAACCATAGTTAATGTTTTCCCACTGGTTTTCATGTCAGAGCTAAAGACCAATGTAGGCTAATGGGGAAGGAGAAAGAAAAATTAGTACATTCATGATTTATTCCCTGTTCTCACTTTAGACAAGTTAATTTTCCTTAAATTATCAGGTTCTATCTTAATCATAGGCCACTTGTGGTTATCAAGAAATAAATGTTTGTATATTTGGCCTTCATGGTTTTACATTTCATACTAAAAGCCAAATTCAACCCGTCCTTTAACACCCTATCACAAAACAGTCCATGTGGGAGCCAAAATTCTAAGAAAATGAATAATTCTTAAATTATAAAAATCTTCTCCCAATGGTTATTAAACTAAGACTTGAGAGGGGCTATTTTGTTAAATTAACATTCACATGTTATAATTGCCTTAAGAAGATGACTCCTGTTTCCAGAGTAATCACATTACAAATGAAAGAGCACTTACATCACAGCATCCTGGGTGGGTAATCTAAACCTCATCCAAAAAACAGCCACAAAAACTAAAGCCCCACCCAAGATTACCTTTCTTCTTTTTTTAAGACCAGAGGGTAAAGGGTATGGTGTGATGTGGTTTCTTTGGATTCTCTGGTACTGTGAATGAAAGGAAGAAATAACTTAAAGAAGGAAAGAAATAGCCTAGATTTTAATGAGTGTTGTTTTATTCATTTCATCCGTTTAAAGCAACTTCTTTACAGTTTATTATAACATCATCACTTGTCTTCCAAATTTGTGACATATATTAAAAAGTTTATACGTTAAAAAATCATCCTTAGCAGTAGATTCTCCTTATTAAGAAATTAGAACTTAATAGATCAAACTGGAGTACCCCTTGATTATTCCCCTCTCCAATGCCTCCTATCTTAGTCCTTTCTCTAGAAATACTCACTATTAACAATGTAATATATATGCTTCCAGACTTTTCTCCGTGGGGTTGCCCATAGAAAAGGTATCTATGTGTGTACGTATTTTAACATAAATGATGTATCCATTATTTCACTTAACAGTATGGCTTAGACAATTTTTCATGTCAGTGTTTACAGGTCCACCTCATTTTATCAATAGAAACTTGCAGCATGATCTTCCACAGAAAAGGTGCACAATTAGTTATTTAGCCATTCCTGTTGTTATGAATATTTAGGTTGTTTTTGAATTTTTCACTGTTACAAACAACATTCCAGTGAAGATCCTTGTACTTGCTTCCTTGGGCACGTGGCTCTCTGGGGGAGATATTAACAGTAGAATTTTGGAATGATGGGTTATGCAAAATCACCTCTTAATGGTTGTCCTTGTACTTATATTCCCTCCAGCTATGTATGAGTATACTCATTGAATTTTAATTTCCTCTGTTAAAGTAAGACTGAGCAACAGTTTGTATTAAGCTAGATCATTTTTATTATTTCTTCTGTGAATTACCAATTTATATCCTTGGCCTATTTTTCAATTAGTTCAGGTTTTTTCTTTCTTTAAATGATTTATTAATTCTAACCCTTTTTTGTTGTTTATGTTGCTTGTCTTCTACCTTTTAAAGTGCTTTGGTCATTCAGGTGTTTTAAATTTTGATGTAGTCAAATTTATTATATTTTCTTTTATGACTTTTCCTTTTCTGCATATTATTTCAGATGGTTTCCTGACTCCAAGGTTGTACATATTTGCCTATATTTACTTCTAATAGTTTCTTATATATATATATGGCTGAGTAATATTTGTGTATATGTATATCTCCCACATCTTCTTAAGCCAATTGTCTGTTGATGGACACTTAGGTTTCTTCCATGTCTTGACTATTGGAAATAGTGTTGCTATGAATACTAGGGTGCATGTATCTTTTTTTTTCATCTTTTCTGAATATATGCCCAGGAGTGGGGTTGCTGGATCATAAGGTAGCTCTATTTTTAGTTTTTTAAGGAACCTCCATACTGTTCTCCATAGTGGCTGCATCAATTTACATTCCCACCAACAGTGTACGAGGTTTCCCTTTTCTCCACATCCTCTCCAGCATTAATTGTTTGTGAACTTTTTAATGATGGCCATTCTGACTGGTGTGAAGTGATACCTCATTGTAGTTTTGATTTGCATTTCTCTAATAATTAGTGATGATGAGCATCATTTCATGTGCCTGTTGGCTATCTGTATGTCTTCTTTGTAGAAATGCTTATTTAGATCTTTTGCCCATTTTTTGATTGGGTTGTTTGTTTTTTCAATATTGTATGTGCTATTTGTATATTTTGGATATTAATCCCTTGTCAGTTGCATCATTTGCAAATATTCTCTCCCATTAAATAGGTTGTTTTTCATTTTGTTGATGGTTTCCTTTGCTGTGCAAAAGCTTAACATTTAATTAGGCCCCATTTGTTTATTTTTGCTTTTATTTCTTTTGCCTTGCGAGACTAAACTAAAAAATATTGCTATGATTTACGTCTGAGAATGCTTTGCCTATATTATCTTCTAGGAGTTTTTTGGTGTCATGTCTTATATTTAGGTCTTGAAACCATTTTGAGTTTATTTTTGTATATGTGAGGGAGTGTTCTAATTTCATTCATCTACATGTTGCTGTCCAGCTTTCCCACCACCTCTTGTTGAAGAGGCTATCTTTTCTTCACTGTATATTCTTTCCTCCTTTGTCATAAATTAATTGAGCGTAGATTTGTGCATTGATTTCTGGGATCTCTATTCTGTTCCATTGATTTACATGTGTGTTTTTGTGCCAATATAGAGTCTTTGCTCTTAATGAGTACACATGATAATAAATTCCTATTTGTACGTGGGTCTGTTTCTGAAGTCTCTTCTGCTTATATTAAACAATAATACCTCATAGTTCTAATTACTATAGATTTCTAATATGCTTGACATCTATTAGACAGGTTGCTTTTCTTTGTATTTCTTTTTTTAAAAAAGGACTTTAGTTACCACTGTTCATCCAATCTTTTGTACAAATTTTAGAATTTCATAAAAATTATAGTTGTATTTTGAATAGGATTACATTGAAATTATATATTTATTTGAAATAGAATTTACATTTTAAAAATATTGAGGTTTTCATCTATGAATGTGGTATATTTCTTCCCTTATTCAGGCTACTTTATGGTTTTTTAAATTAAGTTTTGTAATTTTTTTCCATAGAGGCTTTAATTATTTCTATTAAGTTTATTCTTAAGGACTTTATAATTTAATTTCTGTTGCTATTGGGAATGTGATTTTCCCCCCAATTACATTTTAAAAAGCATTGATGCCAATAGCATAGAAAAGTTGTTGATTTTTTTAATGTTGATTTTGCATCTTGCCATCTATATAATTGAACTTCCTTCTTAGTTATAGTAGTCCTTTAATTAAATACCTTTAATTTTCTAGGTAGATTGTCATGTCCTTTGTAATTAGTGGTAGTTTGTCTCTTACTTTCCAATATTTATAACACCTGTTATGGTTTTACTTATTTGATTCCATTGACTAGGATGTCCAGTTTGATACTGAACAGTAGTAGTAGTATTTGTGTTTTGTTACTGAGCTTAAAGGCAATATTTCCAGTAAGTCTCATGTTTGCTGTATTTTGCAGGTTCAGTAGATACCTTTGATCAAATTAAAGAAACTTTGTTTTGTTCTTGGTTTTCATACACACACACACACACACACACACACACACACACACATTGTGCATGTGCAGACACACACACAACCATATATATAGCTCCTCAGTTGAGTCTTTGGAGCATGATTGAAATTATTTTTCTCCTAAATCATGTGACTAAGTTAGTGAATTACACTGGTTGTTCATTATTAGAAAAATCTATCTTTGCATTCCTGGAATAAAACTTGCCTGATAATAATGCATTATTCTTTTGATGGATTGCTGAATTTACATTTCTAATATTTTATTTAGCATTTTTGCATCCATGTTTGTGATATTGGTTTATACTTTTCTTTCGTTATGCAGTCTTATTTTGAATTTTTGGAAAGCTTATGACCCATATGTAAATAGGTTGGTAGCTTCTCATATTTTTCCATTCTTGTTTGTTTAAAATATGAATTTCTATTTTTTAAAGGGCTGGTAATAGTTGCCTACAAAATTTTGTGGGCTGGTAACCTTGGGTTATATATTTGAATACTGTTTCTAGTTTTTTCTGCCTTTGTTGGACTGATTCAATTTTCTTCTACTTTTTTTCCTGATGGTGTAAAAATTATAAATTGTTTTTGTTTTTCTAGTAATTGCTATTGCTATTCAATTTTTAACACATGCAACTAAATATATTTTCTATTAATATTCAGAGTTTACCAGTGTCTCTCTACATTCATTGAACAAAATGAAATGTCTGTATGCTTCAGTTTTACTCAAAGCATTTCCTTTCATTACCATTTCCCCCATGTTGGGATTATTTGGACTTTTGGTTCTACATTGTTATTTTTAAAATTATCATTGTTGTTTTAAAAAAATCAACACAATTAGGATTAATAATGTAATTTAATGGATTTATTTGTTCACCATTTCTTCCTTATTACTGTATTTATTTTTATTTTAAATGGGATAATTATTTCAGAGAGTTATTATAAATGGTAAACTTACTGATTCCTTCATGTTTCATCTTCATACCTGAATGGTAGTTTAGTTAGGTATAAAATTATAGGTTTAACTTTTTTTTTCCTTGCTCCTTTTTTTCATTGTTGAGGAGATTCTCTGTAGACCATTTTTTTTTCTTTCCTAAAGATTTTAGGATTTGTTTCCTTTATTCCTGGTTTTCTGAGATGTTAATATAATGCCTAGGTGTGAGTTTTAAAAATTTATCTTACTCAGCACTTGGTTAGTCCTTAAATTGTTACTAATGTATATATTACCTTCCTTCATTACTTCTAATATCTCTTTTAGTAACTCCATTAGATGGGTGATTGAATGTTTGGGTCTATTTTACATGATTTCTAACTTTTATTTTATACTTTATGTCCCTTCATCACTTTTTCTTGCATATTGGAAGAACTTCTTAGCTTAATATTCTGGTTAAGAAAGTTGTTCTTTGGGGCTTCCCTGGTGGCGCAGTGGTTGAGAGTCTGCCTGCCGATGCAGGGGACGTGGGTTCATGCCCCGGTCCAGGAAGATCCCACATGCCCCGGTCCGGGAAGATTCCCACATGCCGCGGAGCGGCTAGGTCCGTAAGCCATGGCCGCTGAGTCTGCGCGTCCGGAGCCTGTGCTCCGCAACAGGAGAGGCCACAACAGTGAGAGGCCCGCGTACCGCAAAAAAAAAAAAAAAAGAAGAAAGTTGTTCTTTGACTCTGTCCATTCTTTGACCCACTTATTGAGTACTCTATTTCAATGACCAAAATTTTAATAGTTGTTTATTTCTAATTGATCATTTTCTATGGATTTAATATCTTCACAAATATCCCTATGGGTATGAATTATACTTAAAGTCATATTACGACTTCTTTATTAATTTTGGTTCCTTGATATAAGTTCTTCACTTTTTTAAAACAAAGAACTCTTATTTCTAATGCTTAATGATTCCTGAGTGTTTGTTCCTGCAGCTGAGACTCATTGTTAGGCTGTCCATTCTATGTGTTCCTGCAGTTGCTTAGACACAGGGGCAGGATTAGCTGCTGGAAATCTGTATTTCAGTCTGTTTTCAAGAGCATGTAGGAGGGATAGGGCTGCCACTGGGCAGAGTGCCTCAGAGGCTAGCTTCTGGTAGGTGAGGGGATGTCTCCATCCTCTTGGGTAGCTGCAGCCACCCAGGGCATCTGGGATGCTGTTTTGCTTCTTTGACCCAAGTTCCCATACCCATTGCTTTCAGCTGAAGCAACAACTCTTGTTTCTGCTCTTTGACTCAACAACTGGCCTGCATTGGTAGAGGGGGTGTGCACAGTTCAACCTTCTTGACTGTTTGTGCTGCTGTTCTCTAACAGTCACAGTCTGTTGTCCCAAACTCGCCACCCCCCTTGTCCTTGGTTTTCATTCCTAACATTTTTGGCAACACTCTCCTATTCTTGTTGTAAGCTGCGGTTTTAAATCTTCATTCTAATCCCATCTGCTTTCTGTCTTCCAGTGTTTTCTCAAAGTTTATGGTCCTCCAAAGGTTGATACTGTTTTCCAGTTATATGGATTTTAAAAATCCTTTCTAAAACCTTAAGGGTTTGCAGTGAGAAGAGGAAGCTATAATCTATTTCCATTCTGCCACCTTGAAATGGAAACCAGAGTACTTTTTAAAACCTTAGGAGGATGTTTTAAAAATAAGTTTAACAGACCAGTTTTCAGGGCTGCCATTTATGGTCGTGTGTGCTATTCACCGTATGAAGGCTCTGGCTGAGGAGGTAGATGAGAGCCGACACTGAGCTCACTTCTTTTCACTGTACTGTGTTTACTTTCAGAGAAAAGGGGCCCTTTCCTCCAACGTACACAATGATGCCCTAATGGTCAGCAGTGGTGCTGGCCATTTGAGCTTTAAAATACATTATGTATGGTGATAGTTCCACGGGTATAAACTTATGTCAAAACTCATCAAATTATTCACTTGAAATATGCACGGTTATTGTACATCAATTACAATACCTCAGTAAAGTTGTAAAATGAAGTTAGAAAAGTAAATTATGTTATGCAAGTAGTGAAGTAGGTAGAATGTGCTATTGGATTTAGAGGATAAATTCTGAAGGTTTCATATTTTATAAATTGGTTAATACAATATCAAAGCTTTACCTTAGTTGACAAAGTACCAATAATTGTGAAAGAAGAGACATTCATGAACCACAGAAATGATAGTTAGCAAGCAATGGTAATTAATCGTTAGTCACCTTTTATGAGGGAAGAAAATAGTAGAGTTAACAGCCTGCCTTGGGTATCTTAGGGAGACTCCTAGGTGGAGGCAGAAGGATGAACTAGGGCTGTGCTGTTCACTATAAGACCCACTAGCCACATGTGACTATTTAAATTTAAATTTATTAACACAAAATAAAATAAAAATTCAGTTCTTCAATTATTCTAGTTTCATTTCAAGTGCTCAAGTCCTTGTGACTAGTAACTACTGTAACAGACAGCACAGATATAGACCATTTCTGTCATTGCAGAAAGCTCCATTGGACAGTGCTGACCTAGATAACCTCTTAATTTAGGTTCTTTCCATTCTAATAGCTTTATCTCTGTAGATTAGTATATTAGCATATTTATCTCTATAGATTAGTCAGATTGTCTAAGGGGGAAATGGAGTATGGATGCACACTGAGTGTAGAATAGGTACTGGGTGATTGATGACATTGTTGGTGGATGTATGTATGAATGAATACATGTATGAAGAGTAGCAGTGAATTCCCACTATTTGATAAAGCATTGCATTCATTCATCCACTCATGAATTCAACAAATATTTATCAAATGTTTGCCATGTACTGGGTACTGCTTCAGCTTCTTGGGATATATGAGTAAACTAAATAGACAAAGATCACTTTCCATGTGGAGTTTACATGCCAGGGTGGGGATGTATTACAAATAATAAGCATAATATGTAAGTAAATCATATCACAAGTTTTAAGGTGATAAATGTTATGCAAAATAAAATGTAAATAAAATGTAAAACAGAGTAAGAGGAATGAGGAGTGCTGGGTGAGGATAGAGAAATAAGGATTATAATTTTAAGTAGGGTCATCAGGTTATGCCTCACTGAGCAGGTGACATTCGAACAAAGACTTGAAAGAAGTGGGGAGTAAGCCATGTGAATATCTGGGCAAAGAGCATTCTAGGCAGAGAGAACAGCAGGGCGCAGACCTATGTTGGGGGCATGAGTGTCATGTTCAAGAAATAGCAAGATGAGTGGTGGAGCAGAGTGAACAGGAGGGTAGCTGGAGAAGAGGACTGAGAGGTAACATATGGACAGATCAATAGGGTCTTGTAGGCCATTGTAAGAACTTTGATTATGACTCCAAGAGGGTTTGGAGTGGAGAAGGGACATGATCTGACTGAAGTTTTAAAAGGTTCAGTGTAGCTTCTGTGTCAAGAAGACACTGCAGTGGTACAAGGACAGAAGCAGGAAGACCATTTGGAAGCCGTTGCAATATCCATGCAGAAACTGATGGTGGTTGGCTTTAGGGTGGTAGTGGTGAGAAGTGGTCAGACCCTGATGTATTGTTTAAGTACAATGATAAATATCTGGATGAATTAGAAGTGGGTGTTAGAGAAAGGAAGTGTCAGTTAGGATACCAGAGTTTTCACCTGAGCAACTAGAATGATGGCGTTGCCATTCACAGAGCTAGGGAATGCAGAGGAGGAACAGCTTAAGGGAAAGATTAGGAATTGAGTTTTAGACCTCCTGGATTTAGGATGTCTGCTAAAGTAGTTGAACAGGCTGCTGGGTGAGCAGGTCCAGATTTGGGAGAACAATCAGGGAGGGACATAGTGTTATTGATAAGTAAGGAAATATATTCTCTGTTAATGAACTAATGCAAGTTTTTGTACGTCAGAAGGTGAGAGTTGGCTGGCTGTGAGGTGGGATAAAAATGTCATCATTTGGTTCTTAGCAAGAGCTAGGAGAAGACCTGTCCATAAATTTTGCTTTGCAAATATTCACAAAATATCCAGGCATTAATTTTGGCTTTAAAAAAGGGAATGTTTCCGTGCAGGCAGAGATGTGCCCACGCAGAGATGTGCCCTCTCGGGCACAGGGGTTTTCTGTGATTTTTGCAGAAAACACTTTAGCGTTTTTTGTTAATATTGATGCCATGTTAGGACATATGCTGGTATTTTTTTCCTCCCAGCCCCATAATATTTTTAGCAATTAAACCCAAAGTACTGTACTTTAAATATATTTTATTTATCACTGCAGCATAAATAATTTCTTTTTAAGTAATAGGGAAGAAAGCCTTGCTATTAATTTAAAAGAATGAACTAATTAAATGTAAGTATTTGAGCATCAGGCCTGAGTCCTATAAAAACAAGTTAATCAAAATCATGGAGCTTTATAATCTTAAAAGGATGACATCAAGGGTCTGATGTCTTGGATTCTTAAGGGCAGACATGGAGCAGTCCAACATCTATGCCAGAATGACCTCTATGAAGCATAATATTTCCTTTTAAATATTTAGACATCAAGATAGTTTTCTGTGGTTTTAATTGACAAAACATGGATTAGGGAAAAAAAACCACAGAAGTACAGCAATTTTTTCAGCTGTCCTCCTCTTTCTCTACCTTGCTTTTATCTCCTGTTAAATAAAGCTCACCAGTCCTAATGTGAACAACTCAGTTAGCACCTTCTTTCAGAAATGTGACCATTTATAAACATCGCTGGATAAGGAAATAAAGTGATAAGGAAAAGTTCATCAACTCTGAGTTAGAGTCATGAAATCTAAAGGAATTAATATGAATAAACTAAGATAAGAAACATTAGATAGTTTATTCTGGGTTTAGCTATGTTTCTTCCGTAATGCTTTTCCTGATATTTCTATTTGGTTAAGACTCATATTTTTGGCTGTTTTCTAGATCAAATATATCATAGTGGCCCATGTTATGCACAAGGATTCTTGTTTTATGATACCCAGAAAACTGTTTAAGTTTTGGTAGTTTCAGAAGAATCATGAGTTAACATAGGGAACTCTCATTCAGATAGTTTATTTTCAGCTGATTTGCTTTCTTAATTGCATAATCCCAAACTAGATATTTATGTTAAAAAAAAAAAATATATATATATATATATATATATTTACTAAGTTTATCTTCGAGCATAATTAGCTAGTTCTTTTTCTTTCTCTTTAGCCTCACCCTAACCCCACTCCCAATACCCACACACCCTGGAACCAGTTAGGTTATAATAGAACACAATAAACCAGTGATTAGTTGCTTATCCTGCATACTGGATGCTAAGAGCCAAGTGATTATGTGGAATAAATGAAATTCCTCCTTTCCATGAGATCGTATCTTAGGCGCATGTAGGGGGCACAGCAGTGAGCTTGAGCTGTGTGCTGAAAGCAGCAGTTCTAAGATGTGCACATGCCCCTGGACATGTGCCAAATGCAGACACTCAGCCTTAAGGCCCTTTGCTCACAGGTGTGTCCTCATCTCATCAATCTCACTTGTTTACTCCCTACCATGAATTAAGTATTTCGACTGGACATTTCTCACATACAATGTGCTCTTCTTTTTGTTTTTTGGCCACGCCGCGGGGCATGTGGGATCTTAGTTCCCCGACCAGGGATCGAACCCTCATCCCCAGCAGTGGAGGCATGGAGTCTTACCCACTGGACCACCAAGGAAGTCCCACAATGTGCTCATTTTTTATTCTGTTGCCACTGTGAAGCTCTCATGTACAGATGAGGTCATATGACAATGGAAAATAACCAAATATCTGAGTAGCCACTGCCTTTAACCCTCCCCCACCCTGTAGCCCCTCTCCTGAAGCCTCCTACCTCGACCTAGATGGCTCTTGGGCCACTGTGGTCCTGATGGAGGTGGTGGCAAAGAGGAGATGCTACAGAGGTGCCTAGAAAGGAAGAACGAGTAAAGGGATGGTGGTTACTTGCATGGAAGTCCCACCTCTGCACCCCAGACAGCCGTGGGATGACAGGAGAGTGAAAAGAGAGCCTGGGTAGTAAGCTTGGCTTGCGTTTGAGAGAGAATTTTCTAGAGTTTAGAGTGAGCACAGAAGGGGATTTTTTAAAGCAGCTGCTGTGCATAGCTATATATATCCATGGCTATTGATATGTGTATGGACATATACGCATGCACACACATGTGTACATGTGTTTGTACATATATGATTTAATTGATAAAGATTTTATCTTATTTTCAATTATTTTTGTTATTGGCAGAATTTATGCTAAGTTGGTACATGGCAGGATGGGCAAACTGCTTGTTTATAGCTGCTGTCTGTTCTAACTGAGCCAGTGTGCTCCCGTTTGGCTGGTGACCCTGCCATTGCTGCTGTGCGGCCCCTCCACTGAGATCCTCTGGGCCTCCCTACAATCCAGAAACTAAAGCATTCAAACTTATGCCGCAGGGGGCCTCAAAACCTCACTTCAGCATGGCAGCTGGCATCATTCGGATTGGTTGTTAAATATTTCAAACATCACTTCTGATTGTGATGTATCTGGAGCCGGGCCCTAAAGAAATGAGATATTCAGACAGGGCAGGTCCCTGTGGGCTTCACCTTGGTAGGGGGAGAAAGAGAAGTGATAGGAAGGATTGTACCAAATATGGGGTGTGAACAAGGAAACTGAGGATGTAGGCAGAGAGGTAAAGATGCACTGCTGGGAAAGGACACTGCCAACAACTCACTCCTGTCCTGGTTGCCTCTGGGGCTGCCACACCTTTGCACAAGCCACTGTCCCCTGCCCACTCCCCCGAAAGTTCTTGCCTTCTGTCATCCCACCTGATCACTCACATCCTGTCCTCTCTTCCATTGAGCATGTGTGTCACATGCACACACTTCACACTTGCTGACATGGTGCTCGGTACGAATTCTGGAGTGTTTGTTTTCCAGTGTGTATGTCGAGGCACCTTAGTGCATAGAATCTGGAGATCACCTCATTTAACACCCTTACTTTGAAAATCAGAGAATAAAAGTGGTCCAGAGAAATTAAATAATTGCCCATGTCCCTTGGATCTGGGATCAAAGTCTAGTCCAGGCATGACTCTCTTACTATACCATGTGTCTCAAGTTGCAAGTTTCCTGAGGGAAATTATATCCCAATCAGGACAGACTTCTCAGTTAGTTGGTTCTGTGCTTTAAGAACAATTGACGTAGTTTTTCTCTTCACCCTATGAATGCTTGGAAAAATAGTCATAACATTGTGTTGAGTAAAAAACCCCATATGATCCCATTAAAATATGTATGTAAACATAATTTTAAGCAAAGGAAAAATTCTAGGTCCAAGTCAATAAATATTCTTCTATGATGTCAGGTGAGGCAGTAAAAGAATGGACTCTGGAACCCAGCTGCAATATTACACAAAGAATTTATCTTCTCTGCCTCAGCTTCCTCACCTGTGTAATCAGAATGATAATGGTACCACTTCATAAGGTAGTTCTGATGATCATGCAAGAGCAATGCCTGGCACATAGTAGGGCTGTATGTGTTAGCTATTGTTATTATTATAATTTTTGGTGGGTTGAAGTTCTCTACAAACCAGATTCAAAGAGTAGGAGAGACCTGATTTATTGGAATTAGATTTGTTGAGATGACTGTAACAAAGTGGAAGGTCAGATAGAAAGGAAGGTCTGTGGCGGGTGGCAGGGGGGTGTTTACAGTAAACACTGCATGAGTTATATACCCAACATCTTGGCTGCAGAAAAACTTGAACGTACTAAATATTTCTTCATAAATCAGCTTGTTTGGACCAGTTCTATTTTTATCAACCTGTCTTATCTCTCTTATAAACAAATCATGTCCACCAAAGCTGGAAAATTAAAAAGCTAACAAGTATTCTAATTCAACAGAATTTTGTTTTAAACATGCAGAAAAGCTCAGTCTTTTATACTGACTTTTGGCCATATTGCTTTCGTTATCTTCTGAGATGAAGTGTATAAATACATAGTTATTTTCTGGGACTCACAATGGAATCTCAGAAATAGGGGATGAATTCTCAATTCTAAAAGAACTTTTCACCTGGGTATTAAGTCAAGCCTTACTGGAAGATGAAAATCATTATCAATAATTCTGATAATTATTTCCCTCTAAGATAACTGAAATTCTAAGGTATTTGCTTTGTAAAATAATTTGTTGATGCTAAATTCGCAACTATAGAAATGATTTAATATCTAACATTACTCCTAAACAAAATTCAGCTGTTTGCTTAGGACATGATAGATTTTCCTCAAAGCAACATTGTTTCTTTTTTAAAATATATAAATGTACATAAAATGATCTTAAGTCATTCAAAAAGGTGTTTAGGAGCTGAGTGCCTTTAGAATGGCAGAAAGGTGACTTTCTCCAAAAGGTATTAAATTCTGGGGAAAGTGTCTCCATCTCTTTAAAATCTTCATATATTTGCTGAGACAGCAAAGAGGTATTGATGGTTCTAGTCAGCTTAATGGTGGCTTATATTCCTTGAGGAAGGTTATAGTTGTGGAGATTGCAACAAACACTTGTTGTTCTTAGCAAAGAATCCTTAGACATGCTCTAATCTATGGGGCTGCGGAGATTTTCTACCATCTTTTAGGTCCAGAGCCACTGGCAGAAGCAATTCTGGGGACTTCTAGTCATAGGACCACTGCCATCTCTACTGGCTGTGTTGGGGCCCAAGTGTTTCCCAAATAAGATGGAAATTAGAGCCAGGAGTCAGTAGCATTTCCTTCCTCAAAATAACATTTGATTGGAGTTACTTTTTTTTTTAAATTCTTTATTGGAGTATAATTGCTTTACAATGGTGTGTTAGTTGCTGCTTTATAACAAAGTGAATCAGTTATACATATACATATGTTCCCATATCTCTTCCCTCTTGCATCTCCCTCCCTCCCACCCTCCCGATCCCACCCCTCTAGGTGGTCACAAAGCACGGAGCTGATCTCCCTGTGCTATGCGGCTGCTTCCCACTAGGTATCTATTTTATGTTTGGTAGTGTATATATGTCCATGCCACTCTCTCGCTTTGTCACAGCTTACCCTTCCCCCTCCCCATATCCTCTAGTCCATTCTCTAGTAGGTCTGTGTTTTTATTCCTGTCTTACCCCTAGGTTCTTCATGACATTTTTTTCCCTTAAATTCCATATATATGTATTAGCATATTGTATTTGTCTTTCTGTTTCTGACTTACTTCACTCTGTGTGACAGACTCTAGGTCCACCCACCTCATTACAAATAGCTCAATTTCGTTTCTTTTTATGGCTGAGTAATATTCCATTGTATATATGTGCCACATCTTCTTTATCCATTCATCCGATGATGGACACTTAGGTTGTTTCCATCTCCGGGCTATTGTAAATAGAGCTGCAATGAACATTTTGGTACATGACTCTTTTGGAATTATGGTTTTCTCAGGGTATATGCCCAGTAGTGGGATTGCTGGGTCATATGGTAGTTCTATTTGTAGGTTTTTAAGGAACCTCCATACTGCTCTCCATAGTGGCTGTACCAATTCACATTCCCACCAGCAGTGCAGGAGTGTTCCCTTTTCTCCACACCCTCTCCAGCATTTATTGTTTCTAGATTTTTTGATGATGGCCATTCTGACTGGTGTGAGATGATATCTCATTGTAGTTTTGATTTGCATTTCTCTAATGATTAATGATGTTGAGCATTCTTTCATGTGTTTGTTGGCAATCTGCATATCTTCTTTGGAGAAATGTCTATTTAGGTCTTCTGCCCATTTTTGGATTGGGTTGTTTGTTTTTTTGTTATTGAGTTGCATGAGCTGCTTATAAATTTTGGAAATTAATCCTTTGTCAGTTGCTTCATTTGCAAATATTTTCTCCCATTCTGAGGGTTGTCTTTTGGTCTTGTTTATGGTTTCCTTTGCTGTGCAAAAGCTTTTAAGTTTCATTAGGTCCCGTTTGTTTATTTTTGTTTTTATTTCCATTTCTCTAGGAGGTGGGTCAAAAAGGATCTTGCTGTGATTTATGTCATAGAGCGTTCTGCCTATGTTTTCCTCTAAGAGTTTGATAGTTTCTGGCCTTACATTTAGGTCTTTAATCCATTTTGAGCTTATTTTTGTGTATGGTGTTAGGGAGTTATCTAATCTCATACTGATTGGAGTTACTTTTAATTAACTTACTTGAAGTGATTAATGTAAAAATTTAGGAAAGTTGCCTTCCAGGAAACGCATAAGTGTCTAAGGATTCTGACAATTATCTTCTAATTCTCTTGGGAATATAAAATGTGTGGGTAACCTAAATATTAAGAGACAGGAACCGTCTGACAATTGGAAGGCTGCAGTTGAAATGCATCCCTGTTAAAATCAGTGGGTCAAAAAAGCAACTGGAAATTATGTGTCCATAAGGAAATGTGGACGTTAGTATAAATAACAATGGCAGAGTGGATGTTCCAAGACGGTTTTAAAAAGCAGTCGGTTCAGAAGTTAGTTGTACCAGGACTGGAAAGGACAATGATAATGGCAAAGTTTTAAAACTTTCTTTTGAAAGTTTGACAGTGAGCTGAGAGGATGGGAAGGAAGTGAGAAACTCTTTCCCCAAATCTCCAATAGAATATGCCCTTCCTAAATTCATTTTTATGTTTCATGTAAAAATTCTTTTAGTAAGATGAATATTTCTTTAGTTAGATGATGTGGTTAAAGCAATTATTCCTCTTCAGACCTGCCAAAAATTCATACTAATAGTTAATAACATGCTGAATGAATATTTTAAAAACTGCATTTGAGAAACCTCAACTCATAACTTAAGAAAAGTTTTCAGTAAGCAGTGGCAGGGAATCACCGCAGACACTCACAGAAGAGAAGCAATAAAAATTGGTCTGTCACCTAGAGGGGTGGGATAGGGAGGGTGGGAGGGAGATGCAAGAGGGAGGAGATATGGGGATACATGTATATGTATAGCTGATTCACTTTGTCATACAGCAGAAACTAACACACCATTGTAAAGCAATTATACTCCAATAAAGATGTTAAAAAAAAATCGGTCTGTTAAAATAAAACCAAGCAGGATCAGAGACAGTGTATAGTGTCATTAGATTCTTAGCTCATTAGATTATCTTGGCTGGCTCTATACTTAGATGAACCATGTTGCTTGCTTTGGGGCCTCCAGGCAAACCTTATGTGGCAAGAGTTGAGGTCTAAATACATTTTCAGTACACCGCTTCGTGTTATTTCTTCTGACATTTGGCCATCCCCCAAATAATCTCTAGTACGTTTCATCAATGCCTTCATTTTCCTTTTGTAATACTTAATAACTTCTTTGGGTTGCTTTCTATTTAAGCAATTTCCCCACATCCAAGAGCAAGGAAATCCTTGAAAAAGGAAAGTTTAGCCCTCTTAAAGACTCAGACAATGTATCTTTGTAGGTCAAAGAAAATGTGGGGGGAGGTGGGTAGGCATCATCGTAACTCATTCCAAGCCAGCGTTTTCACTCATCTTTTCCTTTCCTATAAATAAAATTAAGTTTTGGGAAAAGGATTTAGAAAAATATTTGAATAAAAATTTTGTCCCAAGCCCTATACCTCCTCTTCCTCCCAGCCAGAGGCCACCCAGGGACTTGATTGATGTTCTCTATTGGAGAAGTCTGAAGGAATACACTTGGATAGCTTAAGTGTATCTGCTTTAGTAGGTAACATTTCCGGGCCACACAGAAATGGAACTAGTTTTCTGGGTGCGCCTCCAAGTTGACCAACTTGGAAAGTAATTAGCGGTGAGGCTTAGAGAATGCTACTTTAACTCCTCTGGGTCTTCTGTTCCTCTCTAACTAAAATAAGAGGGCAGATTAGATGTTCTCAAAGGTGGTTCTAAATGAGGATCTTTCAAGCTTGACCCTACTTCCATTTTGGACTGGATAATTCTTTGTTGCGGTGGGCTGTCCTATGCATTGTAGGATGTTTAGCAGCATCCCTGGCCTTTACCCATGCCAGTAGCATCTTCCCTAGTCTTAACACCCAAAATTGTCTCCAGACTTTGCCAAATGTCCCCTGTGGATAGATTGTCAGATAAAAATACAGGATGCTAGTTAAATTTGAATATAAGATAAAGAATGAATAATTTTAAAATATGTTTGGGGCTTCCCTGGTGGCGCAGAAGTTAGGAATTCAGCCTACCAATGCAGGGGATA
This sequence comes from Orcinus orca, assembly GCF_937001465.1. NCBI lineage: Eukaryota > Metazoa > Chordata > Mammalia > Artiodactyla > Delphinidae > Orcinus > Orcinus orca. Next base: position 77,270,832 of record NC_064570.1, read on the forward strand.
TGGATTCGAGCCCTGGTCCGGGAAGATCCCACACGCCGTGGAGCAACTAAGCCTGTGTGCCACAACTACTGAGCCTGCACTCTGGAGACCATGAGCCACAACTACTGAACCTGCGTGCCACAACTACTGAAGCCCGTGTGCAGTAACGAAGACCCAACACAGTCAAAGATAAAATAAATAAATAAATAAATTTAAAAACAAACAAAAAGAAAAGACATGAGAGCATGCATTTAAAAAAATATATGTTTGTCTGAAATGTTGAATGGGACATATTTATATTAAAAACTTATTTTGATCATGTTGAAGAATATGTTCTGACCTGATAAATATCAGAATGTTCAAGCCATTGGTCCCTGGAATCAGACCTGGATTCATACCCATCTCTTCTCAGCTTTGTGTCTAGGGCAGTCTGTTTAACTTCTCTAAGCCCCAGTTCATACCTACCTTTTAAAGTTGTTGTGGGGATTAAATAAATTATTTTACATGAAGCGCTTATTTGAAAAAACCTTTTTTGTTGTTCTTTATCTAAAATTCAAATTTAACCAAGCATTCAGTATTTTCATTTGCTGAGTCTGACAACAGTATCTGGGGAGCAAAATCACTTCCCCCCTCCTTTTATTGAAAATCTCTGTTCTAGTAAAAAATTTAATGAAGATGTGGTTCTATTCTCCCTGAAGTTTTCTGCATTAATTATAGGGATAGGCCAGACATCCGTTAGATTAGATTTTTGGAAATGTCCCTATTTAGTTAATTTTGCATTCATAGAAATACCTTTTCTAAAAAAGAATATTTTTCAACATTGTTAATATAGGGATGTCAGACAGTGACCATTCCTTTTGATCACTGTTGATTTTCCTCCGGGAAGACTAAGTGTATGCCGAGGGCATTGTCAAAATGGGGGTGGGTGGGGGAGAGACAGAGAGAGAGAGAGAGAGAGAGGAGAGAGGAGAGAGGGAGGGAAGGAGGAGAGAATATGAATATGAGAAAGAGAGAAAGATTTTGTTTGAATTAGATATTTTTTTAAAAGTACCAGTGTAGAAGTAGACGCCATGTGAGAAGTTATAACTTTGTTAAACTTATTTTGAATTCCATACGGGAGTAAGGTGAAGGATAATCTTGTCAGTGCTGAGGGCATGTGGAGTTTTTAACCCTGTCTTGCTTTGGGGACATTTCCCCCTACATCAGCCATAACCGGAAGTGGAGGCATTGCCCCCGGAACCTGCCTCCTTCTCTTTTCTACTCCAAGCTCTTGACGAGTTGTATGGAGAGAGCAGGGTACTGTAATGAAGTGTGCGTGTGGGGAAGGGGATGATCAAATGAAACAGAGGTTTAAGTACATGTCTTTGTATTGTGCCAAACTTGAGACACTGCTTTTTCAACTTGAGCCCAACTCATTTCACCAATTTAAGATTCTGGCCGTTTTTTTCATCGGGATTTCCCATCTTCATGAAAGCAGGGGGCGTTGAAGATGCAGCATAAAAATGAGGGAAGTTGGAACTGGTGAGCCATGGCAGTGATAACTGTAAGCCCGAGTGCTTGTTGGTACTGAAGAGTAAAGTGTATTTTGTCACTGTTATCGATAGAGGTTTTTTTCAGTGCTTACAATAGGCATGGGATCAAACATGGAAGGACGTGCTGAACAGCATAAAATTGCTCCTCTCTTTTACAAACTTCCAAGTCATTTAGGAAAAGAATACATGCAGACAGAGAAAAGGTAGAAAAAGAAAACAAAATATATGCTAAATGCCAAAAGATTGTTCATACGTTTGGTGTTATACGAGTTGAGAAGAGGAGATTCCACTTTATTCTCGTAGGGGGTGGCTCACCCTCAGCAGTGTTGACATTTTGGGCTGTAGAAGTCTTTGTCATGGGGGCTGACCAATGCATTATGGGATGTTTAGCAGCATCCCTGACCCTTACTCATAAAAGCCCATTGTGATCATCAAAAATGTCCCCAGACATTGCCAAATGTCCCCTGGGGAAGAAAAATTGCCCTGGCTGGGAACCACTGGTCTAGTAGTGTGTGGGAAAGCTTCCTAAAAGAGAGAGCGTTTGAGCCGGGCTGGGAGGACGGGTAAGGTTTTGAAAGAAAAAGGTAGTGACAGAGGAGAGCATTTTAGGTGAGGGAGATGGCGTGAATAAAGATGCCAAGGTGGAAAATCAAGTCAGTTTGGAGTATAGTAGGCAGATGAGTTTAATTAGAGTTACTGTCCCTGTGGGAAATAGAACATATTTTAAGAATAAAACATATTTAGTGATTCTGCCTATGCCCACTGCACCTGAAACTGTCTTGACCTTAGTAGCTGTTCAGTAATTAATTGGTGATTTGATGCGAAAAGTAATCTGTATCAAGATTTAAAAAAGCCTTGCGTGAAAGTCTAAAAGTTTAAACTTTTTTTTTTTTTTTCTGGTGGGCAATGGACAGCCCTTGAATGTTCTTTGAGCAGGAATGACATAATCTTGAGAAAGTCAAGCTGTTCTGGAGTCAGTTGTCTCATTGGTGAGATAAAGGAGTTGGAATTGAGTGTAGTAATAGCAACCAGCTTTAGAAAAACCTTTCTGCTTCCAATTTATCAAACACCTTTGCCTACGTTTTCTAAATTGGTTGCCTCCCAAAATCCAATATTAACTACAGAAAATTTTTCTTCTCTAGTTATTTTTCTTCTCAACTAACACTGGTGCTCAGACATTGCAGTGGAAATGGGCTTTGAATACATTTCATGCTAAGAAAAAAACTCCCACAGTTTTATTTTCTTCACCCCTCAAGATGTGATGTCATTAGCGGGCCCGGGCGGCTGGTTCACCTCATGGGCAAGATTAAGTTGAGCAGTGCTCTGTCCTTGGCAGGGAGGAGCGTGAACCTGGGCTCCTTTCTGTGTCTGGGATCAGGGTTGAAGGCATTTCCTTGTGTCCCCTCAGATGAATAAGTGGCAGTGTACAAGCCTTAAAAGAGCTGTCTGTCATATGAATTTGGCATTTACCCTCCACAATCTCTTGAAAGTCTGTTTGTGGTACCACAGGATGAGTCGTTGACCACTCTGTTCTTTCCATTCCCAAAGAGGCCAGACAGTTTTCTCTCTAATGTTCCCACACCCCAGGTGCTCTTTTTATTTACCGCAGGATCTGATCTGGTCCTGTGGAGAAACTGCATAATTTACTGTTATGAGGTAATATACAGCTCGTCTTTCTCTGTCCCCAACTCCCCAAACAAACTTCTCTTGTTCCTTGGGTTTCTCAACGTCTGACTGATGTTAGGACAAAGACGAGAATAAATTAGTTGAATCAACAAAAATGGGATTTGGGTAATTAGGAGAAAACACAGCTATGGCTAAAAATGGTTTCTATTAATTCAAAACATTGGCAAGCAAAAGATTATCAATGTGTTCTAGATCTGGTCATCACGAAATCAGGCTTATGGTAGAAATGTTTCTCATGAGAAGAAAAAACACTAGACTTCGTGGAATTCAATTAAATTTCTTGAGTTGAGTCTGTCATTTCAGTCGGCAGACTTCCATACCGTTGTTCGTTGCTATTACTATTCGTGGTAGGCAGAACGGCCCTCCCAGAGATGTCTACACCTTAAGCCCTGGCTCCCGTGAATATGTTATGTTATAAGGCAAAAGAGACTTTGCAGATGTAATTAAGGTTATGGACCTTAAGTTGGGGAGATTATCTTGGATCATTCAGGTGGGCGTAACCTAATCCCATGCATCTTTAAAAGCAGAGAAGTTTTTTCCAGCTGGAGGCAAGAGATGCAGCAAAAGAAGTCAGAGAAAGTCCAAGTGTGAGAAGGATTCAGTGCACTGCTACTGGTACCGAGATGTAGGGAGCCAGGTGCAAGAATCAAAGAGGGGCCTCCCAGTGGACACCCAGCAAAGAAACAGGGACCCCAGTCCTACCAAGTCAAGAAACTGGATGCTGCCAACAACCTGAATAAGTTTGGAAGCGGATTCTTGCCCAGAACGTCCAGTAAGGAGTACAGCCATGCCGACACCTTGATTTTATTCTTGTGAGACTCTAAACAGAAGACCCATCTGAACTACACTGTACCCAGATTTCTGACCCCAAAGCTGTGAGCTAATAAATGAATGTTGTTTTGAGCCAGTAAATTTTATGTTAAATCTGTCATGGCAGCAATAGAAAATGAATACGTTTTTCTTGGTCATTGTTTCTGTCTTCCTTACTTCATTACATTGTCACAATTTACTATGGATTTGCATCACATATGACACGGCACCAATTATCAGGCTCCAACACTAGACTGTAAGCTTTTGATGGCATGGATATTTTTCTCTCTTTTTAAAATTTCACCTGTCTGTCCCTAGCACCTCAAACAGTGTCTAATACACATGCTCTGTGCTCAAAAGATATTTCTTGAGTGACTGAATAGGGCAACAAAAGATTTTTCAATATTATCCCTTCCCTGGTGGAGTTTAAAAATCCAGTTAAGGCATCAAAATCTCAAAGTAAAAAAAGAACCCAAAAAACAGGACAATAAAATTTAAGTACAAAATGAGAGATATAGACAATAGATACTCTAGACTTCTAGTGGAATAGAGGTTGCAGTGCCTTGAGGTGGAGAAAGATTTCATGGAGGAGTTAGGCCTTCAAGTAAGAAGAGAACTTAAGGAAGCAAAGCAGAAGGAGAAGGACAGGAGAAAAAGAGACAGCCCCCAAACTCTACACAGAGTAATTCCAGATGACCAGGTGGTGTGTGAACTAGTCTTGGTTTAAGCATGGTGGGAAGACATGCTGCACATGCCTTGCTGGAAATTACTGTGCATGTTTTATACACCTACCATTTACTACACCTACCATTCAGGACCGGAATTTCAGTCATCGACATCCTTTGTCAGTCCTGTCATTCTTCTATTTGTGCCTTTCTCTCATAACATGACATTTTCATATTTAATGGTGTCATCTTACTTTTAAAAAATAAATTTGAATGCAAAAGTAATATATGTTCAGTCTAGACTTCTTGGGAAAAAATAAGCATAGAGAAAAAAATCATATACATTTTCACCACTGATAAGTAACTGCTGAACAGTTTGATGTACTTTATAAATTCTGTCCTTTTGAATAATTTACCTACTATAGTCACAAAATTAGCATTATACTGAAGATACGGTTTAGAGCTAATTCTTGTTTTATGAATTAATAAATAAGCCATATCTTATCAATAAACCAGTCATAATTTATTTAATAATTTCCACACTATTGGTCATCTAAATTATCTCTAATGTTTTGGGATTTGGAATCTAATACTATTATTAAAACATTGACAAAAATCCTTGTCAATCAATTTCTGGTTGCATCTCTAATTATATCTTAAGGAAAGCATCCCAGAAGTTGGGATTATTGGATCCAAATGAATGACTATTTTGAAGGCTGTTTATACAATTTGTCAAATTACTTTGCAGAAAGAAAAGGAGGAGTTTGTTGTATATACTGCCTCATATCAATTTACATTTTCATGAGTTATGTGTAAGAGTGCTCATCTCACCATATCCTCACCAACATTTAGTTTTCTAACTCTATCTCTGTTAATGGTATTTCCTTGTTGTTCTGTTGTAAATTTCACTAGTTTTCTAAATGTACTTTTGTATATGTATGAAGTTAAATATATTTTCATGTTAGAGGAGAAGTTCATTTATCCTCTTTGTGAATCACCTATTGATACCTTTGCCTACATTTTTTTAAATTAATTAATTTATTTATATTTGGCTGCGTTGGGTCTTTTTTGCTGCACGAAGGCTTTCTCTAGTTGCAGCGAGAGAGGGCTACTCTTCATTGGGGCGTGCGGGCTTCTCATTGCGGTGGCTTCTCTTGTTGCGGAGCACGGGCTCTAGGCAAGTGAGTTTCAGTAGTTGTGGCCTGCAGTCTCAGTAGTTGTGGTTCACAAGCTCTAGAGCACAGGCTCAGTAGTTGTGGCACACGGGCTTAGTTGCTCCACAGCATGTGGGATCTTCCCAGACCAGGGCTCGAACCCGTGTCCCCTGTGTTGGCAGGCGGATTCTTTTTTTTTTTCTTAAACATCTTTATGGGAATATAATTGCTTTACAATGGTGTGTTAGTTGCTGCTTTATAACAAAATGAATCAGTTATACATGTACATATGTCCCCATATCTCTCCCCTCTTGTGTCTCCCTCCCTCCCACCCTCCCTATTCCACCCCTCTAGGTGGTCACAAAGCCCTGAGCTGATCTCCCTGTGCTATGCGGCTCCTTCCCACTAGCTACCTATTTTACATTTCGTAGTGTATATATGTCCATGCCACTCTCTCACTTTGTCCCAGCTTACCCTTCCCCCTCCCCATATCCTCAAGTCCATTCTATAGTAGGTCTGTGTCTTTATTACCGTCTTGTCCCTAGGTTCTTCATTACCATTTTTCTTTTTTTTTTTTTAGATTCCATATATATGAGTTAGTATACGGTATTTGTTTTTCTCTTTCTGACTTACTTCACTCTGTATGACAGACTCTAGGTCCATCCACCTCACTACAAATAACTGAATTTTGTTTCTTTTTATGGCTGAATAATATTCCATTGTATATATGTGCCACATTTTCTTTATCCATTCATCTGTTGTTGGACACTTAGGTTGCTTTCATGTCCTGGCTATTGTATATAGAGCTGCAATGAACATTTTGGTACATGACTCTTTTTGAATTGTGGTTTTCTCAGGGTATATGCCCAGTAGTGGGATTGCTGGGTCATATGGTAGTTCTATTTTTAGTTTTTTAAGGAACCTCCTTACTGTTCTCCATAGTGGCTGCATCAATTTACATTCCCACCAACAGTGCAAGAGTGTTCTCTTTTCTCCACACCCTTTCCAGCATTTATTGCTTGCAGATTTTTTTTTATGATGGCCATTCTGGCCAGTGTGAGATGATATTGCATTGTAGTTTTGATTTGCATTTCTCTAATGATTAATGATGTTGAGCATTCTTTCATGTGTTTGTTGGCAATCTGCATATCTTCTTTGGAGAAATGTCTATTTAGGTCTTCTGCCCACTTTTGGATTGGGCTGTTTGTTTTTTTGATTTTGAGGTGCATGAGCTGCTTGTAAATTTTGGAGGTTAATCCTTTGTCAGTTGCTTCATTTGCAAATATTTTCTCCCATGTAGAGAATTGTCTTTTCTTCTTGTTTAAGGTTTCCTTTGCTGTGCAAAAGCTTTTAAGTTTCATTAGGTCCCATTTGTTTATTTTTGTTTATATTTCCATTTCTCTAGGAGGTGGGTCGAAAAGGATCTTGCTGTTATTTATGTCACAGAGTGTTCTGCCTATGTTTTCCTCTAAGAGTTTGATAGTTTCTGGCCTTACATTTAGGTCTCTAATCCATTTTGAGTTTATTTTTGTGTATGGTGTTAGTGAGTGTTCTAATTTCATTCTTTTACATGTAGCTGTCCAGTCTTCCCAGCACCACTTATTGAAGAGGCTGTCTTTTCTCCATTGTGTATTCTTGCCTCCTTTATCAAAGATAAGGTGACCATATGTGCGTGGGTTTATCTCTGGGCTTTCTATCCTGTTCCATTGATCTATATTTCTGTTTTTGTGCCAGTACCATATTGTCTTGATTACTGTAGCTTTGTAGTATAGTCTGAAGTCAGGGAGCCTGATTCCTCCAGCTCTGTTTTCCTTTCTCAAGATTGCTTTGGCTATTTGGGGTCTTTTGTATCCATATAAATTGTGAAATTTTTTTTTCTAGTTCTGTGAAAAGTGCCAGTGGTAGTTTGATAGGGATTGCATCGAATCTGTAGATTGCTTTGGGTAGGAGAGTCATTTTCACAATTTTGATTCTTCCAATCCAAGAACATGGTATAATCTCTCCATTTTTTTGCATCATCTTTAATTTCTTTCATCAGTGTCTTATAATTTTCTTCATACAGATGTTTTGTCTCCTTAGGTATGTTTATTCCTAGATATTTTATTCTTTTTGTTGAAATGGTAAATGGGATTGTTTTCTTAATTTCACTTTCAGATTTTTCATCATTCGTGTATAGGAATGCAAGAGATTTCTGTGCATTAATTTTGTATCCTGCTACTTTACCAAATTCATTGATTAACTCTAGTAGTTTTCTGGTAGCATCTTTATGATTCTCTATTTATAGTATCGTGTCATCTGCAGTGACAGCTTTACTTCTTCTTTTCCGATTTGGATTCATTTTATATCTTTTTCTTCTCTGATTGCTGTGGCTAAAACTTCCAAAACTATGTTGAATAAGAGTGGTGAGAGTGGGCAACCTTGTTTTGTTCCTGATCTTAGTGGAAATGCTTTCAGTTTTTCACCATTGAGACAATGTTTGCTGTGGGTTTGTCATATATGGCCTTTATTATTTTGAGGAAAGTCCGCTCTATGCCTACTTTCTGGAGGGTTTTTATCATAAATGGTGTTGAATTTTGTCAAAAGCTTTCTCTGCATCTATTGAGATGATCATATGGTTTTTCTCCTTCAATTTGTTAATATGGTTTATCACGTTGATTGATTTGTGTATATTGAAGAATCCTTGCATTTCTGGAATAAACCCCACTTGATCACGGTGTATGATCCTTTTAATGTGGTGTTGGATTCTGTTTGCTAGTATCTTGGTGAGGATTTTTGCATCTATGTTCATCAGTGATATTGGCCTGTAGTTTTCTTTCTTTGTGACATCTTTGTCTGGTTTTGGGATCAGGGTGATGGTGGCCTCATAGAATGAGTTTGGGAGTGTTCCTCTCTCTGCTATATTTTGGAAGAGTTTGAGAAGGATAGATGTTAGCTCTTCTCTAAATGTTTGATAGAATTCGCCTGTGAAGCCATCTGGTCCTGGGCTTTTGTTTGTTGGAAGATTTTTCATCAGTTTCAATTTCAGTGCTTGTGATTGGTCTGTTCGTATTTTCTATTTCTTCCTGGTTCAGTCTCGGAATGTTGTGCATTTCTAAGAATTTATGCATTTCTTCCAGGTTGTCCATTTTATTAGTATATAGTTGCTTGTAGTAATCTCTCATGATCCTTTGTATTTCAGCAGGGAGATTCGTAACCACTGCACCACCAGGGAAGTCCCTGCCTCCTTTTTTATATACTAGTGTTTTTGATTTATAAGAGCTCTTTACATATTATCATTAATTATTGATATTGTGATTATACTAATAATTAATCAGTATGTTAATGGCATATATTTATACATAGTACTTGCAAATAATGTTCCCATTTTATAGTTTGCTTTTGAATTTTGTTTATGTTTATGCAGCATCAAGATTTCAAAGTAATACCCCAAAGTAAACAAGGCAAGTCAATGGCTTAAAAAAAGAATTGTCCTCAAACATGTTTTCCTCTCACTCCCTGCCATCCAACTCTATCCCTGCTGCCCCAACATGGAACAGAAAGTCTGCTAACGTTGGGACTTATATTACTTCCAAAGTGGTGTAAATTGATTACATTACTTATATCAACTAATTCTTGAATTCAAGAGGTGTTCTATAAATGCTTTATGATTGTTTAATAATCCCACCAATGAATTCTTTTTTAGAATAATTATATATAACAACTTAGCACTCAGAATTATGTGCATTTTGACCTGGAGTAATAGGTCTTAACTGGTTATCATATTGCTCTGAGTGAAATCACAGACTCCACTGATTATTTTGAATGAGTCGTAAACACTCATAACCTGAGTGTTTGAGTTAGATATAAGGCAGGATTTGATATAGCCACTCACTCTAAGGAGTGGCTTTGGGACTGTCTTGGAATTTTTGCCACAGCAGTCAAATAAGCATCATTATTTCTTACACTTTTGTATTCTTGGTGAGCTTTGATCAGCCTTGTCTTTAGCCAGGCTACTTAGGCATCATTTTTAAAAGGATTCACTTGCTATCTAATTCATTCAAAGAATGAATCATGTTTCACTTTAAAAGAATTGAGAGCAGAAATGCCAAACCCATATTCTGTGACCAGGAACCCTGATCTATTAGTAGAGGTAGTTCGGGTGAAGTGTTGAGAATTCTGGGAAGGTATTCAGGCTCAACAGCCAAAAAATGCCACAACCAATTAATGATCTGGGAGGAAAGTGTGACAAAACTCATGCTGTGTATTTACCAGCCCAGGTTAAAGGAAATGTAATTACTAATTTGAAAGTTGAAATACAAACTGATTTTCTAATTTATTTAGTTTCTGGCATGCTGTCTTTGAAGGAAAATTACAAAGACATTTTTTCCTCATTTGTTTTAGAAAGTGTTACTCTATTTGTAGAGAACAGCTCTCTATGGAAAGAGTTTGATATTACAACTATTTTAATTTTTTTCTATTTGAAAAGTGTTGAAGAATCCTGAGAAAATTCCCTTTCTTCCATATTGACACCTGGTTTGATTTCCTCAAGAGCTCAGTCTTCAAAGAATTGGAAAAGAGGCCTGATTTTCATCTGTGACAATATCTGGGTCTGTGTAGGTTTTAAAATGCAGTTTTTTTTCAAGATGAAGATTTAGTCCACGTAACCTCACCTGGATGTTTAGCTGAGGGCACACCCAAAAGATCCTGAGTCATAGTTGTAAAATAAAGATCTTTTCAGAGGTTCCTTGATCAAAGCCCCATGTACCTGTAAAGCAGAAATAACTCCAGCTCCTTTTAGGCCTCATCATTAGCTTACAAAATTTACTATTCTCTATTCCCTAGACAACTAGCCTTCATCTTTTTTTTTTTTTTTCTTTTTTTGAGGTACGCGGGCCTCTCACCGTTGTGGCCTCTCCCGTTGCGGAGCACAGGCTCCGGACGCGCAGGCTCAGCGGCCATGGCTCACGGGCCCAGCCGCTCCGCAACATGTGGGATCTTCCCAGACCGGGGCACGAACCCGCGTCCCCTGCATCGGCAGGCGAACTCTCAACCACTGTGCCACCAGGGAAGCCCCTCTTCTGTATTCTTGATATTCTCTTTTTAAACAAGGTAATTTTGTGTTTTGTATTTTGACAATATCATCTTATTATTATTATTTATTTATTTTAATTAATTTATTTATTTTTAATTTTTTTTTGCGGTACGCGGGCCGTTCACTGCTGTGGCCTCTCCCGTCGCGGAACACAGGCTCCGGACGCGCAGGCTCAGCGGCCATGGCTCATGGGCCCAGCCGCTCCGCGGCATGTGGGATCTTCCTGGACTGGGACACGAACCTGCGTTCCCTGCATCGGCAGGCGGACTCTCAACCACTGCGCCACCAGGGAAGCCCTAGCCTTCATCTTTTAAATGAATATTTAAAATAATGTCAGCTTGATAAAGCAAATCTCAAGTCTACAAACCCAGTGGTGGAAAGCACTGCCCTTCCTCTTCACATGGTGGGTGGAACCCCAGGCCCACCCTACACCCCGCCCCCCTAGTTTCCCTCAATTGACAGTGACCTTATCCAAAGTTCTTAGATTTGAAAAAACAGTTCTTAGCTCTAGCTAACACGCATGGTGAGCTGCAGTTTTCATTGAAAATGCTTCCTGCCAATTAAAAACAAAGGAAGAAGATAATTGCAAATGATTTTCAGGGAATTAAGTTTAAGTTTCATTAAGTGTTTCTTGCCAGAAAAAGACAATTCTTTAAAGAAATCTAAAAATCTATTTTCATATGCATGTAGCAATTTTCTCTCTAATTTCCCTAACTACACTGAAACTGATTTTAGCTAAAACTACCTATAGGTTCTTAATTAACACTACACACATTTATAGACTAGCTGTGTTCACACCAGCTTTGTGCCCCAGTCATTCGTTTTCAGTTCTGACTAAACATCTCCTCAGAATAATATGCTACTCTTTTGGAGGCAAGTTGTCTCCTGCCTGAGGTTTGGTGACTTCATTTGATATGACACCAATGTTAACCAAGGAAATGAACATCGAACAGTAAAAAAAACCAAAAGGGAAGGTGTGTTAAATCATTGGGCAGACACTTGGCACCAGTAGAAGCAACTGGCTCCATTAGCTGGTCCAGGAAATGTGCCACATTGTGTGTAGAGAATCCAACTCCCCAAATTATAGAACTGGTAGAACGTTGTACACCGGGTTTACTTTGCTGGGTAACGTCATCCTTGGCTCAGATGCAATGAAAGATTCATCATCTTCCCAGGTGACGCTGGGGCAAACCAAGGTTTAGTCTCCTTTTATTGCCAGGGAGAGATTGATGGTTGTGGGTAGAAAACTATGTGAAAGTTGGCAGTTCTAGCTGGCTGGAGCTTTCAGGTTTGTCCAAGAGAAAGTCAAGGGTATGAACCCAGGTAAACAGCTATGGAAGCCACCGTGGATTTGAAACCACCGAGGTGCATAGTCCCATTCATAGACAGCATGCCATTCTCTACAGCCACAGTTTTCTCCGTGAATGACTATGAAACGTAGGTTAGCTCATTTAAGTTTGGGGCTAAACATGCAAGAGGACGATTTCACCAAGATAGGTAGATTTGTAAGATTCAGCAAAATAATGATCTTAACTAAATTGATGGGATCACACACTTTGTTGTTGTTAAGCACAAACAGATGAACTGTCCCAAAGGAATAAATGAAGAAAGTAAAATGTATTTGAAAAGAAGAATGTGCAGAAATATACTCTTAAGTATTTGTAGTGATCATAAGAAGAGTCATGACTTTGCAGAATGGAATCTGCAAATGTATAGGCCATGGGAACAAAGCAGTTTCATTTATTCACTATTTAGCAAATATCCTGTTGCCTACAATATGCAGACACTCTATTAGGTGCTAGGAGTAAAAATATTTAAAAACTTGGTTTCTGCTTTCAGGAAGTTCACACATAGGCAAATAAACATGGTAGTTGCCATAGTTATATGGGAACAACGTTCATGGAGAGTAAAGAAAGAAGCAGCTGAGTTTTCCTAAGGGACCCAAGGAAGAGAAAGCAATGCTTGAGTTGACACTTGAAGGAAGAGTGGGACGAATGGTGGGGATGAGAAGAGCAGTCCAGAGGCCTGGAGAAAGGGTGGTGTGTTCAGGAACAGAGCTGGACTTGGTTCTTTGAGGGCAAGGGCAGGAAGGGAATGCAGAGAGCTTGACAGGGTCTAGGTCATGTAGGACTGTAGGATTTGCTTCTGGGTAATAGCAAATTACTCAAGACTCTTGAGCAGAGGGGTGACACAAAGACACTTCTGTGTTAAATCTCTTTTTCTGAGAGCTCTGCAGAGTATGAGTCGGAGAGACTGACACTTGGGGGCGGGGTTGCGGAGCTGGGGGGAGAAGGGATCCAGGTAGGGGGTGGAAGTCGGACCACACTGGCTACGGGCTTCCCTCTGGCAGCCCCATTCCCGTGCGTCTCAGCTCAGCCTTCTGCTGGGCTGAAAGTCAGTGGAATGCCATAAGCTCTGAGATCATATAAATAACACTTACACAATTATGGGTAATCCCAATAAAAAAAACTCTGGAGGGGAGGTGTACAAATTATCTTATTTTTCTTATATTTTGTTACCTAAAGTATTGTCGGATAGAACTTATGAAATTTTTTTCTCCACAAATGTACGCATACAGTAATGGTATGTGTAAGTCGAAATTCATTTAAACATGGACCTTTTAAAGTATGGGCAAATCTGTGGCAGTCACACACCGGAACAGGCCCATTTAAGCTCTGTGATTAATAAGGCAGTCTGATAGATAAAGTGTGTGGCTGAGGAAATGAGCTAGTGAGTGACAGGGGGACATCACTGCGTATGAGTGACTACAGAGTGACTTGAAGGGGCGGGGACACTATGACAAAAACTCCTGTGGGAGTTCACTCTATATGGGCTCATTTGCAGCTCGTGTACAAATGTCTCTGTTCAATTTGTTATTTGCATTTAACAATAATAAACAATGATACACTGTGTACCTGGCAAGTGCAGTAAGTAGGATCAAAGCTTACAGTGAATCAAATGTTGACAGCCGGTTCAACCAGAAAAGGGGAATATGAAAACTAGAGACCGTCAAAGAACAGTTTTCTTTAAATTTCTGCATCTCATTTGGGAATCTCAACCTGTTTATTATTAACTGAACAAAGTGTATCTGAAAATTAGAGGCAAATAGTTGGTTTTTGATGGGGCCAGTGGTACATTTGGAAGAGAAGAAGCAGTAAACCAATTTTAATTTAGATTGGATCGACTATCAGAGAATTGTATTTGAGTCGTTATGTTCACCATTATTTGCATTGTTACCTCTACTGTTTATTGAGCACTTTCTACTTGCACGGCACTGTACGAAGCAGTCACCACTCACGATTTCATTTTGTCTCTCCAAAGCTCAAGGGGTAGTCAGAGGTTATTATAATCCCCATATTGCAGTAAAGCTGAGGCTTGGAGAGGTTGAACGGACTTTTTTCTCTATGGCTCACCTTAAATGTGAGAATGTTAGAGCAGAAAGAAACTTGAGGTCATCTATTTCATCAGAAACTTAGATGCTAAGCAGTCAGGCAGATAAGGTAACACCGAGACTCCATGCCTTATCCAACAAGGACAGCTGCTATTCAGTAGCAGCCTTTGTTGCCACATGGGAATGTAGGCTTATTGTTGCCGACCTTATAATTTTTAAAGAGAAATCAGGAATTTGGATTTGAATGCGTAAGTTCCCAATTTTTAAAGCATGCTGGGCAAACAAGGTACATCCAATGGCTATATCTGGGCAAAGGACCACCAGTTAGCAACTTCTAATTAAGTACGATCCCATTATTTTACAAATGAGACACAGAGAGGTGAAGAGAGCTGCCCAGTGTCACACAACAAGTCAATGGTATAGCTGGGAATCTATGTGCAATACATATTTCTTCCATTTTTTTTCCCCTGAAATCATGTTAGATTACAAGTTACCAAAACATTTCTTTACATTTTTCAGAAAAATTTGAAGTATGTAGCTGGGGAAATGAGCTAGTGAGTGACAGGGAATAGATTGACTACAGATTTTTGAAAGGTATTTAGAAATTGTTTACTTCCTCAATATATTCTATTAAAAATTGACAGATAATGATAATGCTTTTGACATAAATATTTGCTTTCCCTTCTGCTGATTGCTTTGATTAATGACTTTATAAAGAGCTTTAAACAGTGTAATTTGGAGAATAGGGCTTCTAAGAAAAACATGAGTTGATTTTTAATTTTTGTTTAATGGATGTTTCAGGAGCATAATGACTTCTAACTACAAATTTTCTAATAGTCTTCAATCTTCATTTAATCCGAAAACTGGAGAAATGAGTTAGGGAATCATTTTCCCAAATAATAAAGAAACTTTCCACTTTTATTTCAAGAGTTTTCATTGTGGACCACAACAATGATAGTGTCATTTTATAGCTTAACTGTTAACATTTTCTCCCTTCCTTGTTTCTCTAGTGGTAAAAAGATGGCTCTTAACAGGAGCTCCTTGTTTCTCCATTCATCAGCTGGGTTGTCAAGGAATCCAGGAGGGGCTACTGCACTGATAGCACCAGCTAAAGATCCTGCATGTGTGCAGATATGGACGTATGTGGATGAGGGTTTGGGGAAAGAATATAAGAGAAATGAAGTTGGAGAAGGGAGGAGGTTTCACTCTTCTATCACATCCATTTCTTTTTTTAAATTGACGTATAGTTGATTTACAAAGTTGTGTTAATTTCTGCTATACAGCAAACTGATTCAGTTATACATATATATACATATTTAATACTATTTTCTATTATGGTTTATAATGGAATATTGAATATAGTTCTCTGTTCTGTACAGTAGGACCTTATTGTTTATCCATTCTAAATATAAAAGTTTACATCTGCTAACCCCAGCCTCCCACTCCAATCCTTCCCCCCACCTCCTTGGCAACTACCAGTCTGTTCTCTATGTCTGTAATCCTGTTTCTATTTAATAGATAGGTTCATTTGTGTCATATTTTAGATTCCACATATAAGTGATATCATATGTTATTTGTCTTTCTCTTTCTGACTTACTTCACTTAGTATGATAATCTCTAGATCCATCCATGTTGCTGTAAATGACATTATTTCATTCTTTTTTTATGGCTGAGTAGTATTCCAATGTATATATGTACCACATCTTCTTTATCCATTCATCTGTCGATGGACATTTAGGTTGTTTCCATGTCTTGGCTATTGTGAATAGTGCAGCTGTGAACATAGGAGTGCATGTATCTTTTTGAATTATAGGTTTGTCTGGATATATGCCCAGGAGTGGGATTCCTGGGTCGTATGGTAGTTCTATTTTTAGTTTTTTTAAGGAACCTCCATACTGTTCTCCATAGTGGCTGCACCAATTTACATTCCCACCAACAGTGTAGAAGGGTTCCCTTTTCTCCACACCCCTCCAGCATTTGTTATTTGTAGACTTTTTTTTTTTAATTCTTGCGGTACGCAGGCCTCTCACTGTCGTGGCCTCTCGTGTTGCGGAGCACAGGCTCCGGACGCGCAGGCTCAGTGGCCATGGCTCACAGGCCCAGCTGCTCCGCGGCATGTGGGACCTTCCCGGACAGGGGCACGAACCCATGTCCCCTGCATCGGCAGGCAGACTCTCAACCACTGTGCCACCAGGGAAGCCCCTATTTGTAGACTTTTTAATGATGGCCATTATGACCCATATCACACCCATTTCTTAAAAGAAGTCAGGGGAGTCAAGAGTGACAAATTGCTGGGGTTGGAGGGGTTCTCAGTGGGCCCTCAACCACATGGCCTCATGGAGGCATGAGATTCTTCATCGCAGGAAGCCAGTCCTGCCTGCCATTATACTTTGTAGACGGGTCTCAGCATTTCCCTGTTGCTGACTGTGTGGCTCTTAATAGTACGCATGTTACGTATCTCCAATAAGCTCAACCACAGTGAGACCTCTCTTCCTCTGCAACTTCCCCTTTACTTCCTGCACTATCAGGGGCCTGGCAGTAAACAGGCTGACTTGCCCTGAAGGTTGGGGAAGGCAGATGGAATCCTGAATTTCCAGGTTCTTAGGATTTTACTGACTTGGAATTAAGCATTTTAGTTCAGCTCATATCTTGTTTTCACATTTGTCCGCAATGTATTTTTTTTAACTTTTATTTTGAAATAACTTTAGATTTACTCAAAAGTTGCCAAAAGAGCCCACAGTATATTTTCAAAACAAATTCTGTTTAAAAAAAAACCTAGAAATTATTTCCCTATCTTATTTATATCATTTACTCGATGCAATTGTTATATATATGTTTTACCTTTGACAGGAAAAGTAAACCATCATAGCAATAACATATGGTCATGCAAATTCATGTATTTTTTTAACTGACTCAGGTAAGGGGGGATATCCATAGCACTCTGCATTCAGTAGGTTTTCAAGAAATATTTGTTGACTGGTGTATATAAAAGGGAGGGTTTGATGACACATCTTCCCTCTTTTTGTGGTACGCGGGCCTCTCACCGTTGTGGCCTCTCCCGTTGCGGAGCACAGGCTCTGGACGCGCAGGCTCAGCGGCCATGGCTCACGGGCTTAGTTGCTCCGTTTCATGTGGGATCTTCCCGCACCGGGGCACCAACCTGTGTCCCCTGCATCGGCAGATGGACTCTCAACCACTGTGCCACCAGGGAAGCCCACATCTTCCCTCTTTAATTGAGAATTAGCTAGCAATGGCCTAGTTTGTATTTCAGCGTTAGGAGGGACTTAACTGTGCACTAGTTCAGATATGTGGCCCCTCTAACTCAGAGCTTTATTTTGCACAGGGACCCTGTCTTAGTATAACACAGTCTGGGTGGCTTACAAACAACAGGGATTTATTTCTCACAGTTCTGGAGGCTGGAAGACCGGGTGACAGCAGGGTCGTTTTCTGGTGAGGGCCCTCTTCCGGGTTGTAGACGGCTGACTTCTCCCTGCTGACTTCTCTCCATGGTGGGAGAGGCTAAGGGGCTCTGTGGGGTCTCTTGTAAGAGCACTTATCCCATTCAGGAGAGTTCCATCTTCATGACCTACGCACCTCCCAAAGACCCCACCTTCTAACACTGTCACATTAGCATTAAGATTTCAACATGAGTTTGGGGGGAACACAAACATTCAAACCATGGCAGGTCCCCAATGACCTTTCAGGAAGAGTATGGCAGTTGCTCTCTAGGACATTATACTCAACGGCTAGTGCGGTGCATAAATATTTCCTAACTTCTTTTTAGCATCCTATTTTCCACTTTTCCATCATTTATTTATCTAAATCTTTTTCAAATCTGAGATGCTTGAGAAATCCCAAAGGGTGAATATATCCCACTTGTTCTACAGTGTTAAGAATAGCTTACTTTCCATTGTCCCTATGTCTGCCCTCCTGCATACTTTAAGGAGTTCTACTATGTTTGCACATGCAGCTATTGTTCTGTATTTTAAGAGACAGAGAACAACAGTTTTGCACACTCTGGTCATGACTATATTAGCTTACTATTCCTTTAACCTTTTCTCAAGAGCTTTTAATTGTCCTTCTCTCAACAAGCTGGGGAATTGCTGTGATATAGGACCTCTGGGTTAACATTCTGAGGGTGAGAATTCAGAGATCTGGAGAATTTCATTAGAGGGTATTTGGAGAGAATGTAATATTAGCCTATCAAGTTGATCAGCAGCCTGTTTGTAACTCTCATCTCCGGCAGAGCTTTCCTATTGGGGAGTCATTCAAAATTCATCTAGTTTCTGAACCTTTCAGTCACTTTTTGGCTTTCCTGTTTTCTCTGTAATATTTGGGAAATCCTGCAACTTCTTCACCTTCTGAATGAAGAGCCCATGAGTAGAAGCATCATTCTAGAGGGTCTGTATGATTTCTGAGGACTTTTTGAGAGATCAGTCTACATTTTTTGCTTCCTTCAATTTATTTCAGCCAGAATGGGGCCACCTTTTCCAGGAGATCAAGTAGAATATGCTGGTGTCCATTGCACTTTCTCATACCCTGCCTTTTCCCCCCTTAGCTTAATTCAATTACATAAAGATGTATTGCTCATAAATTCTGTGTAAGCCCTGTGCTAACTGCTTCAGGGGTTTCATAAGTGAATTAGATAGCTTTTGCCCTCAAGCAGGTTATGATCTTGTGGGATCATAAGAAAAGGTTAAGTACACCAAAGCTGTAATATACAGACAAAAATAAGTATAATTTTTGTTTCTATTTTTATTTATTTCTGTTTCTGTTTTTATTGCTTACTTGGGTTAAATTTATCTAAAGCTTTCTAATCAAAGCCCTGTGGAATAAAGGAGAGGAAGAAGAGAAGAGCAAAGTCCTTGGGCTGAATGTATTCATCATGTGCTGAGAATAGTGTTGCTCCAAAGTGTGAAGTCCAGAAGTTGGGTTTATCCCATAGCTCAGTGAATGACAAAAAGTCCTAAGACTATATCTTTTGTAGCTTTACTCTCTACAAATAACCTATGATGAAGCAGTAGCCCTCTTTGATTAAGATTTTCAACCCAAAATGATCTACTGGAAGGCATACAACTTAGCACAGCTGGAAGAAGCATATTCTTGAGTTCATGACAGTAAAACTGGTTGTCTTTGGACTGTCACTGTGCCACAGTCATAGAATGTAATAGAGGTAACGTAGGAATTGTTACAATGCAACTTGGCTAAGACAGCCATCATACATAGGGCCTCGTTTCTAAAATCTATCCTTTCAATAAATTAATTCATGAAACCTCATAGCTTACCCCTACGAAAAGGAGAACAGTTTGTGATCTCCTGCCTTAGATGGAAAAACTGAGGCACAAAGCAAGCAGTTAATTTCTCTGAAATATCCTGTGAGCTGTTGATTTCTTTGGAATGTCCAGTTAACCTCTTAACCAACGTTGCTGATGACTAATTCTTGGTTCTTGACCACAGCTCTTCCCTGGCTCAAATATATTCTCAGCAAATCATGAAGCTCATGACCAATGAGCACTGCTCTGCTCAACCCACCACATGCAGTAGAAGCCTTCGAGGTCACTGTTTGTTTGTACATATCTTTGACATCATCTTTTGGATTGTGCTTGAGGCAGTGTTACCTCATGGTGAGTATCTCCGTAGAGATCCCTCACTGTGTCGACACATCAGGAGCTGTTACCGGAACATTACAGACCCAAGCTCTCCCATGAGGCATCTCTGGCCAAGAGGATTGCTGAAATGAGGAGTGTGAGGAAGATGGGAAAGCCAGTATCCTTATGAACTAAGCTGTATTCCCAATAAAAGAAAACAAGAACAAAACATTGACTTCGTTCAAAACCCAGCCTGTTTTCTTCACAAAGGCCATTTGTTTTAAGTTTGTCCATACAAACTTACGTATTTTCTCCCTGGCTTATTGTCACATACTTCAAGAAGACAAATTCTTCGTCTGATTTTTCCCTCCTTCTACCTGCTTCTCTGTCTGCTTTGCAACACTGCTGTCCTTGGACTGAGGCTTGGCTGGTCAGAATGTGTTTATCTTTGTCAGGCAGACAGAGGGTCCAATGAAGGCAGAAGCAAGTGATGCTAGGTTTGTCTGATAACCGGCTGTCTTCTTACTCACTTCTTACTTCTGCCTTTGTAATATCTTGCTCAGGAATGCAGGGAAATTTCTCCAATCTGATTCCGTCTTCATGGGAAAGCGAGAGCCGGGGAGTGAGGCTGTGGCCGTCACTTGGCCCTTCCTCAGTCCTGTGCTGGAGCCAAGTGGCACCGGCTGTGTTCAGTGACATCAGTGTTGGTGATCATCATGAACTTGGCCACGATGGGGGAATTTACACCACAGAACTCTGCAAATGCTACCTACTAATCAAGGATTTATTTTCTTTCTCTAAAGAGCTGGCTTACCAGCACACCACTGCCCTCTGTCCTTAACCTAGCTATACCTGAAGGATTTCTGCCAGTGTCCAGTACAACTTCACCAAACCTCCGACATACTGTGGACACAAGATGGCAAGTCAAAAAGAGTTAGGAAGAGATGATTTCCCCACCTGTGCCATCATTAAAAGATACTTTGGGGACAGGGCTTTACCTGACCTGTAATCTCCATGAGCAGCCCTTTAAAGCGCCACCAAACAAGTATCGATATCAGAAGCCACAAAAGTGTGCTTTCTAAGCAAATGCTGCTTTAAGATAACCTATAATCCCTTGTTCCCACTTCCAACCAGGTTTGTCTCACTAGGTCTCCTGTCCCCTCAGGAGCCACCCTTGCTCCCAACTTTGGTGCATCCACAGTTACAGTTGGAGGCCTTTTGTGCAGTGACTTCTGTGACTCTGGGGGCTTCAGTGACCGTAAGGACTTCAAGACCATCAGGGATTCTGGCCCCACCAATGCCTTCAGTGTGTGCGAAGTTTGGTTGCTGTCTGAGCACTGGGGTTCAATCCTGGAGGCTTCCGCTCTTCCTGCAATTGCTTCTTTGTTGCCCTTGATAACTGCACAGCAGCTTCAGTGATGACAGCAGAGGCCACTGGCAGCAAGAGCAAGAGAGAAGGAAGTGTCAGAAGGTCTCCTGGTAGCCGTCAGGACAGCGCTGACGAGCTCGGTTCCTTACCCCCTCCGCTTGGGGACTTCTAGAAATAGCTGAGTGAGGGTCTTTGAGGAGAGTCTGGACGTCCCCAGTCATGTGTGGGAGCAGCGTTTGAGAGGCCATAGTTTTACCTCCAGGTTACTGTATTCCACGGGACCTGATTTTAAGTTCTCAGTTTGTGAAATGGCAGCGGCTCAGAAAGGTGGAATCTGAATTCAGTGAGACATGATTTAACTATTGGTTAAGCCCCTAACAATCACCTATCCACTCATTCATATTCCAAGATGAAAAAAGCAAAGAAATCTCCAATAAATCAATATTCTCCTCTGAAGAAAAGTGAACAAAGAAAGTTGCTGGAGCCTGTGAATTGCCGGTGCACCTATGATATAATTTTGTGCTTTGAAAAAAATCAGCTGCTAGAATACAAAGTACCTTTTTCATTTTTTAAAAGATCACATTAAAGATCCCTCCCTTTGAGCCATTGTGGATGAAACCAGTATGCCTTGCATAGGGAAGGTGCTCAAGAACATTTTTGTGGAATTGGCTTTGAGATAGAAATATTGACTCATTCTTATCATAATAAATTTTTAAAAACTGACCTGGAAATAACTGATTCAGCCAATAAGCTAGCATAGGCAAAAGGTCTTCCTAGTTTCTCCAGCTCTCTCTGTGACTTACCTAGTCAACTGGAACAACTTTACTAGACTGTGAGGTCCATGATGGCACAGACCCCCTACAGTTCTTTTCTTTACCTAGGACTGACGCCATGAAATCATGTTATGAGTATGTATTGAATGAAAGTAAGAAAGTGGATCCTGCCTGAAAATAATTTCACTGATGACAGTAACATGAATTCTATCTTTAAATTTAGTTTTGAATGGTACATTTTAAAGTGACAAAGAAAGGTTAATTCTAAAATTTCCTTTTCAGTGATGCATTCATATGTAGGGTGTGGCATATTTATAAATACACAAGTGACAAATCTAGTTCATGAAAACAGTGGGACTGTTTCGGTAAAATCTAAACGGCCTGCCCAATATAGGTTATGATTGGTTTATAATCTAAATGAAATCTATAGAGAAATAGAAAACCTCCAAGTCTGTGTTCTTGGTGAAGACTCTGGTTTAAGCAAAATCCAGCTATCTGTAATCCTTAGGAAACTATTTTCACACAATTCACCTATGTCACTATCTTTTGCATGAAGTATTGTGAGAGTTTTTTGAAAGGTATTTTTCTTATGTTCGGAGGTTTTGACTTTTTTCTGTTTTCTGTTCTTCTGCTGCTCCTGCTATTAGTTCTTGGGCACATTTCCTTCGAGCAGAGCTGTGGGGAGGACAGAGTAACATTTAGACCTACGCAGTTGGCCCTGGAGTGCAGTCATGTAGGCTTTTCTCTCCCGGGGACAGCTGGCTGGGCCTGTGCGGGGGAAAACCCTTGGTTCACAAGCTACGTCACCTCCCCACTCTGGTTTGTCAGCTGCCTGGCAAATCTTTGTCCTTGGCCACAAGTGTCATTAGATGAGAGAATATGGGTGACTGCGAGTAAACACATCACCACTCCTAGACAAGCAATTATCAATCTGTGTTCTGTGGACGTTGAGTCATGTTAGTGTACAAAGAACAGAGGAGAACAGAAAACAAGGGGAAGGAGGGTACAGGACACCCTCCACCCTCCCTGGTTACAAATTTGGAAAGTACTCACTTTGGGCATTTTTGTTGGCTTGAATGGCAGCTGATGAAAATGAAACGTCAACAAAATAAGAAGGTTGTATTGAATTACTGGGAAAGTATTTTTTCTCACGGCTGCTTGAGAAACAGACATTACTATTTATGTACATCTTAATTTTCAGACATTAAAATTATAGGAACAGAGCCAAAATTAAAAATAACCTGTGTTTTGTACTTTCTTGATAGAACATTCCTTGACCTTCCTCTGCCCTCGCTCCCACTATTTAGTTACCATGGTGACCACCAAGGTTCACTTTTTTTTTTTTCTGATGGGAAAAAATAACAGTGCCATATGAGGGACAGACTGAAGGCTGAACATGCCAACACAGACTGTAGTCTCATTATCAGACACAACTTGCCTGAGTTAATCCATTATGTTTTGTTACACACATAATTAGTATTTTGCTGCATTTTTTCTCCATTTTGAAGTTCTCTTAAGTCCACATCAGGCCACTGAACAGCTATGTAATTTTTTTTTTTTTTTTTTTTTTTGCGGTACGTGGGGCTCTCACTGCTGTGGCCTCTCCCATTGCGGAGCACAGGCTCCGGACGCGCAGGCTCAGCGGCCATGGCTCACGGGCCCAGCTGCTCCACGGCATGTGGGATCTTCCTGGACTGGGGCACGAACCCGCGTCCCCTGCATCGGCAGGCGGACTCTCAACCACTGCGCCACCAGGGAAGCCCGGCTATGTAGTTTTGTTTATACTCTTTCCTCTCCCTGGAAAGAGTTTACTCATTCCCTGGGCCCAGCTGAAGTACCACAACCTGAGAAATGGTTGGTCCTCAGAGCTTCTCCCTCTGTCCTAATCTACAGCCATTTGTCTTTGCATGTTTCCAATTTCTTTAAGAGCTCAGGAGTTATTCGGGATCAGGTCCAGTTAATCCTCAGATCCAAGACTGCTATTAAAGCATTTCCCAAGCTTCCTTTTATTTTTTAAATCTGTTTAAATGTCTGTTTTGTACACCAGTTATTACAGGAGAAGTCATTGGGGTATGAGCTTTGATAATGTTTGTTATTATTTAGTTAGTTTTTTTTCTATTTGGGGATATAATTTATAATAAGCCTAATACATTAGGAGATTAGCATAACACTTATAATTTACCGGTAAATATACAAATGTTGGGATAAGTGATTACATTTTTAAATAATGGATTGAACTGTTAAAAAACTTATAGACCACTATTTTGGACTGTGACATTCTTGAGGGAAGGAATATGTTTGTGTGTGTGTGTGTGTGTGTGTGTGTGTGTGTGTGTGTGTGTGTGTGTATCCTGGCACCCAACATGGTTCTTGTGTGCTTGTTGTTTTGTATAGTGGTGCACAAAAAACTCTGTGGGATGAACTATAACCCAGAGTTCTGAAGCTGAGAAAGCCAGGGAGTTAATAGTACGAGATCAGCATGGTATTTCCTTGTCTTAGTTTCTTCTTAAACAATTGCAGAACATCCTGTCCACTCAGGTTAATTTAAGAGGTGGTCCCCAGGGGCAGTCTGTCAGGCCCTCCACTGTCCTGTCCCTCAGCTGGCTTGACGATCTATTGATGCCTCTACCACCTCTGCTGGTTCCAACAGTGACCCTGCAGAAGTTCCCCAGATCCTCCCCCTGCCTTCTGCAGGGCCAGTTCTCCAAGCAAGACCCCAGCTCCTTACAGAGCCTCTCCTGGTACACATCTCTGTTTCCATGTGTGCCCTTATTGCAGCCCCCATCAGCCTCGGCTTTGGCCGTGTGTCTGTGGAGGCATCATGGGAGTGTATTCCTGCCATGCACAACATTCTCTCTCCCTTGGCAAAGTGACACTGTCCTCGGTCAAGCTTGTGACAGACTGCAGCTTCTTCCTTTTGGACAATTCCTTTCCAGATGGTTTCTTTGACTACCCTGCCCACCAGTCTGCTTCTTGCCTCTAGTTCCTCCCTGCGCATTTCTGCCTGCCATCCAGGCTTGTCCAGACTGGACCCAAACGCAAATGGGTTCAGAAGACAGGTGGCTGGAAACAGATGAAGCTGGCAGAGTATTTGCATATAAACCCACAGAAGTAGTCATTACTAGATTTTTTTTTTCTTGAAACCTGAAGCTTTCTCGATGTAGCTTTTGCTTTTCTCAGGTAAAGAGAAGACTTTCTCTACTAGAAGAAAAACAGAGTACAGATAAATCTATGGCAACTGACTTTTGGGTCTCAGTGTTCAAGAGGTAATGGAGAGTAGTAAGGACAGGTGTGAACTAGTGAGCAAATTCTCCATCTAAGTGGGTCGGCCACCACTCAACCCCAGCTAAACGTAGCTACGTGGGAAGATGGGCCCCGTAGTGCCAGACCTTCTGATTTTTTTCAGTAAAATCTGAAAATCTAGATTATTTGTGAGTCTTCTGATAAAAACTGTCTTGTTAAACACACACACCCATATCTGCAAAGAGGTTTTGGCCTCTTTGTAGCCTATAAGTTTAAACACTCAAACAGGGCCTCTGCTGGAGGATGAATGATAATCAGTCATGTAAATAGTTACAATTAACATTTTCTCCAGCCAAGTCAACCATTTCTAGTTTAGTTAGGGGAAAAGCAGAGAGTTTCTAGCTGAAATAGATAGATATCCTGAGGCCTCTTTGCAGCTGTCCGGACCTATCCCAACCCTAGAGTGTTGTTTCTCCGTGTGTGGTCCTGGGACCAGCAGCAGTAGCATCACCTGGGAACTTGTTAGAAATGCAAACTCTCAGGCCCCATCCTAGACCCACAGAATTAGAAACTCTGGACATGGGGACCAGCAATGTGCGTGTTAACATACTCTCCAGGTGATTCTGAAGTGTGAGATCTGCTGCCCTAGGCTTGCAGAGGGAGCTGCTCTGCCTGCAGTGTGTTCCCGGGGCCCTGGCGGTTGCTGTAACCCTGGGCTTCCTGGTCCCACACTGTCAGCACCAGGTTTTAGGAGCCAAGATCTGTGTGCTGTGTGAACTCTGGGTCCAGCTTGGCTCTCCAAAGAAGGTATGTGACACCGAAGAGGACGCTGGCACATGGTAGTAGAGAAAAGGGGATCTGGGAATTTCATGTGTCGAGAGAGAAGAGAAGAATAAAATCTGTTCCTGGAGTGTTTCTTACCCTCCCCCCGCCATGACTTCTTTTACATAGGAGAATCGCCCAGTGGTATGATTTAAAGAAAATCTGCCCTCACCCTACCTTCAATCGAACCTCTTTAAAATGACTACTTTCCTTTTCATTTCAATCTAGGTTTAAGACTGAGGAATACAGAGTAAGGGTAGTGATGCTATGATGTGACCTAAATCTAACCAGGTGATTTCTTAACCCCATCCTTAGAACCCAGAAGACTTAGAGTTTAGTAGATGGGTCAGGTTCGGGTTTGGGGAACACCTCGTGCAAGTCTGGGCTGGGAAGACCCACCGTGGAGCAGAATGAGATCACCGGGATCTCATTTTTATAATTTCAATGAAAGGCATAGTGAGGAACCCAGATGGGAAAACAAGAGAGGTGCCTAGAGAGGGAGGTGAGGGGGGGCAGAGAAAGTCCACCCAGTGGTGGCCTTGGGGCAGAGCTCCCTGTGTCACCCCCTCTCTGCATCAGCCTCCTCTCCCAGGTGCCGTGCAGTCACTTCACTTTTGGAAGGGCCCCAGCTCTGGCTTCCTCCGGCCCCGTGTGTGAGTCTCATTCCTTGCTTTTCTTTTTCAAAGCCAGGGTGAGAGCAATAGTGATGTGATTTAAAGGAAGACTCTTTTACCTATATTGCCTGAAAGTCCTGTAGTACCTTAAGGTTTACAAAGCTGTAACCAGTGTTATATTTCACAGTTAAGACGCCCCAGAAAACTCAAAGACGTAATTCTAATACTTTCTTTATGACTGAACTCAGCTTTCGTTACTCTTTGGTTACCTCTCCCATTCTCCGTGCCTCCAATCCCCACCTGAAGCAGAGACCTTAACCTGGCTATTTCCTGGTAAATTCAATTTTATCTGGTGGTTTTTGTTTTTTTGTTTTGTGGGTTTTTTTGGTTAAATTCAATATGCGTAGCTCAATCCTAGAACAAATCAGAATTCCATTTTGGTCTTTCCTTTCCCTCCTGCTGAGCTCTCCTCCCCTGTATTTGGTACCACGCAGACACTGTGTGTCCTCTGGGGGGTTGTAAGGGCTTGGTGTAGTCTTCTAGCTTGCACACCTGGTTCAGAGGGAGTGCCCTGAGGCTGTCGGGACTAGCCACATAATTTAGGGGCCCAGTGCATAATGGGAACTTGGGGGACTCTAGTTTAAAAAAATTAAGAATTCTGAGACAGCCATAGCAGAACATTAAACTGAGTGCAGGGCTGGTGCAACTGCACAGGTCACACTCCTACGAAGCGGGTTACCTGTATTCTCCCAGCCTGGCTCCTGGTGAAAGTAGTGGCTGAGGCTCATTCTGGGCTGTTCAGTGTCTCTCCACGACTCTCAGATGCTGCAGATTCCCTGAGAGTAGCTGCGCCTCCCGTCTCATCCCGTTTGGGTGGTCTGCTGTGAAGCCCTCTGCCCTGTGACTCTGCCATGAGCACGCCGACCGTCCTTCTCAGCTCCCTTCCACCCTTGCGGGCCTGCGGCCACTTCTCTATCTCCTCCACATACTTAGTGGGCATGTCTCCATCACCCACGTTGTACAGACACATGCTGCTAAGTCTCTACCCTCTGTCTGCATATCCCGGGCATGACTAGTGCCAGGGGTTATCCTACTCTCAAATTTTAGCCTGTCAAGCTCTCCACTTTAGATTCCTCAGACTTTGTGAAGGAAAGGAAAGAGCCAGGTAAAGCTGTCCTTCCTCAACTTACCTGCAAGAGAAGAGGATGGGTAGGCAGATGGCACAGTTACTGCATTCTTTTTTTCCCTAATTTTTTTCTTCTCTCTTATTTTCAGGCATTTTCCTGATTACTGTACACTGGGGGAGGGGGTGGGGAGTGGCAGAAACCAGTTCCCTTTCTCCCAGTTTAAATGCATCCATCAATCATATTTGTCACGCAGTCTAATTCAGGGCTGGCAAACTAAAGACTAGGGGTCAAACCTGACCACACCCACCCATTTATGAATTGTCTGTGGCTGCTTTCATGTTGCAATAGCAGAGTTGAGTAAATGGAACAGTGACCACACAGCCTGCAAAGCCCAAAATATTTAACGCTTACCCCTTTACAGAAGAAGTTTGCTAACCTCTGTGCTAGATGAACACAGCTGAAAGCAAAGTGTCTTTGTCACTGGTGGTACCTACGTGGAGGTGCTGAATGTTGTTTGATGACCCTGGTGGTTAATCTGCCTCAGATTAATGCTTCCTGCCTTACCACTGCTAGTAGATACTTTCACACACATACGGAGAGTAGAACAGGCGTTATAATTTCACATACACATGGTGGGTGGAACAGACATTATTATCCTCGGTTTAAAGATGAAAAAAGTACAGGTTGGAGAGCTTAAGGAACTTGTCCAGGATTACAGAATAAGTAAGTGTGGGATTAACGGTGGAGATGTGGATCTCTTGATTCCTTGGGGTTAGTGGCAAACATCTCTGGGAGGATTCAGCGTGTTAGAAAAACAAATGCTGAGGCTGTTGATACGTGAGGTCTTGGGACACCTTTAGGTCTACCGTGGAGTTGGGTGGTACGCTGAGGTGGGGTGGTTGGAGGGTGGAGAAGAGAGGGGGTTAGGGGCCATTACGTGTTTGAAAAAATTATTCCAAATGGTGGTAACTCATTTTCTTACATACTTCCTGCCCACAAAATGAGCCTGAAACTTCTGCACTGGGATAGCATGGCGTTTTAGATAGAGTCAATTCCTAATGCACCTTAATTAGCTAATCACAAAGTTCTCCTCTTGACTGTTCTTTCCAGCCTTCACACTCAAATAGCAACTAGGTTTATGAAGTTTGGTTAATGGCCATAGAATTCACAGCCTCTTCACACAGCATCAAAGTGAAGAGAGTCTTTAAACATCAAACACCTTTGACAATCATATGGCTTCAGTAGCATTCATAGAATGTGTTCCAATAGGAATAATTTTTACTTTTCTCCTGGCTTGGTTTATAAAGTAGCTGTGTTTGTTTTCAGTTTAGGCTCCCTATACTCTGATCTATCCCGAGACAAGGGATGCTCAGAAAAGACCAAAGTCAGGAGGAGTTCAAAACAGACACAACCCATGACTTCCTACATTGCAGCTGATTTTAGGTTGCTGTTCATTGCAGCACTATTTACAGTAGCCAGACCACGGAAGCAACCTAAGTGGCCATTGACAGATGAATGGATAAAGAAGATGTGGCACATATATACAATGGAATATTACTCAGCCATAAAAAGAAACAAAATTGAACTATTTGTAGGTGGATGGACCTAGAGTCTGTCATACAGATTGAAGTAAGTCAGAAAGAGAAAAATAAATACCGTATGCTAACACATATATATGGAATCTTAAAAAAAAAAAAAAGGTTCTGATGAACCTAGGGGCAGGACAGGAATAAAGATGCAAACATAGAGAATGGACTTGAGGACGCAGGGAGGGGGAAGGTAAGCTGGGACAAAGTGGCAGAGTGGCATGGACATATATACACTACCAAACGTAAAATAGATAGCTAGTGGGAAGCAGCTGCATAGCACAGGGAGATCAGCTTGGTGCTTTGTGACCACCTAGAGGGGTGGGATAGGGAGGGTGGGAGGGAGATGCAAGAGGGAGGGGATATGGGGATGTATGTATACATATAGCTGATTCATTTTGTTATACAGCAGAAACTAACACACCATTGTAAAGCAATTATACACCAATAAAGATGTTAAAAAAAAAGAAGTGGTTGAGAAATTAAAAATAAAAGGCATTTAAAGGACACCTGCATACAGTTGACATAAGTGTAGGCAATTAGAACGCATGAAGTCATCGTCAGCACACGGATGGGGTGATCTGTGCAGTATTCCATCTTTTCCCTTGTCAGCATGAAGCTGTGATATCACCCAAACCACTGCATGTCTTTCTCCGCAGGGAGGCTAACCCATCTTGTTAACATCCAGCCATTGTGATTTGCCTCGCATTTCTTGAAAACTGCAATTCAATTATTTGAGAATCTTTTCTGCAGAAAGACAAACATTTTTTTCTAACAGGAAATTTTGCACAGTTGGCTTACTAGAATAATCAGCTACTGTGCAAACTAGAATTTTTCTTAATTTGCCTAATTAAAAGAATCAGTTCATCCATATCCAGTCGTATAGCAATTATTGTATTTCTTGAGTCTTAGTGACTTTTTTAATTCAAAGACTCAGAAGTCAAAACACTGCAAAGGGCAAAGTTACTCTTCAGCTCCTTGAGAACCTCAAGCACTGAGAAGTAAAAAGACAGTGTCGGGGGACACTGTCGGGGGAAGAGAAGGTGGTCTTAGAAGAACAAGATGTTACACAAGTAGAAATTAGAGGGAAAAAATCTGCTGCAATAGTGGGATTCTATGTTAACTCTTGTGGCTTGAGACTATTTACTGAATGCTATACCCTGTGAGTAAACTTATTTCAGCCCCAGGAAAGGATGGCTGTGAGTTCATTTGTGTTGCTGTGGTCCTGATATAGAGGTAAAAACTGCCATTCAGCTTCCTCCTTGCACCTGGAGAATCCAAACAAGCCTGTGTTCTGGTTCAGCCTTTCGCAGGTACTGGCCGCGCTATTTTGGGCAAAGGTCTAAATCTCTCTAAGCCTCGCTTTCCTTATCTTTTTAAAACAAGTAATTATAGCACCTGCTTTATGCATTGCTATTAGGATTTCATGAGATGATACTATCTATGTCAGATACTTAACCCAATGCTCAGAGCATAAGCTCCTCAGTAAAGGTCAGCTACTATTATTGTGAATAGAAGTATAATAATATTTAAGAATAATTCATCACATATAGACTGCTGAGAGAAAGCCTAAGATACTTTTCTCTGTAGCTATAGATAAGGCTCTTTTGTGAGTGAAAGGAAATGACTGATTCTTGTCAATTGTGGGGCTGGGCCTTTTCAGAAGTGATGAAATACAGGAAGGAATTCTAGTTCTGGCTAACCAGGAGTCTGGTAATTTTCCAGAGATGTTTTCTTTGTCAGATAAAACAAAAAGAGAGGCCACCCTATTTTATATTCAAAGTTTTAAAACCCTCCAATTGTACATTCATTCAGACTCAATATACAATTAAATTTTTTTTTTTTCTTATTTCATGGCAGTTCCCTGATCTATTCTCTTGTTATTTATTTATTTTTTTTTTCTGGAAACCTTTTCGAGGTCTGCTGTTATCTTCCTTGAAAAATATTAAGCAGAACTCCATAAAATATTTCACCATGGTTTTAGGCTACAGTAGAATAATATTTTTCTATTTTGCCATAGTTGTAATATTTTCCTTAAACTTTTGGTTACAACATCACTGCAGTGACTCCAACAGAATCCCCTTTCTTGAATTCTAACATTTTGTGAAATCATTTAGAAGAATTTTCAGTTGGTCTGGGTAGATTTGTCCTAGTAGAATGAAAAGGTTTCACATAAACAAAAACCTTAGTTATTTTGAGGATTTTAAGAGTGTGGATAATGAGAAGTGAAAAATCATTTAACATGGCTTGCTGCATAAATAGGATTATGAAAATGAAAGAAAATTGTAAAGAAAATTTAAGGGCAAACCTAGGAACATTTATTAACAGTGTGTGCTGTTAGAATGAACGATAATCTCCCGAGAAATGTTTGAACATTTCATGAGTTGGGATATTTATAACTAGACTTAACCAAGTAAATAAGATAAGCAGAGGGAATAATCTGGCACTGATAGGGAATATACTAGTTGATTTGATGCGTCTTTTGCATCTTAAAATTCACATAACATGTTTTCTTTTGCCTCTGGTTTTGGGTGCTGTGGGTATTGTCATTTATGTATGAAAGAAAGAATCAGGACAGTTCCACGCTCATGTTCTGGAAGCCCCACTTGCAGCGGGCTCTTTGCCAGGCCACACTGGAAAAAGTAGGCTTCCTGCAATTTTGTGCTTTCCTTTTTGCTATGCAATATAGTTTTAATTCTATAAAGTAATTTAAAAATGGAAATTATATAAAGAAAATTATTGTGGTATCTCAACCTGTGCATTGGGTAGGTTCTTGAAAAAGAATATAAATAAAATAAAACCAGGAACAAACAGGAGGTGGATGGATACTTGAGAAGCATAGGAAAGATGCCAAAACCTAATTTATGCAGAAAAGAAGTTTTTGTTGGTGGTAGGGATGGAGAGTATTGTGACCAACATTGAATCATAACATGGAAAGACAAATCTGAAAGGAGGCAAGAGCAAGGGTGAGACTGCTACGGAAAATTCAAGGTCAAGATTTGCAGGAGCTAATGAAGATGGCAGCTGGAACGGGTGTTTAGTTGCTGAGGACTTTTTTCTTTGTCCTTTTTTACTTGTTCAAAGGCTCTAGAAATACTTGTTAGTTCAGTATAAATTACTCAAAATTGTTATAAATATTTTCTGATTCCTAGGATATTGTTCATCTGACAGTACACTGTTTATTGCCCAACATATGGGGAGGAAAAGGAGGAAGAGAGATGACCATAGACCTAAAAGAGGGAGGTTTGGAATAAAATTCGGTCTTTCTTTTCTTCACACCGTAGTCAGAAAATTCCATGCAAAGTGTTGCTGACAAATTACTATGCAAGGAAAAGTAAATGTATTTCATGAACTATGTTAGGATGATTTATTTATTAAATAGAAGAATCTGTGCCCCAAATAACATTGATTCAAAAAAAAAAAACCAAAACAGTTCTAAATCTGATGTGAATCTTCAATTTCTTTACACCATTTTCTTGAGGAGCACTTTCTTCAAAGGATATGCATTGGAACGAAGCAAAAGCATTCTTGGCTTCATTCAGAAAGTTTGTTATTTACATGTCCCAACCTTCTTTGGCTGGTTTAATAATGAAATTGATATAAGAGATTAATAGGAGAAAAACAAATTTAATTTTATACATACAGGAGTCCCATGAAAATATGAGACCTGAATGGCAGCCAGGTAATTGAAGCTTATATAAAACCTTGAGCTAAGGAAAGGGGTATGGGTCTGGGGATACAAGGGGGAGGAAGGCCGTTCACAGGAAGGCGGAGGAAATGTTTGAAAAACAAATGTTGTCCTATTACAGATTACGTTTCTTAGGTAAAACGTATCTCTCTTCCTGGTATAGGCCCTCTTTCCAATGTAAATTTAGGCAGTTGATGGGGAGGAAAAGAGCTTTACCTGAGTCTGCTGGGTTTTGATTGCCTTTAGTTCAAAACAATCCACATGCCAAAGTGGCATATTTGTGGTCATGTATTCTGCCCCCACCCCCAACTAACTATTAAGAAGCCTACAGGGGCTTCCCTGGTGGCGCGGTGGTTGAGAGTCCGCCTGCCGATGCAGGGGACACGGGTTCGTGCCCCGGTCCGGGAAGATCCCACATGCGGCGGAGCGGCTGGGCCCATGAGCCATGGCCGCTGAGCCTGCGCGTCCGGAGCCTGTGCTCCACAACGGGAGAGGCCAGAACAGTGAGAGGCCCGCGTACCGCAAAAAAAAAAAAAAAAAAAAAAAGCCTGCAAAGTGCCAGATGCCTTTCTGTTATCTGCCTGCTACTCCTGTGAGCACAATGGACAGAATTTGGCCAACTCTGACTAAATGTTTATTTACTATTGTTCAACTCTGGGACTTTTAACACATTAAGTCTGTAATGGTCCCTGTTCAGACTACATCCTGTTTTCATAACCTGTATCCTTAATAATTAGCCCTGTTGCTTCTCAGAAAGATTTTTAAATGAGTCATCATTTTACAAGGTCTGCAGCAGGTTAATTATTTTGGGAAGAGTAGTTTTGCTTAGCAAGCTAATTTCAGTTGCTGTGTGAGTTTTGCAAGAGTGCCTATGGAAGAAGACAGATGAATGAATTTCTCCAACTCTGTAGTATGAAGTGAAAAAACATGAATTTAGAAAACATTTGTAAAACTGTCTGGGTCATCTGCTTTCCAAGGTGGCCCCTTCACTTCCAATTTGCATGTGTTTAAGAACTTAGAAAAAAGCCATATAGAGAGTAAGTATTTAGGGTCACAGCTGGGTTCAAATCCTAGCTCTTCTATTCCCTAGGAGTAACTGTGTGATCCAGAAAAAGAGATTTAATCTCTTTAAACCTCAGTGGCCTCATCTGTAAAACTGAGAATAATAGCACCCACTAGGGTTGATGTGAATATTAATTTAATTGAGATGTTGTATATAAAATGCTTAGCACACTGTGTAGCACTTAAGAAACAGTGAGAGCTGTTAGAATACAGAAGAGTATGAATGTCACTAAATGTGATACATGAAAGTCTGTTCCTGTCTGGACTCTATCTCCTACTAAGTAGAATAAAGTTGTTTAAAGTGGATATTATGGAGGGCAGGCTTGGTTACACTATTGAGAAATTACATTTTTCTCCTTCTTACATGTTGTCCAATTCCTTTCTAAAACATTTCTTGACTAGTTTGCTATCTCTGAGTACTCTTGCAATCCTGAGATAGAACAGGTGCTGATGGCTGACTTTGTTGTGGAGGTAAAGATAGGTAAATGCCACTTTCTGTGTGTTTGCAAATATACTTAAGTGCATGTAATATATAGATAGATATGCATTTGTCCTATTTTACAAATATCCTAATGCTATAGATCCTATAAAAGATACAGGAAATCCAGGGAAAAAAGACACAAGCGCATGTTAGAGTCAAACACAAATGTTGCGTATGATTAACTTTCAGACATTACCATCTTACTTCCCGTGCCTTGGGAAATATTGCCTGGAACTTCCATTAACGCATGATCTAAATTGAAGTTGTTAAATCAATGTTTGATGTACCATTCCAAAGAGCCTTAAGATCTAACAGAGAAAATTATTTCAGATCAAAGAAATTCACATGTGGCATGGAGTCATAGGGAGTCACAATTCAATTTGGGAAGCCCATGTGTCTTAGTTATGATGTGTAACAGGTCAAGAGTTAAATTTGAAACTGTGGGAGGAGGAAAAATAATTTTCCCTTTACCCTTCTAAGATTCTTGGCTGATATAACCCTGTAATAAAAATACAGATTAGTAGGAGAAAACAAACAGAAGTTTAAGAACATGTATACCGCCGGTATACATGGAAGAGACCCAGGAAAACCACGTAACTCTCTGAAATGGCCCAAGCCATCACCTTAAATACCAGCTTCAGCTAAAGACAAAAGAAAGATGTCGGGAGCTGGGGAGCCACTTATGAGAGGTTATGAGGAAACCACAGTAAACAAGGAAAGCAGCGTAAATGCAGATTTAAGTCATTGCCTTCTGCATTGATAAGAGTTTCTAGAGATTTTAGAGTCATCCTTCTCTTCCTGGTACAGCAAGGGAGACACCCTTACAGAGATTTCCCTTATAAATGTAAATATGTCTTTAAAAAGG
Source organism: Orcinus orca (assembly GCF_937001465.1). NCBI lineage: Eukaryota > Metazoa > Chordata > Mammalia > Artiodactyla > Delphinidae > Orcinus > Orcinus orca. Next base: position 77,306,338 of record NC_064570.1, read on the forward strand.
GTAATTTCTACCCAGGTTTCAGAGCTTCACATGTGTCTGCTGTTTCTTAAAAATAATGAGTTTAAAGTAATCAATATGCCAAAGAGGCATATTCAGGGTGGTGTATTGTGCTGACATTCAAAACCTTCTATTCGTCTCGTCCTTTTTTTTTGGCTTGGGATTTAAGTCAGCCCATTCTGCCACAAACAAGCTGTGAAAAATACAGTAGGTCTGCTCTAAAGTGCTCTGGTTTCCATTACAAAGAAACATTTATTCTTTGTTCACCAGCAAAGCACAAAAATGCTCTAAAATTTCAGGAACTAATCACTGAGTAAACCAGAAAACACGGCGCTAGTATTAAGGACCACATTTTCAGTTTATAGTGTTCAAAATTAGGGTGCTATAGAAAGTTCACACACACACAAAAGGGTCCATCTGGTTGTAAGCGTTCAGTTCAAAAAAGGAGCATGAATGTAGATTTCAAGATTTGTTAGAAGAATTGAATGTTCACTATCTAAAAGGAAACATCACACTGTATTTATTTTTCTATTATAAACCCAGTGTTTTGAAAAGCTTTCCTTGGTTTCTTAACTATGGTTGGGTTCATAAAGGAAATTTACTTTCAGAAAACAAGTCTCTGTATTTTCTCTGGAATGAGTAATGAAAATCTTGCTGCTTAGCTGTTCAAGGGAAAGACTATTTATACTGTGAGTTTTAAATAAGCCCATGCACTAAGCTACTCTATTTAAGGGTTTAGGCGAATTTTGTGGTACTGCCCCCAGGATATTAGAGCTATCTTCCCGGAACTTGGAGGCTTAGCCTTTGAGCTCAGTGTATTTGTTTGTATCATACCTGTTAGTCAAGTTGTTTTGCTCAGAGATTGACACAGACTCTGCAAAGCGTTCAAAATGGAATGACTCAAACGTGCTCCCCATGGGACAGATTAACTGCTGTTTTTGTCTTTTTTTCTTTACTTTACCTCAAAATATTTTTTAAAATTTTGATTTTGAAATTGATCTGTTTTCTCCCAATTCTTTGTACTCTTGTTCTTATTACTGTAAATGACTGACATTAAAAAACAAAACACCTGCTTTTGAAAAAGAGGCTATGGAAAAATAGAATTCCATATCACTAAAAACTACCCCCCCTTCCCTTGGCTTTTCCCGTTTTCTCTCTCCACTTCAAGCCCCGCCAACCCTCACTCTATGTGGATTTTTCTGCACATTGTGACTTCCAACTTGTTCCTGGCAGGGTTTGAGGTTTGCATTTTCTGATAGACAATTTAGAATCATTTAAAAAAAATAACTTTTTTATTTTACAAAAGCTTTAGATTCACAGAATTATTGCAAAGATAATACTGGGGGTTCCCATACACCCCACCCCCAGTTTCCTCTGTAATTAACACCTTAGTGTGGTACATTTGCTATAATTAATAAACCAATACTGCCGCATTATTATTGACTAAAGTCCATGTTTTATTCATAGTTCCTCAATTTTTCCCTAATGTCTTTTTTCTGTTTCAGGATCCCATCCAGGATGCCACATTATGTTTAGTTCTCATGTGTTCTTAGCCTTCTCTTGGCTGTGACAGTTATTCAAATTTTCCTTGTTCTGATGACCTTGATAGTTTTAAAAATTACTGGTCAGGCATTCTGTAGAGTGTCTCTCAGTTGGGATCAGCTTGATGTTTTTCTCATTGTTAGAGTTGGGTCACGTTTTGGAGAAGGAAGATGGCAAAGGTAAAGTGCCATTCTTATCACATTCTATCAAAGATACTTGACAGAATCAGCAGTGCTATCAGCGTGACTTGGCCTTGCTGATGTTCACCTTGATTACTTGGCTTGAGATGTTTGTGAGGTTAGAATCACATTTCCATCTTTTCCTGAAGATGGTCAAAGTATTTTCCTGTAGTTTTTAACGACACGCTCATTAAAGCTGTAAGGAAGCTAACTTGGGACTGATCTTTTTGTTCTTCTTTCTTGGTGATGTTGTAAAGCTGCTATTAGTTTCTGAGTAGTTAGACAAAAATAATTTCAGTGGTGGTAAAAACATCTTATCTTTTTTCACGTGTTTTAGGTGGGAATGAGATCCCGAAACCAGGGTGGTGAAAGTTCATCCAACGGGCATGTCTCCTGCCCCAAGTCCTCCATCATCAGCAATGCTGATGATAAAAGTCTCTCGGAAGATACAAAAAAGAAGAACAAATCAAATAGAAAGGAGGAAGATGTCATGGCCTCAGGAACTGTCAAACGACACCTAAAACCATCTGGAGAAAGTGAACGAAAGAATAAGAAATCCTTGGAGTTATCCAAAGAAGACCTCATCCAGCTACTGAGTATAATGGAAGGGGAGCTGCAGGTAGAGTCCAATTTTTTCAATTGTTGTGTCTCTAGTCTGAAGGTATAAAATAAGAGATTATGAACCTGTCTACCTCACTGGATTGTGAACTTCATGGGGAAAAGGACTGTCTTCCTTATTCATTCCTGCATCCCTAGTGCCTGGCACAAGTTTGCACTGAATACGTTTTTTGTTGAATGAACGAATAAATGAATAGATGCTGATTCTAACATCAAGCTTCTCTAGAAGCAGAAAATTTTTTCATGACATAATTTTGATAATAATTTAACACCTAGTAGTAGGTAATCAATGAGAACATCTAATTTAGCCCTTGACTGTGGTTGCAAACTGTGAAAAGGTCATGATTATTAGAAGGCAGAGTTAAGATCAATTGCTACTTTTGCTTTTTTCCAGAAGGTAGAGTAAAAGAGAGATAAAGAGGTAGAGGGAGAGACAGAGAGACAGAGAGAAAGAGAAGGAAACTTTGTTTAAACCAGTCTTACTCTTTTCTCTCTTCTTTGTGACTTTCAGCTTTAATTTTCTACAAGGTCGTAGGAGTTGAGATGCACTCAAATCAGCAGAGCATTGTATTGTGAAAACTTGATACTTTCACAAAGCATTTTCAAGTCTATTATCTCATTTGATCTCAATAATAATGTGGGTATCATTATCTATAATTTATAATGAGGAGACAGGCCCAGAAGGGTTAATGGGTTGTCCAGATCTCATCTTAGGCCCCCTGATTCTTGGTCCAGGGCACTTTCCACTATCCATCCCCACCAACCTTCTGTGGCTACCAGGTCCCCCACTAAGAGAATTTTTTTTGTTTTTTTGGGTTTTTTTGGCGGTACATGGGCCTCTCACTGCTGTGGCCTCTCCCATCGTGGAGCACAGGCTCTGGACGTGCAGGCCCAGCGGCCATGGCCCACGGGCACAGCCGCTCCGCGTCATGTGGGATCCTCCTGGACTGGGGGCACGAACCCGTGTCCCCTGCATCGGCAGGCGGACTCACAACCACTGCGCCACCAGGGAAGCCCTAAGAGAATGTTTTTAAGGATCCAAGAGGGAGCTGGGATTCTTCTGAGTTTCTGAGCCTTGGACAGTTATATTTCTCCAAGTGGGGAAACAATAACTTTTTTTTTTTTTTGAGGAGAGGATGATTTAAGAGTGAGGTTGCTGTTTTCCTTTTTGTTTTTGTTAGGTTCTTAACTTGCATAAGCCTCTAGGGGAATACCAAAAATTGAATGAGATGAAGCCTTTGTTTGGTGCTGTTAGCATCAGACATATTGCTTGCAACCTACCCTAAACTAGGGGGATCTGATCTGTTCCTGTTCTAATCTGTGAGTGCCTGCAGATAAGGAAACCCCTGGGGTAAAGAGAAATAGAAAACATGCAAAACTCAAATTAAAAACAAACAAGTGCGATTGAGCTTACCATTTATAGACTGAGAAAAATCACCTTTGCATTTCACAGCAAAAGATGAAAATTTCCAGAGCACCACCATTACTAAAAATAGCTTCACCACTGCCAGAGATGTGGTTATTGTTCTATTAACATTTATTGTTTAAGGAGGCAGAGTATATTAGTCCAATTTTTTAAGCTGCTTCCAGCCTACAGCTATTGACCTGAGTGGAAGGTACAACAGTGACCTAAGAAATCTTCACAAAGCACTTGTCATCAGCTTATTTCCTCCAGGCACGGTGGCTTGTGTGAAGCCTGTGGCTCTTCTAGACTCTAATATCTGTAGAAGGATGTCATATCATGGTAGATTGTGGACTGTATTTAAGATTCACGTGGCTTTTATGTTCATGGTGTTTCCAGATATGGTTCCAGAGCCTAGGCATGCAAACTACAAGCCCATACACCCGGGACATTAAAGAAATTAAGTAGAAGGCGCCAAAGAAATGCATTTTGCTCTCCCTTAATCTTTGTGAATACAGGATACCTTACCTTCCAAAACTGATGTATTCCTGAGCAGCAATACATAAGGAAAGAGTGTAAGATATTTGTAGGGGAGGCAGTGGAGAAATGAAGGACCTGATATTATAAGGAATTTCATGGTGAGTTCATTTGCAAAGCAAATACTCCATCCCCCCATATATTTATATGCACACACATACATATGTAAGTATCTGTACTTGTAAATGCAGATTTTGCAATACTAGATTTGTTAAAAACGAGACTGTTCCTATATTTAGAGGCATATTTATATTTCCCATATTTACATTTCATCGTCACAGGAGGGGGTGTGTGTGTTGTAGCTAAGAGTGGAAGGGAGTCGGCATTAGCAAATGTGAGTGGGCTGGTGAAAATGTGACAGCTATGGGCCAGGTTTGCCACGATAGAGACAAGCAAAAAAAAAGTCTATCTAAAGATCTGGCACTGAGAAGAGAGACAGAGAGTTTAGGTACCCTCGGCTCAGGCCTATATGCTCTTCAGCCTGACATTTATGAGCATTTAGTGAGTTGTCTCCCGGACCTCAAAGGCCACGTATCACCTCCCTTTATGGAGCAGCTGTGTTATGACTCAAATACCCTTCCTCTGCATGTGCTGTTCCGAGGTTCTATAAAGTATCAGGGCTGACAAGCAGCTTTGAGGTGTCTATCCACCTCCTTTATATTTCAAGTGTGAAACTGACACTCAGACAAGTTATGTGACTTGCCCAAGGCCGCACAGCAATTTAGTTAACATTTGCTCCAGATCCAGATTCTGTGTCTCTCAGTTCAGTTTCCCTTCCTTTCTAACACTTCCACTCGGGGGATGTGCAGGGGTGGGCTCTAGGACCTTTATATTTATTCTTCGTCTTCAGGATTTCTTTGAAGTAGACTCACTCTGTGAACTCCAGGGCCAAAGCCATTTTGTGAAATGATGAGAATTTTTTTTTTTTTTTTGCGGTACGCGGGCCTCTCACTGTTGTGGCCTCTCCCGTTGCGGAGCACAGGCTCCGGACGCGCAGGCTCAGCGGCCATGGCTCACGGGCCCAGCTGCTCCGCAGCATGTGGGATCCTCCTGGACCGGGGCACAAACCCGCGTCCCCTGCATCGGCAGGCGGACTCTCAACCGCTGCGCCACCAGGGAAGCCTGAGAATTTTTTAGGTAAGAGAAAGTGAGGAAGGTTTCTTTCACATCAAGGAAGTGGACCATGACCTGAGCCTTGCATTTTGGTGTGATCTGGATCTTGAGAAAACTGGGGAGGCGGGGAGGAGTGTCACATGGCCACGGGCTGGGCACCACGCAACCCTGGGGCTTCATATTCACTGTTCTATGAGGGTCAGCCTTGTGGGGGACTGGAACCACGGGTCAAAATCAGGAGGGTGACACACAGAGAAAAAGGCTTATAATATTGGGGAGATGAGACCGAGATCACGTCTGCCTGTAGGAGATGTACCCTGGAAGTGACTTGGGGGGAAACTAGGAGATGGAGTTTCACTCAGGCTCTTCATGCCAGTTTTCTTTTTCTTAGGCTTCTTTTTGATCTCACTCATTCTCCATAGCCAGGGTTTTGGACATTATAGACAATTCTCTGTGTTTTCTGGTACCAGTACTCTGCCGTCTTTGGAATCTGTTGTGTGATCTATGGGAATTTGTTGAACCAACATTGTAGACAGAATGACCTTTGACATTTATTGTTAGCATTGGCTTTTTGCAAAATTTGCAAATTGGCTGGTTTTTTGTTTGTTTTGTCTTGTTTTGTTTTTGCCAGTGAGGTGTCCAGTGAACTCTTGAAGTTCACCTTCACGACATGCATTAGAAATGGAGTTGCTCCTCCCAGGGATTTTTGCATTTTAGGGAGTCTTGTCTGGAACTGGTTATGTCATGCCCTTGGTCTTGGAGCGTGACATCTTCCAGACTTTTCAAGCCACACCTTAGCAGATGCAAGCTCGTCATTTCAGCACAATTACTGGCCGGCATTGCCTGCATAGAAGCAGCTGGGATGGTTTCCATGATTACACTTCTGTCCTTGACTGCTTCCAGTAACAAGTACTTTCTAATAAATTGGAACATTTTTACTCTCTGGGTGAAAAACTGCTTACATATTTCTTAGACTAAACTGAAAATAATGAAATAGTACACCCAGACCATCACTTGGGCATCATGATTAATTTCCCCTTGTATTTGTCCAAAAATAGTGCTTTCAAGAAGCCAGTCAATTTGGCTGAAGTAAAAATGACAAAAGTTCAAAGGAAATGGTACTTACATCAGAAAGCCATAACACAGAATACTTGGCAGAAGGATATTCTTGTAGAATAATTCAAAAGCAGGATACTAATTGATTCTTTTTCTTGATGAAAAAAAATATCTAGCTCTTTTATATAGTAAATTCCCTTGATATAGCCACTCAAATACGTATTAGAAAAACCAACCTCAAATTGACTTTCATCATGTTTTCCTTTGTCCTTATAGTTAGTTCTCTTCTACCTGTGCGTAAGGAGGCTCAGAGAAAACAAGATAGTAACTCTACGGTGCGCTACCATTCCACTGGGCTTTGGTGTTCGCCAGGCTGAGTCAGAGGCAGAGTCACTACACAGTGAGAAATCTTCCTTCATCTGGGTGACCGGCAGAAGGAGTTGTTGTATTCCAAAGATAATTTATGAAACAGATAATATTGTTACTGAAAGCTCAGCTTCTCTGTACACCAGTGCTGAATCGAATCTCGGAGACAGCGTTCTGGGTGAAGTAGAAAAGGAGAGCTTTATTACTTTGCCAGGCAAAGGGGGACACAGCAGTCTCCTTTCTCCAAAACCCATGAGGGGTTGTGTCCCAACCCAAGAGGATTTGATAAGGAGTTTTACAACAGTACTTCCCAAGGATGGAGTTGCTGGCAAGATTAGGGTGTGTGCAGGGTCTCAGGTGGTCGGCCTCCTAATCTTTTATTTATTTATTTATGGCTGCATTGGGTCTTGCTGCATGCTGGCTTTCTTTAGTTGCGGTGAGCGGGGCTACTCTTTGTTGCAGTGCACGGGCTTCTCACTGCGGTGGCTTCTCTTGTTGTGGAGCACGGGCTCTAGAGCACAGGCTCAGTAGTTGTGGCACATGGGCTTAGTTGCTCTACAGCATGTGGAATCTTCCCAGACCAGGGCTCGAACCTGTGTCCCCTGCATTGGTAGGCGGATTCTTTTTTTTTTTGCCATACGCGGGCCTCTCACTGTTGTGGCCTCTCCCGTTGTGGCCTCTCCCGTTGTGGCCTCTCCCGTCGTGGAGCACAGGCTCCGGACGCGCAGGCTCAGCGGCCATGGCTCACGGGCCCAGCCGCTCCGCGGCATGTGGGATCTTCCCGGACCGGGGCACGAATCCGCGTCCCCTGCATCGGCAGGCGGACTCTCCACCACTGCGCCACCAGGGAAGCCCGGTAGGTGGATTCTTAACCACTGCGCCACCAGGGAAGTCCCCAGTCTCCTAATCTTGATGAGCTTCTCTTGTCCCTTTAATCTTGCCTCAGGTGGTTTCGTGACTGCTCCTCCCTTGATTAGCAGCTGCTTGAATTTGCCCTTTGGATCTCAGGGAAGGTCACGGAGGCTGGAGTCTTGCCTACAAGAAACGGGGAACAAAAAAGGCCTCCATGCCTAGGAGCCCCACAAGGCCCCGCTCTGTTTCAATATGCCTGTGTATTGTTAGAAGTTTCCTCTGTTCTCTCCTTTGGGGGCTCCTAGCCATTTTCTTTAATATTGTTCACTAGTTTGGTTTTTTTCTTTTTTAACCTCACTACTACCTACTATAGGTGAGTCCTCTGTCCACTCTTTTTTCTCACCAAGAGAGTCTATTCATTCTTAAGGCATTAATTAATTCAAAATTGACTGATTTTCCGATATTTAAGAAACTGGAGGTCTGAAAAATGCAAAGGTGAGTAATAATAATACTCATAGCTAAAATCTGATGAGCTCCAACTATGTGTCAAGCGTGGTTTTCAGCACCGGCTATTACAGCAGTCATGAAGAAAGAGCTCCCAACCTGTAGGACAGATGAGAATGTACAGGAATGAATATTTTGTAGGGTAACTGCAATGCAAACTATGGGAGTACAAAGGTGGGAAAGATTGTGAAAATCTCAGGAGATGAGTGGAGGAAAGTTTCACTGAAGAATTGGACCTTGAAGGATTGGTAGGTCTTGGACAGGCAGAGAGGAGCTTAGGGACCACCCTGAGCAGAATCAAACACTGAGCGGGTGGAAAAGTATGGGTCGTGCTCATCAGTGAACAGTCTGCCTTCTGTGGAGAAGTATTCGGTGGAGGGAAAACTGCACCTCCATTTGGAGGCCACAAATAAGACATCCGAAAAACAACCGTCAGCAGGTGTGAAGAGGTGGAGGATGCAGAATCCAAGGGAGTCAAGACTGTCAAGAAGGACAGAGAGGTTGCTTCAGTCCAACCGGCAGAGAGTTTCAGTTGAATATGACTGAATAGTGTTTGTTGGGTTTGTGGGTCCAGAGGTCACTGGGAACATTTGCCAGGGCAGTTTCAGTGAGTGTAAGCCTACTGTCAGTGGTTGCAGAAGTGAAGGGAAGTTAAAGAACTAGAGGAATGGGCTTCTCTGGTGGCGCAGTGGTTGAGAGTCCGCCTGCCGATGCAGGGGACACGGGTTTGTGCCCCGGTGCGGGAAGATCCCACATGCCGCGGAGCGGCTGGGCCCGTGAGCCATGGCCAATGAGCCTGCGCGTCCGGAGCCTGTGCTCCGCAACAGGAGAGGCCACAGCGGTGAGAGGCCCGCGTACTGAACTAGAGTAACATGTTCTAGTGAAAATCCAGGAATTTAGAAAATCTTTTTTTGTCTGGAAGGGTTAATCAGTTTTTTTTTTTTTTTTTTGAACACAGCCGAAGAAGCTAAATTTCCCTTTTGTTTAGCATAGCAATAAATCATTTGTCTGGCACAGAGTATGTCCTTAGTACGTTTGATGACTTCCTGCTTTGAAATCACCATGCTGCTTTTCTCTATTTGGGGGCTTTAAGTGAAACATGGGAGTATTAAAAAGTAAAAGGCTAAAACAGCATAACTTGAATGCCAGGTCCTGCAGGGAAGTGTTGTAGAACCCAGATGGTTTGGAAGTTGACCTTATTAGTGTTGACTCTGAGCCTTTGTTTACTCCCTGTCTGTGTATTTCCTGCTTTCTGGGGCTGTTGTGATTACTACACTCAGCCGATGTAGATGTTATTTGGAAAACTTTAGATAATGAAGGAGGAGAAAAATAGGATGGTAGCTAGAAGGAAACTCAGGTGAAGGGAGTGTTTTTAATGATGAAAGAGACTTTACGTGTTTTTGTGTTAAAGGGTTATAGAACCAAAAATGAGCAGGGTCAAAGATATGGGAAAGAGCAAGGATTTTTGATGAAGCAATGTCTTGAAGGAGGCAGGGGGAGGGAATCAAAGGTATGGTTTTGTTGCAGGAAGGGGGACCTCTTCCAGAGCCCGAGCATGGGCTCTTGTCTAACACCCGGAAATGAATTGTCCGAGGAGACACGTGTGCTGACAAAGCAAGAGACGTTATTGGAAAGGGGAGCCTGAGCGGAGAGCAGCAGGGTAAGGGAACCCAGAAGAACTGCTCTGCCATGTGGCTCGCACTCTCGGGTTTTACGGTAATTGGGTTAGTTTCTGGGTTTTCTGTGGCCAATCATCCTGACTCAGGGTCCTTCCTGGTGGCGCACACATCACTCAGCCAAGATGGATTCCAGCGAGAAGGATTCTGGAAGGTTGGTAGGACATGTGGACTGGTGTCTCCTCTCTCCTTTTGACCTTGCCCTAATTCTTCCAGTTGGCTGTAGCTTGTTAGTTCCGCGTTCCTTACCAAGACCTCCTGTTGTAAGAGAACTGATGCAAGTGGTTTCTATCTTGCCTGACCAGGGCGGGTGGTTTCATTCAGTGGTTCTCCTCACAGTCTGGGGGCTGACCTTGGTTTTGCCCTTGAAAAGGAGGGAGAGCCTTCATCTTCTGTGACAGAGAGAAGGAGAAAGAATGGGTGGGGATAAATATACCGTTTGTAGAGGAAGGTGGGCAATTGAGGGAGATCTCCCCAAAGCCTCGGCTTTCTCAGCAAGGAAAAGACAAAGTGATATTCTGCTGAAAATAAGGAGATGGGACCAAGCAGTGGTCTTAAGGATAAAGATGTACATGCCGTATTGCTACCGAGGGGAATGTCAAAGGAAGGAGACCGTGGACAAATAGGAACATTAATGAGTAGAGTTGAGGACTCAGCCAGCAGAGAGACCATGTGTGTGCAGTGGCAGCAGTCTGTCTAGAAGCCTGAGTGTACAGGGGAGATATATTTTATAGCTCTGGATCTGGGGTTGACATTGTCCCAGTGGGTGCAGTGAAAGGACAGAAATGAAAGAAAGTGGAGTGTATTGGTGAGACAGTGCCCAGCAAGGAAGCGACCTCCATGGGAGTGTGGGCCGGAGAGGGCTGGAGGGACCTGAAGCTGGACTTTTTGCACTTACGTTTTCTGTGTGGTGTGGTTTTAACTAATGCAAGGTCTCGGGTGCGGTCCTGGGAGTGGAAGTGAAGGCAATTAGAATTAATGAGGTCAAGGCATGGTAAAGTGAAGATATTGGCTAAAGTCGTGAATGTTGACACCTCCTAGGATGATGGCAGGATTTGGAGTGGAGAGCAAGTCTGTATCATTTAGTAAGTATGAGGGCTGGGGAGCAGAAGCTCAATAGATAATTGCTACCAGACGATTTCGTCGAAAATGCTTCTCTGATCATGTCATGCTGGCGCTTAGGAATTTACAAGAGGTCTCTAGACCCTGTCAGATTGAAATCTAAATTGATCAGACTGGTCCGTAAAAACTACTTATTAACAGGCTCCCCACCCACTCACCCCCACCCACCCTACCCCCCCACCCCCACCCCCCCATAGCCATTAACTCTCTTTTTTTGTTTTCCTTAACTTGATCCTGACTATCCAATCAGGCAGTCTCAAATTCTTTCCCAGCCCTGACCTAGACACTCACACGTACAATCTCAAATACTAACACCATCCCAGTGTTTTTTCCCTTAAGCTTCTTTATATGTTTCTTCCACCTTAAGACTACTTACAGGACAGAAATTGGGGATCTTTAGGAAAATTCAGGGCATGTATTTGTCCTTATTCTATCCTATATTCCCTTCATGTACTAGTCAACGTTTCTTTTTTTCCTTTTTTACTAAAGGGTATTTTTTTATAGCAGTTTTGGGATCACAGTAAAACTGAGAGGAAGGTACAGTGATTTTCCCCTATGCCCTCTGAACGCATGCATAGCCTCCTGTTACTATCAGCGTCGCCCACCAGAGTGGGACATTTGGTACAACTGATGCACCTACATGGACACATCATAACCACCCAAGGCCTGTAGTTTACCTTAGGGTTCATTTTCGGTGTTGTATACTCTATGGGTTTGGAAAATGTATTATGACATGTATATACTGTTATTAGCACCTTACAGGGTATTTTCACTGCTCTTAAAATCCTCTGTGCTCCGCCTATTCATCCCTCTCCCAACCTCTCACAGATTTCTTTTAGGGACCACCAAAGGCTTACCTCCTCTGTGAAGTATTTTCTAATTAATTACTTGCTCCCTGACACTTGTCTTTCTCCTGTCCTGAAATCCTGAAATATAAACCATAGTTCCCATACATACACATTCCCCAAGTGTTTTATGTACTTACTTATATTTGCTGCCTGAAACAACTTGAGAGAAGGGGTTGTGTCTTCTGCTTTTTCGTGTGCCTCATTGTACCTAGAAAAGGGCTGGACGCATCATTGTTTGTCTACTGGTAACTGATGATTAATCTCAGAAGGTCCTAATATTTGTACACCCTATGAGACCGTCATGAAATCCATTTTTTAATGTCTGCAAAAGACTTTGAACTATATAGAGAAAGTGTAAGTTCATAGTATACACAATGTTATTGATTTCACAGTAATGGTCCCAAATGTTTACAGTGACGTTCCTACTACCGTACTAAGATTTTACTTTTCTGTCATCTTTAACGAGAGATGTCATAACTCCACTGGGAATGGTAATAATCTGTTCAGATGGAATTACCTAGAGCAACCAAGCACGATAGGTTTAACCTACAAGAGTTCCATTTATCACTTTTTTCCTTAGGGATGGGTTTTCTTTTCCTTAGTGAGTTCCATTTGTCACACGGTACGGCTTCCCATGGAATCTCTGTGCTTCTGAAGAATGAGGCTTTTAGTTACTCTGCATGACTTTTTAAATTGATGACTCACCTGCACTTACTATGCTCCATCTTTAGAATCTTGGGCTGAGGTCACTCGGAGCGAGGCTGCCCAGTGAAACCTCATACCACCAAAATGGTCAGCATGCTGAGAATGGTAGGTCTTTGCTAAGTTTAGGAAGCAGCAAAGAGACAGGTTACTTTCTGATTAAAATCAAGACCAGATCTGATTCTTTGTTGAATCTTATGCCTCAGAATCTCATGTATCCAGTAGGATTGTCAGTATTTTGGCAAAGAGTTTTGGTGTCTGATTTTCATTGTTAGGCAGAATATTTTTAGTGCTCCTAATAGAATCAGAAAGTTGGCTTCTCTGTGCTGAGAATAAGGTACTCATTGGCACTGTAGGCGAGAAGCTTGATTTTATTGAGAAATGTAAAAAAATTAATAAAGAAAATGTCCCACAAAATAAATCTTTTTATTATTTTATGAAACTTTGGACATGGGGAAATACTATACAGGGGTATGTGAAAGATGCAGAGTCCTCCCATAAATGACTATAGCCTGTATTTTTTTTCAGTGAAAATGGTCTCGTTTACTTTTAGTAAAACAAACCACATCTAAATATCCAACTTATCTATGTAAATATTTCTCAATTATTTGGGCATGTTTGCTTATTACATGGAGCTGTTTTTAAATGAAATTAGACTTTGTACAGATAACTGTTATGAGAAATGTGTGTTAAATGGAGTAAGATTGGGGGCATAATAGATTTGTGATTCCGGGAGAGATGTCAGTTAGAATACTGACAGGTCAGACGCTCAGGGGAGAGGTGAGATCCAGACCTGTGGTGTCCAAAAGAACTTTCTATGAAGAAGAAATGTTTTATATCTGTGCCGTCCTATATGGCAGCCACTAGCCACATGTGGCTAGTGAGCATTTAAAATATGGCTACTATGGCTGAGGAACTGAATTTTAAACTTTATTTAATAATAATTAATTTAAATAGCCACATGTGGCTAGTGGCTACAACACAGATATAGAGAAACAAAGAGGGCACTCATCCGAAGAGACAGTAGTTGAAGCCAAGGGATAGAGAATAAAAGGAAAAAGTCAAGCCCAAAAGGAGACCCTTAGAGAACAACTATAGTTAAGAGGAGGAGAGAGAAAAGAACTGGTCAAAAAGGAAGAGAGGGGGCTTCCCTGGTGGCGCAGTGGTTGAGAGTCCGCCTGCCGATGCAGGGGACACGGGTTCGTGCCCCGGTCTGGGAGGATCCCACATGCCGCGGAGCGGCTGGGCCCGTGAGCCATGGCCGCTGGGCCTGCGCGTCCGGAGCCTGTGCTCCACAACGGGAGAGGCCACAACAGTGAAAGGCCCGCGTACCGCAAAAAAAAAAAAAAAAAAAAAAAAAAGGAAGAGAGGACATGATTAAAGAGAAAGGAAGACAGACCAGAACCACGATGTGTTGTGGGTTCCAGGGAGGAGAGAATTTCAGGAAGAAGACATTTAGAGTTGTCAGTGCTGCTGCAAAGTCAGAGGAGGGAAACCGAGAACAGCCATTTACTGAGCTAGCATTTGAAAGGTGCAGTTTCAAAGGAATGGTGAGTGTTGGTATCAGATTGCTGGTGCCCAGAAGTGCTCGGGCCAGCTTTCCTCTTGTCTGTGGATAGAGAGAGTTGGCAGGGCTGGATATGAGGGAATAGTAGGGGTGGGGGAAGGCTTTTTATTTGTTTTTGACCTTTTTTGGAAGGGAACACCTGAACAGGTTTTTAGGTGTTAGATACAGACGTCTTCCTGGAAAACTCCCTCCCCTCCCCTTGCTCCCTTTATCCCTCACAGATACTTCGATCTCTCTTACTTAGGCGACTGAGGTCTTCCCAACTTCTCTCCATCCTCCGAATCTCCATTCTTTGCCTCCCCTTTCTCCCCTTCCCCTTCACTCAGAGAGAAGTTTCCCTTTTTATCAAGGTTATTTCTGTTGACTTGATCGTACTTTCTTCCCAGACTAATTTACACACCTCTTTACCCTCCCCCCTCCCATCCCAAATCTCCCTCTCTCCTCTCCCCCGTCTTTATCCCCAGCTTGTTGGGGGCATGGAAACTTTCCACATAAGGGGAGCTAGATTGATCAAAGCTCCTGGGGTTCTTTAGACATGGAATTATGGTCTGTCAGCAAGGTCTTCATCGCCCAGGGAGTCTGGACATGGAATATTTAGGTCACTTATTTTCTAATCTTCTCCTAACTGTATGCCTACTTCCCTTCTCTCCTTCCACCCTACTCCACCCTAGGTAAATTCATCTCCATCATCTTCTATCTTGTTTGACTATTTTTAACAAAACTTCTACTTGTCCATGTTTTTCTTTTTAAGAACAATTTTAAATTACAGATTCCTAGAGGACAGACTCTGCGAAGCACTTGATAAATGCTTTTTGAAAATTACTTTGTAGTTCCAATTGGTAAATATAAAGGCTTTTTTTTTTTTAAACAAAAAGTGGATTACCATTTTAATTTTTTTCTAAAGTAATGCATGTTAAATCCAGAGACTGGCTTTGGCAGAACCTTCAGCACAGTGACCAAGAGTGAGGCTGTGCCAAGGAAACATCAGGTGGTGGTGAACGTTCTGGTTTCTACCTTTCATGGTGTGGGGTTGGCCAAAAAGTTTGTTAGGGTTTTTCATAAGCTCGTATGGAAAAACCCAAACGAACTTTTTGGCCAACCCTATACCTTACCCCTGCATGACTTTATGCATTTTCTTGTTGGATATGTTAGGCCAATATTAGTTGCAGAACCATCTGTCACCCAGGGACCAGATGGCAACCTGCCCTGAAAACACTGTCATCATAAGCTCCTTCTTGCTGGGTGAAAGGAAGTCTGGAATTTTCTTTAACATGCTCCAGCCTTTCGTCCCCAAAAAAGTATATGAGGAGGAGGTGAAGAGTGGTTCATTATACTAGTTTGTTCACCTTTGGTGTATGTTTAAAACTTTTTCATAATACAAAATTAGAAAAACAAATAAATGACAATAAAATGGCAGAAGATAATAATGTCTATATCACCCATTCGTCCTTCCTGTGCTACCTACTATACGCCAGGAACTTCACATTTGATTTAATAATCACACTAGCCCTGAAAAGTTAGATGAGGAATAAATAGAGGCTTAGATGGGTTAAGTAAACACACCCAAGGATGACCTAGTAAGGTGTACCATGCCTTTCTGACCTTAAAGCCAGTGCCTATTGTATGCCAGAAAAATAATATGTCACTGCTGTTTTTGTAGTCCAAACGGAAGAGCAAGCTCACTGGAAAAGAGAACTCTGTTCCACAGATAAGGGTCAGAGCATTTATTATTTGCCAACAGAACTTTTTCCATACAAAACAACAAATTTTAAAATTTACAACTTGGAATAATTTTTTGGGTCTCTAAATCACAACTTGAATGAATGTTTAGGCTCCTTTCAATGAAACCGCACTGCTTCTTGGGTGGGATTAAACCCAGCCAAAACTCAGACTGGGACTTGAATCCACCTGCACCTCACATTGGGACTTGAACCCATGATCCCTGACTTAGGAAGGGACTCAAACCCACTGTCTTTTAATTGAAACCGCTCACCTGGTGTCAGGACTTACTTAAGCTCAGGTTCTATTGTCACAGAAAGAATTCAGTGTGAGGCAAAGTGACAGGCAAAGAGTGAGTTTATTAACAATGGACGCTGTGAGAGGTACAAGCAGGCTGGCAAGGGAGCACGGCCCCGAGAACGAAGGGCTACATTTTTATAATCCAAGGAAAAGTAGGGGAGATGTCAAGGCTTACATCATTAGTTCCTCCTTTGACCCTATATGGTCTAACCAGGACTGTCATGGTGCTATTTAAATTATATGTATATTAGCAAAAGGGTGGTGACATATACTAAAATGTGGTAATTCATCTCAAGTTTCGGTGTAATGTCCCCTTTCCCTTTTCACCTATATTCCTGTCTTGGCTACATGCAGAGATGCTACTCTTCAAGGACCATTAACTCCCTGATTCATGTAACAAGATTCAGACCCCATATCTATTGTCTTGTGTTTTAACTATCAGGGTTTGTGGCTTTGAGTGTGTCAGGAGCCTGAATGCACCTGGTCTTCCTTCAAGGTAGTGTAGATTGTTGCTAGGTTACTGGATTCTTTTCTTGAGTGGTCGTTAGCCTATAACAGTTTCCCAAACTCTCTTAAAATTCCCTTTCTGACTGGATAGGTACATGTAAAAGTATGAAATTAGAACACACCCTAACACCATACACAAAAATAAACTCAAAATGGATTAAAGACCTAAATGTAAGGCCAGACACTATCAAACTCTTAGAGGAAAACATAGGCAGAACACTCTATAGCATAAATCACGGCATGATCCTTTTTGACCCACCTCCTAGAGAAATGGAAATAAAAACAAAAATAAACAAACGGGACCTAATGAAACTTCAAAGCTTTTGCACAGCAAAGGAAACCATAAACAAGACCAAAAGACAACCCTCAGAATGGGAGAAAATATTTGCAAATGAAGCAACTGACAAAGGATTAATCTCCAAAATTTACAAGCAGCTTATGCAGCTCAATAACCAAAAAACAAACAACCCAATCCAAAAATGGGCAGAAGACCTAAATAGACATTTCTCCAAAGAAGATATGCAGATTGCCAACAAACACATGAAAGAATGCTCAACATCATTAATCATTAGAGAAATGCAAATCAAAACTACAATGAGATATCATCTCACACCAGTCAGAATGGCCATCATCAAAAAATCTAGAAACAATAAATGCTGGAGAGGGTGTGGGGAAAAGGGAACCCTCTTGCACTCTTGGTGGGAATGTAAATTGGTACAGCCACTATAGAGAGCAGTATGGAGGTTCCTTAAAAAACTAGAAATAGAACTACCATACGACCCAGCAATCCCACTACTGGGCATATACCCTGAGAATACCATAATTCAAAAAGAGTCATGTACCAAAATGTTCATTGCAGCTCTATTTACAATAGCCAGGACATGGAAGCAACCTGAGTGTCCATCAACAGATGAATGGATAAAGAAGACGTGGCACATATATACAATGGAATATTACTCAGCCACAAAAAGAAATGAAATTCAGTTATTTGTAGTGAGGTGGATGGACCTAGAATCTGTCATACAGAGTGAAGTAAGTCAGAAAGAGAAAAAAACAAATACCGTATGCTAACACATATATATGGAATCTAAGAAAAAAAAAAAGAGGTCATGAAGAACCTAGGGGTAAGACGAGAATAAAGACACAGACCTACTAGAGCATGTACTTGAGCATATGGGGAGGGGGAAGGGTAAGCTGGGACAAGGTGAGAGAGTGGCATGGACAAAAGAATTCCCTTTCTGTCTTTAATCCCCTAGTGGGATTTCTAAACTAACTAATAATCCTACTCTATCCCTATCATCAGGAGGCTGCTTTATCTCCTCACCTGCATCTTGCTCTTTTTTTCATGCTTCTCAGTAGAATTATAACATACTGAAAAGTAGAAATCACTTCTAATGAATCCACACGTGACTGATGCCAATGCCACTGTCAAACTGGTGACTGGAAACATTTTTCATGAAAAGTAAAGTAAAATCTTCACTTTAGGTGCATTTTTCTAGTTTATTAATTCATTTAACACATTTTTATAGTTATTAAATGTTTTTAAGAGTAAAATGTAGAACTGCATACCTAGACCATGGTGAATTTAAATTGATGGTGTCCGCATTAGTGAGATGTCGCTGTAGCAGCACTGCTTACAAGTGCTAGCAGCTTGACATTGTTCACAAATTCCCTGGCCAGCTTTTAACGTTACTCTTTCTTATTCCCTCCTCTCTTCTGAGCCATTCTGGTGACATCCTGAAACTCACTGGGCGAAGACTTAGTAGATAAAGAACAGCGTTTTTTTTAGGCACTTCCTTCCTCATCGTCTTCCCTTGTTTCAGCCCCAGTGATCCTCGGGGACCTTTCCTGGTGCAGTGGTGACGGTTCAGGGGTTTGTTCTGAACCCTGAGTGATCTGTGGCATCCTGGGGTTTGCCAGATGGAGTTCCAAATGCAGACAATGTGTGGACTATTTCTGCTTGCAAAGCTAGCTGGCCCAGGTGGGATTTGAAATCTGACTTCATAAGCATCACATCAACCAGTCGTAGACCAGCCTCAAAATACATGAAGGGCTCAAAGAGACTCAGGTCACACAGCTGTCAACAGAGAATTATTTTTATCCAAACCATCTGTATTTAAAAGAGAAAGCAGGGCACTGATGAGAGTCGTTGAAATCATTTCACAGTGATATTAGTGCATGATCAAAAGAAAGAATATGGACTGATTCAAGAAAAGTGTTATCACCTGGGTCTTTTCGGCTCACATGTAATCCTGTCTGTGGACACAGTTTTGTGCTTTGATGATACATATTTTTTTATTGGCAGGAAGGAACTTCTACCACCTTTCCAAACAGCAGCCCCTGATCCCTGGCAGTGCTTA
Organism: Orcinus orca; assembly: GCF_937001465.1. Classification (NCBI taxonomy): domain Eukaryota; kingdom Metazoa; phylum Chordata; class Mammalia; order Artiodactyla; family Delphinidae; genus Orcinus; species Orcinus orca. The sequence goes on from NC_064570.1 coordinate 77,325,305, forward strand.
CTCCCATGTTAAACATTTCCTGATCAAGGGCCTGAAAGGAAACAAGAAACAATGTGCACAAATTTTAGTAGACTCTGCTCTCCCCCTGCCTTTTAAAAATAGTAATAATGAAAGCACATTTGCAAGTCCAAGGCTCTGTGAGGGATAGCTAATTTATGAGGAAAATCAGTGATAAACCAAACATTTGTATGTCCCTAAGCAGATGTAGGAAACGGTCTAATGGGCTCAAAACCAGCACTGGGACCAATGAAACTGAGCGTCCCTTGAAGAGCGGTGCTACTGTTTTTGAGCCTTAAGTGGATCAGCCCATTTAAGGCATATTATAACCCCTGCCACCTTGGAATAGTGAAACAAATTTAATATGTGATATATATATATATATATATATATATATATATATGATATAAATTATATACATGTAATTTTTGAAAATTACCAAACATTTTTTTAAACCTGAAAGCAAGCAATGTGTAAGATGAACTGTGTTCTGAAACAATCAAAATGTGCAAGCCTTTTTTAAAAAAATGGAATGGAAATTCTTGGCTTTGAGTTTACAAGGGACAATCATTTGAGTGCAGATAAGATTACTGTTGCATGCAGAGTGTGAGCCCAGAGTATTTATCTTTGCAGTATCTGACATGACTTTACAGGTGGTTGCAAGGTCTAACATGTCAGCCTGAAGTGCCAGGTATGCTGGCTGCAAAAGACTGGGCAAAGACGTCTCCTGAAAAGAAACTTACACATCCTGACCGAGAGGCACTTCTGGGTCACTGAAGAGTGGAACGCAGGAAGCTGCAAACATTGCCCTCCCTCTCCCCCTCTCCAGAGCTCTAATTGCTTAAGTGGGGAGGGATATAGGGTCCCCTTCTTCACCTGTGCGATAAGATGTAGTGGTTGTAAGATTCCGTCTCCCCCTGAGTCTCACTGCCTTGTGCCACGATCTTCATAGTTTCCCACTGTTGTCCATTACAGCAGAGAGTGGACCAACAACCTGGTCCTGGGGACTTCCTTGGTGGCACAGTGCTTAAGAATCCACCTGCCAATGCAGGAAACACGGGTTCTATCCCTGGTCCGGGAAAATCCCACATGCTGCGGAGCAACTAAGCCCGTGTGCCACAACTACTGAGCCCGTGTGCCACAACTACTGAGCCCACATGCCACAACTACTGAGCCCGCACACCTAGAGCCTGTGCTCCACCACTAGAGAAGCCACCGCAGTGAGAAGCCTGCGCACTGCAACGAAGAGTAGCCCCCGCTCACTGCAACTAGAGAAAAGCCCACGCACAGCAACGAAGACCCAATGCAGCCAAAAATAAATAAATAAAAAATTAAAAACAAAAAACAACTTGGTCCTTGCTACGGACTATCTACTGCCATATGACGGTTGATTCAACTGACCAGGGAATAATTGACAGGCAATTGTGGAATACTGGCTAGGTAGTAGGGAGAATGCGAAGGGGAGGAATAAGCCATAGGGTCCCTGACCTCAACTAACTGCAGAGACATAATCTTCACCGTCAGTGCCTCACTTCGGTGTCCTTCCCGCTGTTTTCATGGTTTACTGCAACAGCCTAACTGGTACTACTTCCTGCGGTCTTGTCATCCACAGTTCTCCATATCACAGCAAGCGTTAGCTTTTTAAAATCCACATTGATCAACTCTTTCCTCTGCTGAAAATTCAGATACTCCCTGTTGCGCTGAGAGGCTTTCATGCACAGGCATCTGCTCACCTCTTGAGGTTCATCTTTCACTGTGTCCCCCCGTCTGTGGTCCTGTCACACTGACTTGTCTGCAGTCCCCTGAACATTTCCTGTCCTCAGGATTGTTGAGAGCGTCTTCTTATTGAGGACTAGTCTCTTTCATTATGTATTATGCAAATGATTGGAAAGGCACTAATATTCCACATGTTTCAGGTTGGCTGATGGGGGCACTGCATTTGTTCTATTCATTGATTTTGTCCTACTTTATTTTTAACATCTTTCCACATCCAGTGAAGGTCCTTAGGCAGGGGAAGCAATTCTCCAGACAAACACCTATTGTTTGTCTGTGCTTAAAAGCTTATTCCATTACTTGTTATAACTTGATCACGTTTCCTCAAAGACTTCCTGGGACAGAACTTCTGTTCTGTCCAGGCGTTCAGAGGTTTTTATATTTTGATAGAGTGTCATTCCTGTATCTCTTCACAGGTGGAGTTTTATTGTAGTTACATCCTCAGGAATCGCCTTGTAATTATAAAACAAGTGTATGGATAGAGCCACGCCCTGATTCAGTAGTAAACCTGAGCTGCCAAATCAGACCAAATACGAAAATACAATTCTAGGGTAAAGTGTTTATATTTTTAAAATTTTATATTAAAAATATTTTTTGTGTGATTTAAAACAACAATTTTATTATCTTTCTTTTTTGTTGTTATTGAGGTAAATTGACATAAAACATGATATTAGTTTCAGTTGTACGAGGTAGTGATTTGATATTTGTGTCTATTGCAAAATGATCACCACAGTAAATCTAGGTAACTTAAAAATAATTTAAAAGTTGGAATGGTTAATTCACACATATGGTTGAAAAGCTAGAAAAAAGTATAATGTATGCAAGTATGTATACATTCTTTTTGTTTTTTACACAAATGGAGCATATTATATACACCATTCTGCAATTGGTCTTTTTCAGATGTCAAATATGCCTTGAAAATCTTTCCCTATTAGAACATACAGAGATTTTACATTCTGTTTAAAGGCTGCAGAGTGTCTGACAGTTGGGTGTACCTTAGTGCAGACCCCTGTGGATGGACATTTAAGGGGTACCCAGTCTTTTGCTATCACAATCGATGCTGCTTGAATACATTATACATACATATTATCACACAGCTAAGAATTTTTCTTGGTCGCATTGCCAGCATGGAAAATTGTTGAGTCAAAGGATATATAAATTTGTGGTAGATTTTGCTAAGTTGCCCTTTATAGATCTGCTTTCCCACACTCTGACAACACACTTTATTATCAGTTGTTTTGCCATTCTGATGTTTTAATTCCTTTGCCAATCTGATAGGTGAAATGGATATGTCCTTGTAGTTTAAATTTACATGTCTCTATGAGTGAGGTTGAGCATCTTTTCCAATGTTTTTAGAAGTATTTGTATTTTCTTTTCTGTGACTGGTCTGTTTCTACTCTTTGCCTGTTTTTCTAGTGAATTTCTCGGCTTTTATTGATTAATAAGAGCTCTTTATATAGTAAAGAAATTAGTTCTTTACCTGTGATATAAGTAAATAAAATATTTTCCTACCTCATTATTTTTATTTTGACTTTGCTTTTGGCATTTCTTGCCATGCAGAGTTTATTATTACTATTATTAGTCAAACATCAGTCTTTTCTTTTATGACTTCTGATTTGGATCAAACTTAGAAAGGCTGTGTCACTCTTAGATTATGAAAGATTTCTTTCAAATTTTCTTCTAATACTCCCCCCCCCGCCCAGTTTTCCCATTTAAATATTTTATCCATCTGGAATTCATCTTTGTTTAAGGTGAGATGCTTCACTTTTTTGTAGATGACTACTGTCAGGAAGACAGAAACCACTCTAGATATTTCAACAGAGAGGAGTTAATAAAAAGATTTGGTGACACAGACATCGGAAGCTGAAAGGTAGAAAGAGAATGCTGAGGTAACCAAAGATAATAACTTCAGGAAGCAGTTACCACCTCAAGAGCTGGGGAAAGAAAGGGAAGAGGTAGACTTAGTACAACACAGGAGCTCAGAGGAGGGACCTCTCTGAGGAGGGCTCACTGCCCAGGTTCTGTGGGTTCCTCTGAGGGAGGCTGGGTCTGGAAGGTCTGAAGAAGCTGGAGCTGGAGCTAATGCTGCTGCTGGAGCAGTGCTGTCAAAACAAAGCAGAAAGGAGCTCCCGTCTCTCCGCTCCCCACCTTCTAATCCCACTAATGACTCCATGGCAGAACCCAACAGGAAGCAGCAAGCACAGGAGTCAGGAAATGCAATTTGCAGTGTTCCAGACTCAGTGGCACAGAGTAGAATAAAGACAAATGAGAGACAATAAGTAAATACCCGTTAACTGAACAATGAATATTCCCCTATGATTTGAAATGTCACTTTTATCCTGTAATATAATATTTAAATCTATTTCCAAGTTATAGTTTAGTCCATAGATTTCTCTATTTCATGCTCTAGTACCACACTGTTTTAATTATTGTAGGACTATGTTTTCATATGTGAATAGGTCAGTCCTTTCTCATTACAACTTTTTCTGAATTTTCCTAGCTCTTCTTATTTACTTTTAAAAGAGGTGACTTTATACTCAAAGGATCTTTAAAGGAATTTAAAATTCAGAACACTTTTTATTAAAAAAGTCATTTATTTTCCTTTGGAGAGGTTTCATTGTTCATGGTAATCAGAACCTCTATATATGAGGTACTTAACAAATACTTGCAGAATAACTAGCTGAAAATTTAAAATGTCATTGTGTCTTTTTTTATTCCATTCCTGTGAACTCCAAACCAGTTTTAGTTTTATTGTATTGGCAGTGGTTGAGCATATAGAGAAAATGCAGAGATCTTTGCCTTTGTCAGCAGTTCTTTATCTATTGAGTTGGCCAAAAAGCTTGTTCAAGTTTTTCCAGAACATCTTACGGCTGTTTGTGTAATCCAGACAAGAGCTGATGGTGGCTCAGACTAGGGTGGTATCAGTGGTGGTGACAAGTGCTCCGGTTCTGCACAAATTTTGTAGGAGAGCTGATAGTATTAGACGGCAGGTTGAATATGGAATATGTGAGAAAGCGATTAGTTAAGGCTGTCTGCAAGGTTGTTGGATCCAGCAAATGGAAAAGAGGGGTTACCGTTTACTGAGTAGGGAAGCACAGTAGACAAGTTGAGACCGGAAATGTAGCTTTGCATTATGCATGAGATGCGGTTAGACATTCAACTACAGAGAGATAGCCAGTAGGCGTCTGGATAAGAGTCTAGAGTTCAGGGGAGACATCTGGACTGGAGTTATCGATTTGGAAGTCACCAGTATGTAGATGGTAGTTAATGCCATGAAACTGGGTGAAAATCATGAAGAAAGTAAATTTAGATAGAAGAGATAAGAGGTCCAAGGACTGAGCCCTGGGGAATTCTAGCACTGAGAGGTTGGGAAGAAGAGGAGGAGGAATCCGCAAAGAAGAATGAGAATGAGCACCTAGAGAGGTTGGAGGGAAATTAGCAAAATAGAATGTTCTGGAGTCAAAGTGAGGAATTTTTCAAGGTGGAGAGAAAGATCAGAAGTGTCAGATGCTGCCAATGGATCAAGGAAAATGAGGAATGAGAGTTGACCGTTGCTTTCGGCAACAGGGAAGTCACGGTATGCCTTGATAAGAGACGTTTCAGTGGGGTGACAGGAGCACAAGCCTGACTGCAGTGGGCTCACATGAGTGAGCTACTGCTTGTTTGGTAGGAGAGGATATTGGAGTCAGGAAGTATGGGCAACTCTTCCAATGAGTTTTGTTGTAGAGAGAAGGGGAAAAATGAAGTGGGACTTCTAGGAGTCAAGAGAGGGTTTTATTATGATGGTAGAAATAACAGTATGTTTGCACGCTTATGAGAACAGCTAGTACGGAGGGCAACATTGATGGTGGGCAAAGGCTGGAGCGTGTCCTAGGTCATAAAGAGAGGATGGGAGCTAATGGATAAGTCAAGAAGTTGGCGTTAAATAGAAGCACCAACAGTTCACGTCTAGTAACAGAAGAGAAGATTATGTACATAGGGACAAAGATGCTGTAGGTGTACAGAGATGGTGGGAGTTTGTGGTTGTTCTTCTATAATTGCTTCAATTTTCTTGGTGGGCTGGGTAGCAAGAGGAAAGGTGTGTGAAAGATTTGATAAGAGAGAAGTTATAAAATTGTAGTGAATGAAAGTGGACTAGAGGAATATAGTGTGATTTCTTGGTAGCATTAACAGCCTAGGTAAAATTAGTGATGATGAATTTAAAGTGAGATCACTTGGCATGATGTGTTTTTTCTGCCTGTGGGTACAAGCATTAGAGATGGGACTTGACCAAGAGTTAGATTTGATTTGGCTGTGATTTGACCAAGAGAGTATAATCAAGTGAGAGAAGGGGTATGAAACTGAGGATGTGTACAATGGAAATTGAAGCTGGAAGAGAAGGAAAATGAGCACAAGTAGTGTGAAGGACAGAATTATTAGAAGAGAGAAGTTCAGGGAATTGGGAGGTCAGGGTACCAGAATAATCATCTAAGGGAATATTGAAAATCACCAAGAAACTTGACAGAAGTAGTGTTGGAGGGCATAACAGCAATCCAGGAGCTCGTAACTTCAAGGAAGGAAGGGGAGTGAATGCCCTGGGGGTGTGAATGGAACATGATTACAAACAGAAAGGATACAAATGATATTGTCATGAGATTCAAAGCCAGGACATTTTAGGGAAGAGGGAGAGAGAATGATCTGGAAGCGGTTAATGTGGAGGAAGAAGAAATCTAAGGAGAGTGGGAGAGAAACTATACACTTCTCAGGGCTCTTGGGGAAGTGGTGTCCTCAGGAAAAGAGCCAGGGTTCTCTTAGGGAAGTGATTCTCAAACTTGGCTACAAATGCTCAGGCCACACCCAGACCGATTAAATAACAACCGCTGGAAGTGAGAGGCAGGAATCAGTATATTTTCAAAACTTCACAGGATTCCAGGGTGCTGTCAAATTTGAGAATCACTGCTTTTAGAGCGAGGAGGTGATGGGAACATTTTCAGAAGCTTTTGTGAACTTAGAAGTGGCTTGTGGTTGAATGTGTGTTTCAAAAAGCATAGTGAAAGAGTTTCAGGAGATGGAGATTAAGTGAGATACAGCATTATAAAAGATGCCAAAAGCAGACTTGAGTCTGAGAGGTGAGGGGGTTGAGTTTTCTCTGGGTTTTACTAGTGGTACCTAAAGTACAAAATGTCTCCATTTTAGCAGCTGCTATATCAGAAGGACACAATTGTTTTCTTTATTTACGGCTTTGGTGAGTCCTTAGGAGATGCGCCAGATATGTCAGGAAGAGATGCTTCAAATAGTTTTGCTCTGGTTAAGTCATCTTGGGATGGAAGCCTTTCAACTGATCCCCATGAAAATGACACCATCTGTGAGATGGCTACTAGCACTTCAGCTGGAAAGAGTGAGGCCATATTGCTGCAGCTCCGTGGTGTCTTGCTAAATTAGTTCTTGGGATTAAGCATATGTGAAGAGTGGCTGCAGAAAGAGGCCATTCAGACTTCATGCTTGTTGGCCTTGAAGGTCATGGGGAAATTGGAAGGAAATTTTGGGATATTCCCATCATATTATTTAAGACTAATCACTGTTGAACATGACATGATGAGTTCAGCATTGAGCAATCTGGCAACACTGGTTGTCTGATCTCATCCACCTGCCTCTTCTATTTAGTCATCTTCACCACACTTTCATCCGACCACTGGCTTTTGGATGATGAAGCATGATAATGACAGCTCAGATAAGATCCCTAACCATGAAAACTCAGTAGAGGTCAATGCATATCAATCGTCTGAAACAACAATGTTTGGCAACTTGGTAACTACAAATAAGCAGCAGGAGTTTGAAGTAGACTAGGGGACCATGAACCATTTTATCCACTGTATCATAATCAAAGTTTTTTTCCCTGAAGCTTCCCAGCAATTAATATGAATCTTAGCCAGTTGTTCTTGGTCATTTATTATGAAAAAGCTGATACACCGGGAACATAATACAAGCTAGTAAGGCAGAGATTTTTAAACATCAGAATCAAAGTCATGCTGTCAGATAAAGCTCAGGCTTAGGCTTTCATGAAAAAAAAAATCCTAAGGGGCTGCAAGTAATGAAAACATAATATATAACGTGCTGAACCAGAGTGCTCCCCACTTTGAATGATGATGATTGGTTATTGGCAGTAGTTGCTGATAAACATAACAAAATCAAGTTTTTCCAACATCTTCTCTCAAGAGGACTATAAAAAAGTTGGTTGATGTAGGAATTGCACATGGGAAGACGCATGCTGTAAATAATGCGTAAATAAATACATGTACTCACTGATCTGAAAATTAAGGTAAAAATGTTGAATCCAATATTTTTGAGCTCAGCATCAATATTCCTATTGCTAATGGACAAATAATGTTTGAATATATAATCAAACTTCAGAGAAATATCAACTACTTTTTTAGGGCATTGATTTTATAGCATGCCAAGATTCCTTCAAGTGTGCCCAATAGAATTCAAATGTTTATTTTAAAAATTGATCTGGCCAGGGGCTTCCCTGGTGGCGCAGTGGTTGAGAGTCCTCCTGCCGATGCAGGGGACACGGGTTCATGCCCCGATCCGGGAGGATCCCACATGCCGCGGAGCGGCTGGGCCCATGAGCCATGGCCGCTGAGCCTGCGCGTCCAGAGCCTGTGCTCCGCAACGGGAGAGGCCACAACAGTGAGAGGCCCGCGTACCTCAAAAAAAAAAAAAAAAAAATTGATCTGGCCAAAAAATTGCTCAGTTCACATTTAAAAAACGAATTAACTAGCATATGGATTAATTCCTACTTGAGATTGTTGCCATGTATTCACTAGTGATTTAGTAAAGTGGAGAGCTCTCTGGTCTGAGAATCAAGAGACCTGGGTACTAATATATAATCAACAACCAATCAGTTGTATCTCTTGGGCAAATCATTGGCTTCTCTGAACCTGTTTCCGTAGTTGTAAATCAAAGGGTTCAAGTTCTTTCCTACTCTAAATTCCTGCAATTCTATGAATCAACTGTTCTGCTAAAACTTGGAGCCATTTAAGTTAGTCAAAAAACTGAAATTAAAGTTAATCCTTTCTCATGGCTTCCCTATGCTATCCCATGCTCTAGAACTTTCCTCCCATCCTTCCTTTCAAAAGGTGGCTTGATGAATAATTAGCTATAGGAGTTACCTTCCCAAATTTCATTCCTAGTGGATTATAAAGTCATGCAAGAATGGGATTATGTCCTCCTCATGTGGGATCCATCGTAACAACTAGCAAAATAAATTTACACGGAGCTGCTAAGTTAATAAATGAGTAGATAGAAAGAAGAAAGGAAGGAGGGAAGGAAGAAGGAAGGAGTTAATTAACTGCTCCATCTATGGTGTGTGTTGATGTTAGTGGAAACAGAAGCAGTAGCCACGTCCTTCAGCTTTCATCCAGAGAAGGTAACGGGACAAATCAAAGAGATGTTTGGTAAAGATTTTATTTAATTACTACAGGCATAATCACAGTAGAGATGTTTATTTCAAACAAATTCAACACAGTGGAATTGTAGTCCAACACAATTATCTGGTCTTTCCCTTGGAATTTTTTGGGGGGTGGGTTAGTGTTTGATCTAAACTTTGGGTTACAGATTCAGGCAAAAAGAATTAAGAAAACTGGAAAAGACTCAGTTGACAGCTGGACATGTATAAATAAAGAAGACAATCAAGTTATTGAAAAACAAATAAGCAAGACATAACTGTTAGCTCTGGTGAAATGAGAATTAGCATCAATAGAATTTCATTCTTCTTGAGCTTTCCATTCTATTAGAATAAAAAAATAAAGTGGTACATATTTGAGAGACTCTATATTGATAGGTATGTAGGGGGAATTCATAAAGTATAATATTAAGATTGCCAGCTCTGGAGTTAGGCTGCCTAGATTTGCATCCTGATACCACACAGGCTGGGCGAATTACAGAACTTCTTTGTACCAATTCAGATCCCTCGTCCACAAAATGGTGATAATAATAGTACCTGTTTGTTAAGGTTACTGTGAAGTTTAAACAAGATAATGTTTGCAAAGCACTCTACACATTTTCTGACATATAGTAAATGCTCGATAATATTAGGCAGAGAGCAATAGAAAGAGAGACAGAGACAGAGAAAGTGTGTCTGCGCTGACATCTGCATTTATGTATCTATAGAGAAAAACAATCCTGAAAAGATCGACTTCAAATTATTAATAGAATCAGCCCTGGGGAGTGGAATTTGGGAGAAAGTGGCATATACCTTCACTTTTTCTTTACTGTTGATTCTGTAATGTTGATCTTTAAAAAATAATCAACATTTATTACATTATAAGTTTAAATCTTTAAGAATTTTGACAGTAGATCTAAAGAGATAATTTACTAAATTAAATTAATCCAGAGAGAGCACAATTTAAACTGGTTTATGCAGAATCAAGGCAGCAAAAGAGGCCATAAGTAACAATTCCTTTCGGGGGGAGGCCATAATTACATACACATTCAAATCTGCAGTCTTAGATAATTCTTTGAGCTAGATAGGATACTGCTCTTTCTACTAGAGTTGAGAAAGTTGAGAGGTTTCCTGCATCTTATGTTATCACTCAGCCAGTGAAGAGCAGGCCCAGAACTCAGGGCCTTGATTCTTTCAGACCCTCCACCCCGTTATGACATGCTCCGTGTTGATCATTCCCCACAGAGCCCCAGGTTTAAAGAGACAAGTAATAGCTCACTTACATAATCTCATAAACCCAGCAGAATGGATGGCGACATTTTCTGATGAACTGGCTAATTTGCCTTAGATCTATATAAAGACACAGGTGAAAACTCAAAATATGTGAGTCATTCTGGTAACTTCTTATATCTTGTAAAGTTTAAATACAGTGATGTTTTAGGCTTTTGTGGCAGGTACACTGAAGCTTTTCACCTTGTGGGTAATTTAACATGGTTAGCTTTGGTTGAGATCTCATTTTTTGGCTGCAGATTCACAGGATCCCCCAGTCTATTCAGTAATTGTGATGCAGTCCTGTAGCATTTAAGACTAAGCCCTAAAAGCTTTGCTTTGTATACTTGATCTGTAGCGACCTTTTGAGTTTGCTGCCTATTGAACCGGAGGTCTTCCTTGTGAAATCATAGAATACTGCCCCAGTTCACTTTCTGTTACTTGATATCACTGAACAAAAATACCATTATCAGGGTCTGAGAAAAAAAAGATAGGGTACCCTGTCTCTTTAAAAGTTTAAGAATAGCAAGCACAGTAGAGTTAATTCTTTGGGGGCTGTGCCTTGAGAATTTTCTGGCTTAGAGTCAAGCTACAGATAATTAATTATGTCAGTGAAAAGCTCTGATGGCCTGTTCTTTTCAGAGAAAAGTGACATCATCCATAGAATTCTCTGGCAATAAAGAAGAACAAAGCTGTGAGTGCAGGAAATAACAGACAGATGTCCATGAGTGCATATTTTATCTACTTCAAAGTACATTGCAAGAAGTCATACTCTAGGGCCGTCTCCCAGCAGCAGTGGAGGGGTCTTGGAGAGTCAGAGAAGGAAGTTTGCAGGACTGGGTTCACCGACCTCACATGCCCTGGCGTGAAGAGAGAAATGTGACATTTTTAGGGAAGTTACTAAAAAGATGACAGTGCTCAAAAAATGTTGGCAAGATCGTGGCAAGCCAATCAAGTTACATCGTGTGGGGAAACTGGACCAGATGGTGGTGGTACCATTTGTGGATGAATGTTACTATGGGAAATATTACCCAGTGAGTTTCATTCCAGGACCTTCTCTTGCTTTGTGTTTATATCATACTCTCACAGAAAACTGTTACTGACCCCCAGAGCAACTTGTAATGGAAAGAATAAATATTTTGAAATCAGATAACTCTGTTTCTTACAAATCATGTAACCTTGGGCAAGCTATTTAATTTCTTTGAGCCTTATTTTCTTCATCTGTAGAATGGAGTTAAGAGAAATAAGTAATACCCATGACAATAATTTTGTTCACACCAGGGTGCAATTAAAATATTGGTTGTTATTAAATTCAACTCTATCCTTCCCTGAAAAATATGTTAGTTTCATATTACACATATAGAGCCAGACATATTAGTTGGAATACATGTTTACTTACATAAGCAATTTTAGACACGATAAAAAGATAATTGTTTCAAAATTTCAGGAAAAATTCTACTATTAGAGATTTATTCCTCTGAGTTGATACTACCCATTCTGGAACTTTCTATTAAAAAACATTTTATCTGACTATCAAAGTAAAAGTAGTTCAATGTAGATCATTTAGAATATGTATTCTCAATGAGAGTTTCCCAACAGGGTAAAATTAGTTCTTAGAGAGGGGTACAGAAATTTTAAATGTCATAATGGTTTGTGCACCTCAGAAAGATCACAGTACATTAACAGATGTACATTAAAGTTTCATAAGGGGGAGATTAGGAAAAAAATATCTAAAAAGTCTCCTTAGAAGCACAGAACTGAAAAAAGTTTGAGAAACAATGATTTAGAAATATTTAAAAGTTACAAAGAAAAACATTAATCACCCATAATTCTAACATCCTGAAAGAACAATTGTGAATATATGTGTATTTTTCTTCACATATATTTGTTTTACGTAATTGCAAGCACGGTGTACACACAAATTTGAATAACGTTATAAGCATTTCCCACCTCATTCAACATCCCTCGAAATACATTATTTGAAGTCTGTAAAATATTTTATCTTATGGAAGTATTATATTTTACTCAAATATTTCCTTATCATTGAATATTTACATTGATTCCAATCTTTTCACTGTTATAAGTAGCATCATAATGAACATACTCATGCACAAATCTCTGCCCTTCTTGTTAAACTCCTCAATGAAAAGGTCTCTTGTATGCATCTATTACCAAATTGTTTTCCAGAACCTTCCCAACAAAACTGTGAAAATTCCCATTAATCAAACTCTCACTACAATGACTATTATAGTTCTAAAATGTGTTCTGATTTAAGGCTGAGCAACGGTATCTCACCATTGCTTTAATTTACATTTATTTAGTTGTTAGTTAAGTTGAACTATTTCCTAATGAACATTTTATATATAAGTAAATTGTATATTTATGACTTTCTATTGAGCCTTAGGGGTTTTTTTCACTGAATCTGTGAACTCTTTATAATTGAGGATAGTTACCTTATGTCTGTCATAGTTGTTACAAATATGTTTTTTGGCCATTTAATTGGCTACGGTTTTTTTTCACATGTAGAATCTCTAATCTCTTTCTTTGTCATTTCAGAGAAAATGTTTTCCCCCTTCAAAGTCAGATAACTACTCATGTATATTCATTCATTATTCATTTATTCATTCATTCATTCATTCACTCATCTGTCTTTAAAGAAAGAAACACATAAAACAAGGTTATATACTGATGGATGATGAAAATATTGTGATGAGAGACTTGTGGAAACCTAACTGCATTTCCCCCAGAGCAAGGATTCCGTGTTCTCTAACTCACTGTTTGTGATAACTTTACAGAAAACAACTATTGCAGATAATGAGAATCAACTGTAATTCATTTCTATTTGTTCCTTGAATCATGGCGAGATTTGACAGGAATTTCATGAACATAAAAGGAAGTAATAAGCCAGTACCTTTTGGGGTCTAAGCTTTGTGTAGTGAAAGGTAAAAGGTAGATTTTTAAGAAGCTATTCTGTCCTCAAAAGAGAAAGTAGACATGCTTAGAAAAGGGGAAACACAGGACACTGCTGTTGGATAAGGAGAATACACGCACACAACACACACACACACACACACACACACACACACACTTTACTCATACATGTAACAAAAGTTTATTGAGTTGGGTCCTGTGCTAGGGGCCAGGGACACAAGAGAACAAGAGGCTGTGGCCTCCCTGGGCTGCCAGTCTTGTGGGAAGGGAGAAAACGAGCAATAGTGGTTACAAAGTGATAAGTACAGTGATTAGGGAAGTATCAGGCGACAGAAAGAGCAGGGCTACACATTTTACATCTATTCTCAAATCACAGAGCATCACATGGTTCCTAAACACTGATACTTAGGTAACAGCACACATGAGGTTTTCTTGATAAAAAACTTTTGAATGTGGTCCAATAGAGTAAAAAAGCTTGGTAATTGTATAAGCAGATGTAATCAACTACATTTTCACTTTAAAAGGGTAGATTTGGCATTTCAATCTGGGATTTGGCACCAGAATGCCAAATATTGTCCATAAAAGCAGTTAGCCAGGGCTTCCCTGGTGGCGCAGTGGTTAAGAATCTGCCTGCCAAGGCAGGGGACACGGGTTTGAGCCCTGCTCCAGGAAGATCCCACATGCCATGGAGCAACTAAGCTCGTGCGCCACAACTACTGAGCCTACGCTCGAGAGCCCACGAGCCACAACTACTGAAGCCCGCATGCCGAAAGCCGGTGCTCCGCAACAAGAGAAGCCACCGCAATGAGAAGCCCAAGCACCGCAACGAAGAGTAGCCCCCACTCGCCGCAACTAGAGAAAGCCCATGCGCAGCAACGAAGACCCAACACAGACAAAAATAATAAATATATAAATAATAAATAAATTTATTAAAAAAAAAAAGATCACAAACAGTACAGAAATCTTGGGCCTTTTTCAGGAGTCTCCTTTCTTTAAAAAAGGGCATTCCAACTAGGAACTCATAAGAATTTTATTAAACATCAAAGATGTAATTTTTTAAAAATTAACATTTCTTTTTTTTTCTTTAATTAATTTATTTTATTTTATTCAGTTTTGGCTGCGTTGGGTCTTTGTTGCTGCGTGCGGGCTTTCTCTAGTTGCAGCGAGTGGGGGCTACTCTTCATTGCAATGGCTTCTCTTTGTTGTGGCTCTAGGCACTTGGGCTTCAGTAGTTGTGATGCGTGGGCTTCAGTAGTTGTGACGCACGGGCTTAGTTGCTCCGCGGCATGTGGGATCTTCCTGGACCAGGGCTCAAACCCGTGTCCTCTGCATTGGCAGGTGGATTCTTAACCACTGTGCCATCAGGGAAGCTCAACATTTCTATTTTTGTACTTATTTTTACTTTCTTTTCCTAAATCAGAGGGCTTGGCTTTGGTTGCACCTTCATTTAGAGGCAATGCTTCCAGCCTCAGTGCTAGCACAAGATGCGCTGTTTGACATTGTTTCTTACTGATGCCAGGTTTTAAATAGAATACTCAGAAAAGTTTAGGAAAAATTGTTAAGTCATTCCTGCTGCAACATAAACTTTTGACAGGGGTGATGAAGAAACTGCAGACTCTCGCATAAACTGTGGAGTCCAAATGCTTGAATTTAGCAAGGAGCTGCTCCTTCAAAGCACACCAACAAATAGTGCAGGGGGCTCAGAGGCGCGGGGCAAGCCAGCAGGGGCTGCCAGTGTCTGTGAAGCCTGTGGCACAGGTACTGCAGGTACTGTTATGAGTGGTCCGGGGATTCACAGAATATCGAGAGCCACAGGGCTGAGGAGAACTGCCTTAGCCTTTGACTTACTGATGCAGTTTGTGGAAAGGCTTTTTGCTGTGTTGCCCAATAGATCCAGCTGTTCCACATCAGTCAACTCACTCCTATGAGAAAAGAAAAAAGAGGAAATTGCCTTTTATTGGGCATCCACAGTATTTCAGGCACTATATTAACCACTTCACATATATTTCAATCTCTTACAGGGTGGGGAAGATGAAGTTCAGAGCTAAGTGGCTGAAGGTCACGTTAGCAGAGCTACAATATGTCTGTTTGGCTGCCAAAGGGCAGGGTAGCTAACATTTGCCAGGTACCTTTATACATCAGCTCATGTAAAACCTGTGAGGGAACTACTGCTGTGCCCATTTTACAGATGAAGAAACTGAGTTCAGAGAAGCTAACTCAT
Source organism: Orcinus orca (assembly GCF_937001465.1). Taxonomy (NCBI): domain Eukaryota; kingdom Metazoa; phylum Chordata; class Mammalia; order Artiodactyla; family Delphinidae; genus Orcinus; species Orcinus orca. Next base: position 77,340,919 of record NC_064570.1, read on the forward strand.
TCAAGTCACACTAGCAGTAGTGCTGATGTATGTTTCTAACTCAAGAGTCCCAAGTGCATGCTGTTTGTACCACATTGCTTCTCTTGAGTAGGAGTAAAAATAAGCAAAAAACTAGCTCTCAGTTTCCATCAGCAACTTGTTTAAAGAGAAAGACAGGGACTTCCCTGGTGGTCCAGTGGTTGAGAATCCACCTACCAATGCAGGGGACGTGGGTTCAATCCCTGGTTGGGGAACAAAGATCCCACATGCTGCAGGGCAACTAAGCCTGCATGTCACAACTACAGAGCCTGCACGCCTCAACTAGAGAGAGCCCAAGTGCCACAACGAAGAGGCTGCATGCTGCAACTAAGACCCGATGCAGCCAAAAATAAAAATAATAAAAAAATAAAGAGAAAGACAAAAAGCAAGTGGGTTAAGGAAGCACATTACAATAAACATGTTCAGTACACCAAAACAGCTGATACTTAGAATGACGACCCCGAGTTCTCAGAAAGACATTAACTGATGTGTATTACATTCTTTTTTGAAAGGAAAGGGACTTCATAATTCATTTGAATTCTAAATGAATTCAGTTTGGGAATTCATCCTATTCCCAAACCCCTACAGTTAAACAACTCTGTTGTTTAAAGTAAATATTTTTCAATTACTTATAAAAGTAAATGTTCAGATTAGATTGCCGGCTCTGCCGTGGTCGGGCTGCAGCTCCCAGCGTGGCCTTAATGGCTGCCACGGTGCACAAGCGGGCGGGGGGAGGGGTTGAAGAAGAGGGGGAGTTGGGGCAGAGGATTGGGGATGGGGTGAGTATAGTAGACAAACGACAGGGTTAGTGCTGGCCCGGCAGAGGGGGTAACCGGCAGGCGGCCGGGGCGAGGAGATTCCGTAGAGTCAGTCTCAGACTAGCTGGGGGATGCCTGAGTGGAGACGGGCTGCGGCTCCTCGGACCCAGCTCCACCCATGACTGCTTGGTGGGTTTTCCGGGAGAGCGTCGGGGCTGGCAAGTTGTTCGGAAAACCTGTGTTTTGGGGCCGAAGAAGTGGCTTTTAAGCCACAACCGTCAGTAGAACCTGGAGGCTGTGGCGTCTCTGGGCCCCGAAAAGAAGCTCATTTACTTTGGGGTTTGTTAAAGTTGTCAAGAATAAGGCCTACTTCAAGAGATACCAAGTGAAATTTAGAAGACGGCGAGAGGGCAAAACTGACTACTATGCTCGGAAACGATTGGTAATTCAAGATAAAAATAAGTACAACACACCCAAATACAGAATGATAGTTCGTGTAACTAACAGGGATATCATTTGTCAGATTGCTTATGCCCGTATAGAAGGAGATATGATAGTTTGTGCAGCTTATGCTCATGAACTCCCGAAGTATGGTGTGAAGGTTGGCCTGACAAATTATGCTGCAGCATATTGTACTGGCCTGCTGCTGGCACGCAGGCTTCTTAATAGGTTTGGTATGGACAAAATTTATGAAGGCCAAGTCGAGGTGACTGGAGATGAATACAATGTTGAAAGCATTGATGGTCAACCTGGTGCCTTCACCTGTTACTTGGATGCAGGGCTTGCCAGGACTACTACTGGGAATAAAGTTTTTGGGGCCCTGAAGGGAGCTGTCGATGGAGGCTTGTCTATCCCTCACAGTACCAAACGGTTCCCTGGTTATGATTCAGAAAGCAAAGAATTCAATGCTGAGGTACACCGAAAGCACATCATGGGGCAGAACGTTGCAGATTATATGCGTTACCTGATTGAAGAAGATGAAGATGCTTACAAGAAACAATTCTCTCAATACATAAAGAACAACGTAACTCCAGACATGATGGAGGAGATGTATAAGAAGGCTCATGCTGCAATACGAGAGAATCCAGTGTATGAGAAGAAGCCTAAGAAAGAAGTTAAAAAGAAGAGGTGGAACCGTCCCAAAATGTCACTTGCCCAGAAGAAAGATCGGGTAGCTCAGAAGAAGGCAAGCTTCCTTAGAGCTCAGGAACGGGCTGCTGAGAGTTAATAAACCAAACCACAATTTCTATGAAGATTTTTCAGATAAAGACAGTAATAAACTTATTGAACAAGTAAAAAAAAAAAAAAAAAAAAGTAAATGTTCAGTGTGACATGCCCTGTAGGTTCATAGTGGCTGAGATTTTCTTGTATTTTTGTTCAAAAAATTAGACTCTACTTGTTCTAAGTTGGTCAAATGTATGCTACAAATACACAAATCACTTAGGTCAGAGGCTGAAATGAATACCTCAAAAAACACAACAAATCCTAAGGAATTTAATGTTATGTGATGCAAATAAACCTTACATATAAATTTTTTCTAGACAGTGTAGTCTTGTTTGATTGAAATATCTTCTCTTTTGAAAGAGTATTACTTATATTTCCCAGCCCTCACCAGTCAGAGGATGAAAATAAGATCAAAGAAACTACCTTCTCCCTCTCGTTCCCTGTGCCCTCACCTGCTCTGTGGGATGCCAGGCCCCTTATGCGCAGGGAGTCCCCAGAGGGTGACCCACACGTGTTGCACAGCCTGCTCCGGGCTACCGTTTGGCATTTGCCACTTGGCCCTTTTCCCCCCTCCAGCCCACAGCCAGCTCTGCTGTGTGAGACCCAGGGCTTTCTCCTCCGTGTACGTCAGTTGGTGTCTACTTAGAGGCGGCTCAGACTGACGTGTACACTGCGAGCGAGATGCCAGATAGAGAGGGCTGCCCCTTCCCGCCTTCCCTGCCGACTGCTGAATTCTAATTTACCAATTCTTCTAGTTCTTATTGGGCTCACTTACGACAGTCCCTCACCCTGGGACTCAGGCGGGGGTCGAGGCGTCTGGGCTGGAAGGGTGTCGGAGTGACAGACGCTGTGCTGCACTCAGACTCACCCTTCCCCTCTGACCCTGCCCCATTGTTCTTCAACCAAAATGATGCCCTTCCTCCTCTGGGATGAGCTCTTTCCCAGGAAGAGCCGGGGTTCCTCATGCAAATAGCCCTGTGTCAGGGCCACCCTGCCAGTCAGTCCTCCAGACAAGATTACATGGAAGGATTTCACTCAAGCTTGAAAAATACTTCTAGAGACTATATGGGAAAGAGACAATCACAGGATAAAGTAAGGAGGTGAAGAAAATTTACATAAATAAGCAGAATTGTACCAGAGGTGTCTGTATACAGCTATCGGTGCAAGGTCTGGTACAGATGCTGTATCTGTCTTGGGTCTCTCTCCTCTAGCTGGTTTATGTTGACGGGGTTAAATTCATGCAGCTGGGTAAACAACTACAGTGAGAAAACAATCATAGAGTTGTGCCTCAGCAATGACTTCTCCCACGTTTTACGGAATTCAGCTTCTCAGCCAGCGCACAGAAAGCTGGACTCTGTCTGTTGGACCTGATTACATGTAGGGGTAGGCAGTTCAAGGGCTCTGCCTAAGGTCTTTATTAGCACAGAACCAAAAGCCTGTAGTCTTTTGGAATTTAAGAAACTATACACTGCAGAACCACAGCACTGAAGGGGGGAACCTGTGGCCTTATCTAATTTCTAATCCGGGACACAGCAGGTGTCTTGCTATTAATATCCCAATGTGGGTAAAAAAGAAAATAGAAGAGGGCTTCCCTGGTGGCGCAGTGGTTGAGAGTCTGCCTGCCGATGCAGGGTACGCGGGTTCGTGCCCCGGTCCGGGAGGATCCCACATGCCGCGAAGCGGCTGGGCCCGTGAGCCATGGCCGCTGAGCCTGCACATCTGGAGCCTGTGCTCCGCAACGGAAGAGGCCACAACAGTGAGAGGCCCTCATACCGCAAAAAAAAAAAAAAAAAAAAAAGAAAACCACATAAGTAAAGAAAATGTGTTTAAATCCATGGATGACTGTCATGTTCAGATAACTAATCACAAGAAAACATGACTGCACTTTTATAATTTTCTACATGGAATTTTACCTTTTTAAAAAAGTGGTATTCTCTAGATAAAGGATTGGGGATGGTTTGTATTTTCTTTCCTTATTTGAGCTTTTCGGGGGTGAACAAGGTGGTACTTTCTTTTAAATTGTGGCAAAATATACATAACATTTACCATTTTAACAACATTGTAACCATGTTTAAGTGTACAATCCATTGGCATTGAATGCATTCACCTTGCTGTGCACTATCACCACCATGCATCCATCTCTAGAATGTTTTTCATCTTCCAGATCTGGAACTCTGTACACATTAAACAATAGCTCTCCATCCTCCTTTCCCTCCTGTCCCTGCCAACCACCACTCTCCTTTGTCTCTATGAATTTGACTTTTCTAAGTACCTCATATAAATGGAATAGTATTTGTCCTTTTGTGACTGGCTTATTTCACTTGGCCAAGTGTCTTCAAGGTTCATCCAGGTTGTAGCATGTGTCAGAATTTCCTTTTTCTCAAAAGGCTGAGCAATATTGGAGGGTATGTATATACTACATCTGTTTATCCATTCATCTGTCAGTGAGTACGGATGTTGTATTCCTCCTTTTGGCGATTGCTAATAGTATGCTGCTATAAACCTAAGTGTTCCTGCTTTCAATTACTGGATCATATGGTAATTTATTAGTAATAGAATTACTGGATCATATGGTAATTTATTTGTAATTTTTTGAAAAACCACCATACTGTTTTCCATAGTGCCTAAACCATTTTACAGTGTACAAGGATTCCAATTTCTCTACATCCTTGCCAATACTTATTTCCTGTGTTTTGTCTTTTTGTTTGTTTTGATGATAGCCATCCTAATGTGTGTGAAGTGGTATCTCGTTGTGGTTTTGATTTGCATTTCCCTAATGATCAGCAATAATGAGTGTCTTTTCATGTGCTTGTTGGCCATTTGTATATTTTTAGAGAGACGTCTATTTAGGTATGTATCTGAAAAAACCCAAAAACACAAATTCAAAAAGATACATGCACCCCAATGTTCATAGCAGCATTATTTACAACTGCCAAGATATGGAAGCAACCTAACAAGATATGGAAGCAACAGATGAATGGATAAAGAAGGTGTGTATATGTGTGTGTATATATATACACACACACACACACACACACACACACACACACACATAAATATATACATACAATGGAATACTACTCAACCATAAAAAAGAACAAAATTTTGCCATTTGTAACACCATGGATGGACTTGAAGGGCATTAAGCTAAGTGAAATAAGTCAGGCAGAGAAAGACAAATACTGTAGGATCTCACTTATATGTAGAATCTAAAAAATAACAACAAACTAGTGAATATAACGAAAAAGAAGCAGACTCACAGATATACAGAACAAACTAGTGGTTACCAGTGGGGAGAGGGAAGTGGGGAAGGGCAATACAGGGGTAGGGGATTAAGAGGTACAAACTATTAGGTATAAAGTAAGCCACAAGGATGTATTGTACCACATGGGGAATATAGTCAATATTTTATAATAACTATAAATGGAGTATAAACTTTAAAAATTGTGAATCACTATATTGTACACCTGTAACTTATATAATATTGTATATCAACTATGCTTCAGTAAAATTTAAAAAAGAAACATCTATTTAGGTCTTTTGCCCATTTTAAAATCAGGGTTTTTGTTGTTGTTGTTCAGTTATAGGGGTCCTTTGTATATTCTGGATATTAACCCCTTATCAGATATATGATTTGCAAATATTTTCTCCCATTCTGTGGGTTGCTTTTCACGCTGTTGATTGTGTTCTTTGATACACAGAAGTTTTAAATTTAGATGTAGTTCAACTTATCTATTTTTTATTTTATTGCTTGTTTTTTTGGTGTTATATTCAAGAAATCATTGCCAAATCCAATATTATGAAGTTTTTCCCCTATGTTTTCTTCTAAGAGTTTTAGTTCTCCATTCAGGTCTTTGATTCGTTTTGAGTTAATTTTTGTATGTGGTGTAAGGTAAGGGTCCATCTTCATTCTTTTGCATCTTCATTCTTTGTGGATATGCAGTTTTCCCAGCATGATTTGTTGAAAAGACTATCCTTTTCCATTGAATGGTCTTGGCATTCTGATTGAAAATCATTTGACCATATATGTGAGGTTTTATTTCTGGGATCTCTATTCTATTCTACTAGTCTAAATGTCTGTATTTATGGCAGTATCACACTGTTTTGATTGCTGTAGCTTTGTTGTAAGTTTTGAAATCAGAAAGTGTGAGACCTCCAACTTTTTCTCTTTCAAGACTGTTTGGCTCTTTGGGGTCCCTTGAAATTCCATATGCACTTTAGAATGGATTTTTCTATTTCTGCAAAAAACATAATTGGGATTTTTAGGAATTTTACTTTTAAAAATTCAAGCTATCATGGTATTAATAAAAGCAAGTTTTAATATGAAAAACAGCATCTGCTTGTGATATTTTAATAAAAGATTTCTTTTAGATAATATTTGGTCTGAAGTGCTAGAAAGGAGTAATCTTTAATGAACAAGCAGTATAGAGACTTTTAGGCTATTATTAACCATATAGTTGTGGAGAGAAACTTCTCCAGAAAAAACCTAAAGACACATTTTTAGCCCCAATGGCCCTCTAAACTAACCATAGCTGAATCTTCTCCTTGTATGTTGTTGAGTCACTAATTATGTTAACCTTGCTTTCTAACACTAAGGAGCAAAAAAATGGGTTTAATTTCTATAATAATAGCTAACACCATCATAAATTACTTAGCTTTTTTTCTTCCAATACGTTTATAATATTCCATTTTACCTAACTAGGGTAAATAGTATAATTCAATTTGTATGAGGTTTAAAGATTGTTTCCTGTTGTAACATTCTAGTGGAATGTACTGTTTTTCCTTATTCAGTTTACATATTTTCTTTTTGGAATAAACTTAAGAAGAACAAAGTGACTCCTAAATTGTAGACAAGAACGTCAGATGAAAGGGCAGAAGTTGAAAAATGTAATTGTTTAACTCTTTTAAACAAAGCTAAATAATTAAGGTTGTTCTGAGATTTTCAGCAGCAGTTTATGCCTCTCTGACTTCACATCACTTAATTTTACTTTTATTTCCACAAATATTTACTGAGTGCCTATCATGTGGGCAGGCACCCTTTAGTAGACACTGCAGACACAGTCCCTGTTCTCAAAGCAGCTCACAGCCTAAGAAAGAAATAGGCAAGTAAACTAATAAATCACATTATTTAAACAGATACGGAACATTGAGTTGAGTTCCCAGAATGGGAAGGCATTTACAGAATGGGCATATGTTGGTATTCCAGGACCATCTTTTCCAGCGTTCCTTAGCTCAGTGCAGCAATAGACCATATTTATGTGGTTAACTGAATAATTTGAAGAAGTGATGGTGTTTAGAAACCGTGACATTCTGATTCTTCCATAGCATAGAAACAAATTTATTCTTTCCTCAAAATGCATCCTCCAGGGACTTCCCTGGTGTCCAGTGGTTAAGACTCCGTGCTTCCACTGCAGGGGTTGCGGGTTTGATCCCTGGTTGGGGAACTAAGATCCCACATGCCGCTTGGCGTGCCCAAAAAGAAAAAAAAAAATGCATCCTCCATTCAAGGTCAACAGCTCTTGGCAGGGAATATCTTGTTTGAGGTGTGCAATGTCAATAGTTAGGGGCAGGCTTCTCAAACTTCCCACCTGGCTGTGTTCCCTCTCAACCTAAGTGAGTGGACTGCCAGTCTGGGGATCATGGTGGCATCGTCTAAGAAGCTGTCCCAAGCTGTCCACCTCAAGCAAATGTTTTTTAAGTCCTGTGTTTTGTCCTAAACATTCAAGTAAATATTAATATTGTATTAATCTTCTGAAAGGGTTTTAAACCACTTACCACCTACCCTAGTCTTTAAGTAATCTGGGTGCTTCAAGAGGATGCACCATGTTTAATTTGAGGTTCCACAGCTCATTCTGATTCCTCTGTCCCCCCAAAGTTAGACATGTACCCATTTTAGGAGTATAGAACAGCTATGTCACATGGGCCTAAGAACTAAGCATTCTTTCCTACTCATTGTGGGTTTTTCCCAAAGATTAAAAAATCCCACAAGTTTAAAAAATAGTTAAAATTGTCACTAGGCATAATCATCAATGATGGAGTTTTGCCTGTAAAGAAAGCTAAGTTTTGGAAACACTGTCAGTGAAATTCAGTTTCTGAGTACAGTTAAGTCCACCATGGCTGCCCTGCCAGATGCAGGGACATTTTGGAATATCCAGTCTCCTGACCACACCGTGTTTGCCCTGGGATAACCAACTTGTCCCATCTTGCCTGGAACTGTCCAGATTTGCAGAAGTCCAGCTTTGTGGGATTCTGTTCTTCTTGGTCCCAGGCAAACCAGGACAGTTGGTCACCCTCATCTGCACATAGGTAGCAAATACTTTCACCAGTTTCTGGGGACCCTCCTAGTTTATGCTGCTGGTCTGAAGTGACCATGATTCCTTGGTGAAGAAGAATCAGTGGAATTGATAACACAGTGAGAACAGGAGAAACCTCTGGGGCAAGCAAGTCCCCGGGAATCAGGTGAGCCTGCTGGGAACCTTGAACAGAGCAGACATGTTAAGTTCTTTTGGTGCTGAATTGGCCTAAAGTAGTGGTTTCTAAGTGCAGCTCTGCTTCATAATCACCTGCAGAGATATTTTAAATCACAATTCCTGGGTTACAGCATCAGATCTGCTGATTCAGAATTTGTGTTTAGCACAGCAGTTGGATGATCTTTCCAACCACCTGACCGTGTCACAATCCCGATGCTTAAAAATTCCAAGGCTTCTTGCTGTTCTGTGATAAAATGCAAACTCACTGCCTGGTTTAGAGGCTTTTTATGAGTTGCCTGTTGTGTATCACTTCGGCCTCCTGTGGCCCCAGCCCATGCATCTAAATCTATTCAGTTTGGCCTTTGCCTACAGGTTTCCTTTGGCCAAGCTCTTAGCCTAGCTCCACCCCTCTTTCTCTGGCTCAAGTACTTATTGTGAGATTTCGGGTCACTTTCTCCAGGAAGCCTCCTCCGTCAGCTCAGATGCAAGTCAAGTGTTCTTCTGGACCAAGTTCTTAGCCCCCTGTATCTCCTCCATCCCAAGGTTTGTCATGTTATAATGTAAGTGACTTTCAACTGATTGTCTATTTCCCCCTAGACTTCAGTGCCTCAGGATGCAATTATATCTCCAGTACTGAATGTGCACAAATATTTATTGAATGGATCATTGGATTCAGCCTTCTTTTGAACTATACCACCTGTGTGGGCTCCACCTGTCCTGTGTCTGTCGCCCCATCCCTACTTTCACAGCAAAGACCAGATACCCACCCTTGACTTTGTGAGACGGATCACACTCACCTGTCGGCCCCAGGCTTTGCACAGCGGCCCTCTGCTGCCCCCCTGTGTTTGGAATCAGCTCCTTATGCAGCCAATTGAGACAACCCCTTGCTCCACGGGGTGCAGTTTCAATTCTGCAGGCACATCTTTGTTTTTGGCGTCCGTATGTCTCCCTTGGCACAAAGGGGAACCAGGTAGGATGGAAGAGAAGGCTGTGACCCCTCTGTGTCTGTTTCTATACCCTAAGCTCCTATTTATTCTCCTCCATCACCAGGACTAAGTCAGTTGAACATTTTCATTGTCTCTTCTTCCTGTGACCTCCTTTTCTCCCCTTTCTAGAGCCCTCTTCAAAGTATTCCTCCCTCTGTGTCCTTTTACATCTACGTAAATACAGTGGCCTATTTAGCAGCTCCCCAGCACCCTAAGACTTTCCTTGCTTGTGATAAAACTTCCAAGTGGGGGCTTCCCTGGTGGCGCACTGGTTGAGAGTCCGCCTGCCGATGCCGGGGACACGGGTTCGTGCCCCGGTGCGGGAAGATCCCACATGCCGCGGAGCGGCTGGGCCCATGAGCCATGGCCGCTGAGCCTGCACGTCCGGAGCCTGTGCTCCGCAACGGGAGAGGCCACAACAGTGAGAGGCCCGCGTACCGCAGAAAAAAAAACACAAAAAAACAAAAACAACAACAACAACAAAAACTTCAGAGTGAAAATAGTAACGTTCAAGGATAGGAACTTTCTTACATTTTGAACTTCAGTCTTTTCTACAAAAATTAACAAGACTCTCAGAGGCGTAAAGTGGTTTTATCCCCAAAACGTAGGATCTTAATTACATAAATTGAATCACGTTTAAAGTAATGAAAAAAATTTATTGTGATCACATCTTTATTATTCCATTGATTAAACAGATATCACAATATGAATATTTGATTTACTATAGTAAACTATTCTCAATAGTAGTGATTTATGGGCAACATTCGTCTTCCTTCTATGATCATTATTACAGCAATTAAAAAGCTTTTAGTTAGTCCCTGAAGAGTAATGTGGCTCTTAATACATAATGCACAGTGTTACATAACCATAGCCTCTTTTTCTTTGGTAATTGGTGTCTAGGGTAATTGAACTCAGAATGAAATGTCTGGTATATGCAGCATAACACAGTCAATACAGTTCAAGCATAAGCACATTTTTTAGGGAGAAAAGAAATAGGTGTTTCACATCAGTCATTTTCTTCTAAGAGAACTAGAAAGATTTGGTTAAAAAGAAAGATACGGGCTTCCCTGGTGGCGCAGTGGTTGAGAGTCCGCCCTTCGATGCAGGGGACACGGGTTTGTGCCCTGGTCCGGGACGCAGAGCGGCTAGGCCCCTGAGCCATGGCCACTGAGCCTGCGCGTCCGGAGCCTGTGCTCCGCAATGGGAGAGGCCACAACAGTGAGAGGCCCACGTACTGCAAAAAAAAAAGAAAGATACCAATAATATTTACATATTTTTAAAGTGGATAGCTTAAACTTTTAAACTAAAATAGCTACTTATTTACAGTTGCAAAGCTCTTTGTTTACATCGTCTGCCTGAAGACTGAGAACAATGGACATACCTTGGACTCCTTCAGTACAGGGTCACCATACACAGATGTGGAGTTGTGCCTTGCATAGGGGTGCCTGGCAGAGGGACTGAATAGGCATGAACTACAGCCCACTCTTTGCTCCTTAGGCAGGCTGCACTCTGACTCAGGGTTGTGTCTCCTGGAGGAAGCGGGCACCTCTTTCTAATTTGTACAAAGACACTGTACAGCTAGCCTGACTCTGTGTCTGTGCTTCGTCCTTTCGCCCTGCATGGAAACACATTGCCTTTCCATTCGACTATTTTCTGACTTTAACTTTCTCGCTAATTCCAAACCACTGGTTGCTTCAAAATTAATATTTTCCATTTTTGTCTTGAAAGGAGCACATGTATATGTGGCAGAGACAACATAGGGAAAATTTGCAAATTCCAGTCCAGTGACGTTTCTGTAATAAATTCGTCTTTAGCCATTTGGAATTAGATGAATTTGGAGACTACGAAAAAGCAATAAAAGTGAGAAATCTCAAGAAAGACAAACTTTATAATGGTCCTGTCTCAGGGCTAACTAGTTAGCTCCCTTGTTTAGAATACCGTGATAACGAGCCAGGTTTATGATTTAAAACCCCCAGTTAGCATAACACAGGGGAAAACTCTATTCCATCATCGCAGACTGAAATTCTATTGCCACCAGTGTGTTCTTTGGTACAAGTTGGGATGAAGTAAGGGTACTTCATACTCATCACCATTACTGGAAAAACAAGTATACAACCAGATGGGAGTACGTTTGGTCAAAGTCAGTTCCGTCATAACTACAAAGTTCATCATTCCTCATCAGTAGAAAATACATCCAGATGTATTTGCATTATGTGATGGGAACCACAGTCAATATGATTGAAAGCCTATAATCATGTGGTTTTCTCAAGAGCTTCAACAAGACACTAAAGTTTTGCTAATAAACCAAAAGAACAACTCTGACCCCACCAACCTGACTCTGACTGGCAGTGTGGATATTACAGGAGTTAAGTTTCACCTTCAGCGGGAATTCGATTGAGAAGCCCAGCCCAGCACCATGAGAGCTCCCAACCATGTGTTTCTGTGCAAAATGAATCACTTGATGGGAAACAGGAAATCACTAATAAAGGCTGTTTTTGTTAATTATACACGGAGTCAGAACCGGAATAGGGGAGAGCAGGGGTTTTTTTAAAGCCAGATTTGAATACTGTATATTGAGGGCATAAACAGAAAACTAGAAAACTTTAAATTGTCATTGACCTCATGTGCACTGAAAAAGGGCTAAGTGTCCCCAGGAGCAGTCCTCCCCCTTCTCAGAATCACTGCTACTTAGATCAAGCACTTTTTATGTAGTTAATATTAGCACAAACCCTTTTTCTGCTTGCCGGCTTCCTAGCAACCTGAAGCAGAGTATCTGCTTGCCAATCTGCTTTTGGTAAAAAAAAAAAAAAAAAAAAAAAAGAACAAAAAACACCCAGTAAATTTGCCCATAGCCCTGACGAGACAGGAATATATTCAATAAACTCCGTGTTGATTTTGTGAGCCCGGCATAGGATTTATGTTGTCAACGGTCTGACCTTGCTGCACTTTCCACCACAGGCCAGGGAAGATGTGATCCACATGCTGAAGACGGAGAAAACCAAGCCTGAGGTTCTGGAGGCTCATTACGGGTCTGCGGAGCCGGAGAAAGTGCTGCGGGTCCTGCACCGAGATGCCATCCTGGCCCAGGAGAAGTCCATAGGGGAAGATGTGTATGAGAAACCCATCTCAGAGGTAAAAACATACCCCGACAAGTCCCTGAGAAGGAAGCCTCAGAGGGATGTCTCTACATCCTTCCATTTTACACGCTTTAACGTTTTCTTTCAAAGGCAAGCATTTTATGATGCCCTAATATAGAATTAAAGTATAATTAAATAATTCAGAATTACTGTGGATACATTTCATTGATAAGAATTGTAGAAGTATTTCCTTAAATATACTTAAAGCCCGAAATATGTTTCTCATGTGATTATGATAGTTACCTGCTCTTCAGTCTGTTATTCTTTTATTTCTCTAAGAAGGGATATGTGTAAAAATTTGAGGTGCTTATGGGTTTTAGCATTGAATTTTCAGATTATTATCAAATTGGTAGCCTAAAATTAAACTGATTTTTATTATTGATATTTATGGTTATAAAGCCACTCAGTTTTGATATCTTATAGACCATTAAAATGATCTCATGTGAATGGCTAAAACATAAAAGTTGAAGCAAAATCCCAATGGAAGGCTTAGGGCAGTTCTTTAAGATGAAAGGAAATCTAATAGGACAATATTTAATCATTTTTATACAAGACTGTATTAGGAACTATCAACTATTGTTGTTAATTACCCATGATATTACATGTTAAAAATACTCTCATATCATAGTAGAAGTTCAATGAAGAATCAGGGAACCAGTTGATGGATCTAGCCATACTGACTCTTCGGAATTCATGTTAAAAAAAAAATCATAGATATGAAATTAGTATCATAAATGAATAAAGAACACAGAAATGAAAAGTGCGAGGCAATTTATTGTAATTTAGCTTAAGACAAGCCTTTGCAGCAGCTCAGCTTGACAGATCTCAGAAAGACCTGCTTTAGAAAGTATTCACGCCAGATTGACAGCCCATAATTTTCTAATTTCTGCAACCAGGATGAACTGGAGCTCTGTTCTCATCTTTTCCTTAAGCATTAAGAGTAATTATCAATATGTGATAGAATAGAGTCAACTGGCTGAATCCACTTTCATGTTTGAGATAACCCCCAGTTATTAGCTGCCTGTAGCTTTGGGCAGGTCACTTCAGCTCTCTAAGCCTTAGTGTTCTTCTCTGTCAGGTGCACATCTCATAGAGTTGTGAGGATTAAATGAAGCAACGCCTGTAAAACTTTTAACATAGTGTCTGGAACATACTAGCTACTCAACAAATATCAGCCATTAGTATTTGCTGGGAGCTGAGGGTGATAATTGCTCACACTCTTATTTAGTTCCAAACCTGGAGAGACTCGAGGAGTAAAAGACATAGAGAGGTCAAAATATCGAGTTTTTTGTTTTGTTTTGTTTTGTTTTCGGTACGTGGGCCTCTCACTGTTGTGGCCTCTCCCGTTGCGGAGCACAGGCTCCGGATGCGCAGGCCCAGCGGCCATGGCTCACGGGCCCAGCTGCTCCGTGGCATGTGGGATCTTCCCGGACCGGGGCACGAACCCGTGTCCCCTGCATCGGCAGGCAGACTCTCAACCACTGCGCCACCAGGGAAGCCCAGAATATCAGTTTTATATTATTATTATAATCACCTGGACTGAAGAACTTGGCTTGGATAAATAGTATCATTTGGGCTTCTTAGTTCTTTTCTCCCAAGTTAGAGCTTGGTATGACCTCTCAAGGAAGAGGTAGGTCTGCAGATCACACACATCCAGAATCACTGCCTCTGACCCACTGAGTTCTATGGACAGTACATAAAGGAAGGCGTTTCCAACTTACCTTCAGAAAGTAGGCCTAACCCAAGTGGACAGAGGAGCAGAGCAGAAAACACCCACCTTTCTTTTGGGTTGTCCTGTTGGAGTTCGCTTAAGCTGGGCATGCTTCTTGGTTCCTTTCTCCCCTCAACTCAACAATCTGAACAGTTGTTCCTCCCTTGGGGAGGAAGGAATAAGGAGGTAGAGGGAAGGACAGAAGCTACTTTTCCCAACACTGGCAAAATGGTGAAGTCCTGCTTTGTGAGAGAAATAGAATGCTGAAAGGAGAAAAGATTTCTTCCACCATTTACAGATTTTTGGTTTCTTAATCCTTTGGGCTTAATAATCAAGTTCCTGTTGCTCAGGAGCAAGAGAGTTGCTTCCAAGTTCATGATGTAAGAATCCCATATATTACTGCTCCATTAGCCTCCTGGTATCATGAGAAGATAGTCCAGCTCTTGTTCCTAGAAGCCATGCTGTACCTCAAGCCAAAAATCACTGCTGCTTATTCCAATTTTCATCCCAAATTAGGCCCAGCTAGGTCATCCAACAGAACTCACCAAAGGTTAAGCAGTGAACCCAATATGGTGGACCCCCCTCTCTTGCCAGGTATCTGGGGAGAAATTAAGCAGCAAATATTAAATCACCCTGAACTTTCTTGTAAACTAAAGTCTGAGATATCAAAGTTCATAATTCTTAAGCAAAATTGCAAAGAAATTAAGGGTTCAGTTTCTTTCCTTCCCAAATTCTTATTCTGCTTAGCCTTAGCCAGAAGGATCTTAACCTTAGGCATTTTCAAAGTTGAATTAATACATCTTGAAGTCCTTTATTCTATGTTTACTCAAAGAGTCCAAAGATTATTAGGACACGTGCAGTTATCATTGTACCAACCTCACATTCATAAATTGTTAAAAATGCAAGAAAAGCCCCAGCTCCAAGGTCCATTTTTCTCAAGTGTAATAATATTCCTTGACCTCAGGACTCAGCACGAAGTAGGCTCATGTCACCAAGATCAAGGCAGAGACTTAGAGGGTGTCTGAGGGAAGGAGGGTGGATAGAGAAAATCTTCAGGTACAACAGGATGCCAGTCAGTGTGGGGGAACTTGTCCCCATCAGACAGAGCCTGCCGCCATCAAGAGGCTAATAATTATGGGAAATGGCGAATCCTGGGTTGGGTGGAGGAATCTGTTTCATGCATTATCCTTGCCCTCAGTGAGTGGCATTTGAAACCTATCTGTCTTTTTGTGAAGTTTAGGGATTTGCGGTGGTGACGTCCTCCATGCCTAGGTCTTGTTTTAGGTGCTCTACTTTTCCACCTGCATATTTTTATTTATTTATTTATTTTTGGCTGCGTTGGGTCTTTGTTGCTGTGCGTGGGCTTCTCGTTGTGATGGCTCCTCTTGTTGCGGAGCACGGGCTCTAGGCGCGTGGGCTTCAGTAGTTGTGGCACGCAGGCACTGTAGTTGTGGCTCGCGGGCTCTAGAGTGCAGGCTCAGTAGTTGTGGCGCACAGGCTTAGTTGCTCCCCAGCACGTGGGATCTTCCCGGACCAGGGCTCAAACCCGTGTCCCCTGCATTGGCAGGCAGATTCTTAACCACTGTGCTGCCAGGGAAGCCCCCACCTGCATATGTGAAATCTCTTGAATCTTTTTCTTTTTTCAGCCATGATGTCCAGGCCTAGGAAACCCATCTTGTACCAGTGGTTTTCCTTACTGCCCCCTTGTTTCGGTGTGGTATTACCCCTTCCCGCAGGTGACCTTCTGAAGCCTGTCTGCCTTGGGACCTAGTGGGGACCTAACCTTACCCAGGTGACCGTTCCTCAGAACTTTGCCTTCCCTCGTGTTTGAACTCTCTAATTCTTGGGTAACTTGTCCTACTCAAGGCAACAGAAATGTTTTCTTTTGTCACAACGTTTCCTCCAGTAGGAAGGCTCAGCTGAGTTTTATTGTTATTGTTGTTTTTGACCAGTTTTTCAAATGGCCCCTTCTTTCTCTATCACTATTTTAGGGATTGTAGAGTTTTTGTTTGTTTGCCTCTAACTTCCCCTATGCTTTCAGACCCAGACATTTGTTTTCTGAATATTACCTTCCGTATTGTGTAGTGTGTGGTCACCCTCAGCGAGAAAAGCAAAACCAAGGAGTTATGAGTCTGCCAAAAGGATCCTTTGTTCAACACAAATCTTATCTACTTTTATGTTCTTGAGTTGGATGATCTCCTAAGGAGTCTTTTCCCGTCACAGCACACCGGTGTTTGGACTGAATCTGCTGCTGTCCTGCCAGAATCCCCTTTCGTTTGTCTCATCTTTCCTTCGAAATCTACGTCTCCAAGTTTCTTGAGCATGTTCGCTCAGGGCCCATCCACCATGGCTGACACCATGAAAATCACCCCAAATTGCTTTACATATCCTACCCTGATCTCAGATTTTAATTCTTCAGCATGTCTATATTTTATGTAACTGCTTTGAATGGCTGTTGCAGTCTTCAAGAGAAAGGGCCCCAACTGATCTCATGAAGAACCATCTGCAGTCTGACACCATGTTCCTCAAACGTTTCCTTGATCCCGACACCCTCTTTGTGGGGCAGTCATGCTGTTCTGCTCTCTAGGCTCTCCTGTCTCTACCTCCTCTGTCACCCATTCTGATTCAACAAAGACTAAAATCTCTCTCTTTTTTTTTCTTATAGTCCTATCTTTAAGGGCACTTAGATCCATTTCCCTTTTTGGTCTTTCCAGTTTGGTACTTAAGGCCTCATGTTTCCTCTTAAGTAGATTTCTCTCTTCTCAAATTCCTTAGTATTTTTCCCATTAGCTCTCTGTTGATAACAGAGCTAAAATCATTCCCTAAACCATGATCCTTTTGCCTGAAACATACTGAAATTTCTCCCCATCTCAAGTCCCTGAACTTCTTCTCCACCAACTTGATTCAGGTACACTCTTTCCTTAGTAAATTTTGGCCTTTGTTGCTATGATGATCTCATTCAATTTTCCTTCCACCTCTGTCCAAGTGGGAGCTACATTTCCAAAGTAATAGGTGCCCATTTCGCTTTCACTATTCAGTAATAAGAACTACCATTCCTCTGTGGTTGAGCCACAATTTGGAGCCTGAAAACCCAAAGCCATGGGACACAGTATACATGATTAATGAATCCACTGGGAGGTGGTCTTCAGAGTCTCTGGACAAGCCACACAGATCCAAGAGGTCAGCCCGCTTCAGTTCTCTCCTAGGAGCTCAGTGCAGTTCCAAACAAAATAACGAGAAACAGGGTCTGGCACAGCTGATCTGTTGCTACCTATGTTAGTTCTTACATCCTGAATTTAAAACTGAAAACTAGATCCTCACACAGTAATGCTTTATTGCTAAAGAGGAATTTACTACCTTTGCAGTTTAAAATCTGGTCCGCAGGGCTTCCCTGGTGGCACAGTGGTTAAGAATCCGCCTTATGCAGGGGACATGGGTTCGAGCCCTGGTCCGGGAAGATCCCACATGCCGCAGAGCAACTAAGCCTGTGCGCCACAACTACTGAGCCTGCACTGTAGAGCCCACGAGCCACAATTACTGAACCCATGTGCCACAACTACCGAAGTCCACGCTCCTAGAGCCCGTGCTCTGCAACAAGGGAAGCCACTGCAATGAGAAGCCCGCGCACCACAAGGAAGAGTAGCCCCCACTCGCCACAACTAGAGAAAGCCCACGCGCAGCAACGAAGACTCAACGCAGCCAAAAGTAAATTTAAAAAAAAAAAAAAGAAAGTCTGGTCTGCAGTTCTGGGTGAAAAACACAGCTCACACACCAATGTGTCAGCATCCTTCCGGATGCATGAAAGGACAAAAAGACTGTCTTCCTGATTGTGCAACCAGTGCTGAGGTCAAGCTGTACTGGTGTAGGTGAGGTGAACACAGCCCACAGAGACAACAGCAGCTACTCCAGGGGCCTCGTCCCAGCACGGTAGCTGCTGAGAACAGCCAATCTCAAAGGCCCACACGGACAAAACATACTAAAGCTAGGGCCTAGCAGTCCTACCTAGGCTGCCCTGGAACAATTAATATCAACATATGCTGTTTTTCCTCCAGATGCCCCTACAGTGTTTCTCTCTCTGGGTATCTCAGTCAACCATCCAATTAATAACGCCCCCATCTTTGCCTCCCGAGTTCCTTGAACGGATTGAGGGATAACTGCAGGAGTCTGACAGATGACTTGAAACATTAACTTTATTATTGGCATAAATAGGTAGATGACCACCACCAGGTTCCTATTACTCTCTCCTAGACTCTGGAGACAGCACCTGAGGGAGAGTACAATGTACCATCTTATGGCAGACAGAGTAAAAAATAAGAAATGAAAAGGCAGGGCTGTTCATGCCCAGCTCACTGTCCCAATACAACCTTTAAAAACCATTCCTTCCTCAGGGAGGAGAGGGTCAGGGTATCAGAAAACAGGCAGAAGTTGCTCTTGCAAATACTCTCAAAAGGAGGGGAGGCCTTACTTTACGACAAAGTTAAGAAGGATCAAAAAGGGGAAAGAGGGCTTTCCTGGTGCCGCAGTGGTTGGGAGTCCGCCTGCCGATGCGGGGGGCGTGGGTTCGTGCCCCGGTCCGGGAGGGTCCCGCATGCCGCGGAGCGGCTGGGCCCGTGGGCCGTGGCCGCTGAGCCTGCGCGTCTGGAGCCTGTGCTCCATGGCAGGAGGGGCCACATCAGTGAGAGGCCCGCGTACCGCAAAAAAAATAAAAATAAAAAATAAACAAAAAAGGGGGAAAGAGCTGCTCCTTGCACATTTCTGATGATGTCCCATCAATGCTTGACAAATTCTATAACACATGGTGAAAATCACACTTGTGGAAAAATGGAGAGTTCTTGGGGAGAATATTTTGTAACAGGGAGTTATTCCAGTGAAAAAACCTCTTGTATAGACTGTCCCATTAAGACTGAAGTAATTTATCAGAACACATAAAAGTACGATTTGCCTCCCTGATGATCTCAGGTATGGCTGGCCAACCTGGGCTTCACCAGTCTGACTCATCACCTGTTCTTAGGCAAAGGGGGTGGAGGTCTAATCAGAAGGCACTGAGGATTATGGGGACAGAGGTGGAAGGAAAATTGAATGAGATCATCATAGCAACAAAGGCCAAAATTTACTAAGGAAAGAGTGTACCTGAATCAAGTTGGTGGAGAAGAAGTTCAGGGACTTGAGATGGGGAGAAATTTCAGTATGTTTCAGACAAAAGGATCATGGTTTAGGGAATGATTTTAGCTCTGTTATCAACAGAGAGCTAATGGGAAAAATACTAAGGAATTTGAGAAGAGAGAAATCTATTTAAGAGGAAACATGAGGCCTTAAAGACCAAACTGGAAAGACCAAAAGGGAAATGGATCTAAGTGCCCATTATCTCTTTTATTTTGGGCCCCATAAATGATTCATTCACAATGAAAATATAATACAATTGTACAGGGAACCTCAGAGCCTCCTTATGACTGAAGGGCAAACGTGCAACATCAGGGGAGTAGCTCTGAAGCTGATACCCAGGGAGCTACTCCACTGAGTCTTACAGAGTTGGCTGTGGGATTAAGAATGGATTCTAAATATATCTGATTCACCTAGAGCAGTGGTTCTCAACAGGGAGGGGGGCATGGGGACTTTTCCTTCCAGGGGACATTTGACAACGCCTGGGGATAGTTTTGTCACAACTGGAGGTGGCAGTACCGGCATCTAGTGGGCAGAGCCCTGGGATGCCGCTGAGAATCCTATAGTGGACAGGACAGCCCCTCAAATAAGAATTCCTCGGCCAGAAATGTCAGTAGTGCTGAGGGTGAGAACTCCTGCACTAGGGTTTGAAGAGGAGAGTAGGACAGGGAACTATCAATATTGTAAGATTGGGTCCAATTTAACACACATGTACTGAACACCTACTTTCTTCCAGGTGCTGTGCTAGGGACCAGGGACTAAAAAGATGATCAAGGCATATGGTCCCTTAAAGATCTTATAGCCTGGCTGGAGAAACAGACCCAAAAAGCCCTGTAATAATATTTGATGAGATCTCTTTTAGTTTGAGATATGTGCGCTCTGCAAGTTCTGAGATTCTCCCTATATTTAGTACCTCTTGAAAGAAGAGGATTGTGGGTCCTTCATATACTTTTCCTAGAAATGCACTTAACTGCAAGCCTTAAAAAAAAAAAAAAAAAAAAGGTTGCAATGAGGATAATTTCCTCCTCCCGCACCGGAGTTTGGTGCGGGCTGAGCTCTTTATTTTTCTGAGATTAGGCCAGATGCTATTCTCTTTCTTTCTGAGTATAGGGCTTCACCGTCTCATTGCAACAGTGAGTTTGCTCTCCTGAAAGGTTAGGAACCACACATATGTTCACAGAAAAAAGGCCAGAGGCCAGAAATTACTGCAGCCCTATTGTGGCTAGTTCATAAATCCAACTGGCCTAGAGAAAATGATGGCATGGGAAAATGGCAGAGAAGAGCAGATTCCGTGTCCTCCCCTACAGGTAATAAATCATTAGACCAATGAAAACAAATTATTTCGAGTCCTCCATAAATGAAATAAAGTATTAAGCTCTTTCCCATGTTTGTGTCCTCAGCTGGACAGACTTGAGGAAAAACAGAAGGAAACCTACCGGCGCATGCTAGAGCAGCTACTGCTGGCCGAGAAGTGTCACCGGCGCACGGTGTACGAGCTGGAGAACGAGAAGCACAAGCACACGGACTACATGCACAAGAGCGACGACTTCACCACCCTGCTAGAGCAGGAGCGGGAGAGGTAACTGCGCACGCGCGCCCCGGAGGGCCGCGCTCTCGTCCTGCCCCTCCTGCCCTGGATCAGATTTCCACCCGTGACTCCGCGGACACGTGCCCGGGGTTTAATTCCTAATTTCCTAACGGTTTGCAGAGAGTGAGACAGACTTTGCTTGGAACTATTAATGTGAGCATGTTGGGGGTTCGTATAAATACGGCAACACATTCCCAGCCACAAACTAAGGGAGCTTCTGTTTTAACTTGATCAACGAAGCATTTACGTTTGAAAAGCCTCTCTACTAACTGCCTTCTATTAGAAATAATATACTTTTTCTCTTTGGGATTAAAATGCACTTATTCAGTGAGACAAATTATCACCATTTTAAATGAATCCTATTCATTCTTAAAACGGGTATAGAAAACCTTACTACTTGGTTGTGTGTGAATTACTTAATGACTAGAGTTACCTGCTTAACTTTTTCAGGGTTGCATAACTCTTAAAACTCAGTGTAAAACAAAACAGAACAAAAATTCAGCGTTGAGCCTTGAACACTGTAGGTAGTTTTCTCAGACCAGGGATTAGCACCTTTGAAGCAGAGACTTCAAATTGAAACGCTTTGTGATGAGCTCTTTGATACTCTCCAGTTTTTCAGCATCTTCTTTTTAGCTTATTCTCTCCTTTTCCTCCCCTCAGCTAAATGGTTACATCTGTGAATTCCACAGTCTTTGAAACCAATGACATTGAATCCCTATGCTTTGAGTTACCAAGCGTGTCTGCTTCTGTGTTTAGGACTTGCAAATTAAGAGCCACTGGGAAAGAGCTTCGCCAGTCCCAGCTTTGCTATATCTAGTTACAAAAAGGAGATCTGCTTTTCCCAGATTAGTTTATTTGCCAGAAAAAGTTACCTCAATAGGAAAGTAAATAAAAGCGTGAAACAACAGGTTTGCGTTAAATTTTTAAGTTATTGGTAATGTTTACTCATTATTGGACTTGGTACATCTCTTGAGGAAGGAGAAATGGGAAAGGGAGCAATGGCTGGAGTGTTAGGTACAATACCCTCCACTTATGGTTTCTTTAAGTCTGTCTTCTGCTGCTGGAAGCTCAGGTTTATCAGCGTCTTGTTTGGACAAATAGATGGTCCAATTTGATACTTTGGGGCAACCAAACAGTGAGAATAAACTCTACCCCCGCAACCTCCATGAACTTTCCGACCTCAAGCATAGGTATTGCAGACAAGGTTTGAATGACCGTGTAAGTTACATATATCTAGGTGTCCTGTGTTGGAATGGGGTCAGGTAAGAGTAGCAACTTGTTTGATATTTCTTTAAAAGATCTGAAATCAAATAATTTTAAAGAACCAGCTGTGTGAATTAATATTTTCTAATCACTTTGTAAATCTTTTGGTCTAGAACCAGATAGGTCTGCCTTTTCTACAATTTCCCACCTAAGCTAAATGACTGAGGTGAATTCACCTACAGAGTGGTAGGTTTAAATGAAGTATGTGGATGAAGAGACTGTACTTACCCAGCTGTTTTTCTTTCTTTTTTGTTTTCCTAATATTTGTGTACTGTGAGAATAATTGAAATAATAACACTCGATGGAGAGCTCTATAGTTCACAAAGTACTTTTATATTCATTATACAACGAGCCTGTCCCAAGTGTACTTATTTACTAACTTCATGTTGACCAATTCAAGACTAACAATTCCAATCCCCTGCTCCTTCTTTGGAGTTGTTTAATTTTACTAGGGCAATTACACAACGATTTCTCCTGAGCAAAGCGCTATGTAGGAGGTTTTAAAAATCAAAGCAGAATTTAAAAATTATATATATCATGATGCTTTTCATACTTTGATCAGCACCGTTGACATATGTCACCAGATGTACATGTTTTAGATAAGAATCTCTGACTCACTAGATATCCAACCACTTTGAGACTCTGAAACAGTAGTTTTGACTCAACAGGTTATACTTTAGTGCTTTATATATTTTCCTGTCAATGTTTCTGCCCAGGCCGCCCCCCTGATTGGCCACCAGTGCACATGCTGTGGGCACGTGCTGACCGACGCTCATTATGCTAAATTAGACACCCTCACTAGGACCCTGATAACTGAAGCTGGCATCGCTGAATTTCTCTGCGTTCTGATCTGAGGCGTCCACGGTGACTGGCTTTGCTGAGTTCCCTGGGCAGTGAAGCCTTTAGGATTTTCTCAAAGGTCAGGCCTGGGCCTCCCGCTGCCCTTTGGAAGAGGCCCTGCTAAATCTGCTTTGGGTTAAATCCTCTTTTTGAAGTAAGCGGTCATAATTAGATGTACTTATGGGGGCTGCTAGTTTGCTGACCCCGGGGCTTTCTTTCCCGTGGGCAATGTCGCCAGGGGCTGGTCCCCACCAGGACCTGGGCCATGGCTCAGCCAGGCCCCAGCGCCCCATTCAGCCGCAGCCCCTGCAGGGGAAGCTGGGCTACTGCTGATAGAGAGCTGGTTTTTCTGAGCCGGAGTGGGAATTCTGGCATAGACTATTCCAAGTCCTTTGTTTGCCTCTTTGTTTTGCACTCCCTTCCCTCTTTCTCCGGAAAAGTCCCTTTTGTGAAAAAAAAAAAAAAAGAGAGAGAGAGCGCCAAGAGCTTTCCTTCAGAAATATTTCCCTTTAATTCTCCTGTGAGTATGAGTGAAGGAAGGAAAAAAGTGAGACGAGATAAGCCCAAGTTGTTTGTTCCCTGTAATCACCCAGTTTCTACTGGGGGTGTGACTCTGCAGGCTGCCTCTACCTAGACAGCTTTCTGATTTGGTGGCCATGGGCGGACGGGAGTGCAGACCCAGGGGACCCTCCACATGTGCAGAGCATCTAGGCTCCGTTCTCTACACTTGTCCTGCTCTGTAAGGGTTTCTCACGCCCTCTGGAAAATGGTTAAAGGTAATAACAAGGGACCCAGGCAGACAGGATCAGTAGCTATCCAGATTCAGATATTTGATGAAACCAGAAGTCCTTGGTTTTCAAAAACAAGCCTTGGTTTGACTAGTATTGCAAAAGACTTCTGAGTTCAGCCCTTTCAAGTCCCTCATCCTACAGGTTGGGTAACTGAGGCCCAGAAAAATCATGTAGCTCAACTAAGACGACGGTGCAGGCCACTGGTCCAGCACTGTTGTACGAATGAGTCCCTTGGGCAGAATGTCTTGTTTTATGTTTTCTTCGTGTGTGTGTGTGTGTGTGTGTGTGTGTGTGTGTGTGTGTGTGGGCTCCCAACCTCCAAGCTCTTACGTCCAAACTATGACACAGAATCTTAAAAGGCATTATGATGGTTGTTAGGAGGATATAAACAGATCTATTTGGACCACTGGTGTCTTTCAACTGTCAAGACTGGAGAAGCTTTGGAACAGCATCTGCTGGAAGGAGCAGCCTGGGGACTTGTTTTGGAGTGGAGTTGGAACAGCACACACAGTGTTCTACTTCTGTTGCATTCTGATGGGAGGCTGATGGTAGTTATGGGGGAGCTAAATAAAGCACCCCTCCAAGCTACCTCCTTGTTATGGCCACTCACCTAGACCCTGAAAGTGTAAAAACTAAGCAGAAGTTATTTTTCACTTTTCAGGAGTTGTTAAATTCATCCTATATAAAAACTCCACAAATTAAGTGCCTAAAATGGACAAAGTATTGTTCTGGGCTTCCTTTATGCTAAACCAAAAGACCCATCATAACGTGTTACCATCATTTACTGCTATTTATTTTTACAAATAGTTGTATTCCCAAATTAAAAAGTGGAACTAGCATGAAAAATGCATTGGCTTAACTAGCATTGTTTAAAATATAGATGAAAATATCCTTCATTGCAGTAATTAAGACTAGATAAAGAAAGCTCCCTTTCTAACTAACTGCTATATTCTGTTTGGTCCATATTTTGAGTCAACTTGACCTTAAAAGGCATAATTCTAAGCACATGAGATCACCTTCAGAGTTTATGCTTTATTCTCTGTATGAACTGCAAGACTTGTAATTTTAATCTTACACTTTCTCTAGGGCTGCTTCAAGAATGTCAGGATAGAGAGAATACAGTTACATCAAAAAGTGCTTTGGAAAGTAAAGAAATATTTGAGGGGGATGTGTGTACGCATGTGTGTGTGTGTGTGTGTGTGTGTGTGTAAATGATGTGGGGAGGACTGTCTAAATCTATAACTGTAGATATAGATTTGAAAGCTTTTGGATTCTATAGGCTCAGCTGGGACTACATAAATAATTACATCATCATATAATATTGCAGCAAGCCTTCCAAGTATAGGGTCATTTTTTAAAAAACTACAAACCAGCATCTCGAGAGAAATCTCTTAACTTGTGAAGCAAAGAATGCAGGAACAGGGGCTTGGTGGAGGGGAAACTTTCAAGCCCCATTTTGGTATTGTTCCTTTAGGCCTGGTGGCCTGTGGGACAGGCTGCACCATTGCACTTGCCTGTGGCGGGGATGACCGGTCAGAGCAAGTTTGTGAAAAGTTGCTCTAGCGGCCTGGGATCCTGGGAGATATTCTTGGCACACTTTATAGAAAAAGGTGCACATCTGGTTCCCTGGCATATTTTCCCTAAGTTTCTCAGATTTAGATGCCTTATCTCTAAACTATCGCAATAAAATGGACTTTTCTCATTGGTAGCGCAGAGAAGCACACTAAAGTACTTTGTAGAAAAAGATTGCTGCTGATGTGTAAATGATCAAGTCTGATCGTGCAGAAAGTAATCAATAGGTGGAACATATCAGCAGGAAACAACGGAGGCCTCTTGTCTGTGCTTAGCCCTCAGCTACATGCTGCTCACTAGCTAGACTAGATTTCATTGACCCCCCTCCATACGCTGGACACGTACACATCTGGTTTAATCCTTACAAAACTGTATGAAGTATAGTTACTATCCCTATTTAGAAGATGGGAAAGCAGGTTAAATTCCTTCCACCACGGTCACTTGCCAACAGTTAATTGGAAGAATCAGTGTTTGAACTGAGCTTCCTACAGTAAAAACAAACAAACAACCAAAAAAAAACCTTTTCCACTTCCAAGTTCTTACCTTCTGATTGAAACGAACATTTCATTTCTCCAACGTTTGGAGGAAGAAAAGATGACTTGAAACGTTGGCTCCGTGTATGGCACATCCATTCTGTTTGCAGGTTCAGGATTCGAATTCACAGACCTTTACCTGTCATTGAGATATGCCACCTACTATCAATATCCTGACCAAGAAAATTGCTGACCAAGAAAATTGCAGGGAATAGACAGCTTCTAAGAAAGAAGAGGAATTAGAATTCAGAGACTCAATCACAGAAAGAATACGTTTTACGGTTGATTTTCTGAAAGAACGCCAGGATCAAACTCCACCTTCCAATGGCTCTCACCCTTGCAATTTGCAAATCCCACTTCCTACTGGAAAATGTGATTGAAATGAAGGAGCCTGAGGTGATTTTGATTTTGCATAGCTAGGGTGTTTGTGTTGGGGGATGGGATAGGTGGGGACAGTGTAAAGGAAGTGATGTTATATCTTACCTAAAGGGACCAGGCAATCGGTGACTCAAAAAGATAGCTTCCCAAAGTTGGAAGATGGGAGTTGGAAGACAGTTGGTCCTCTTAAAAGACCCAGGATATTAACATATCTACTATCAGCACTGTAGAACTAGGAGCCTGCTACTCATTCTTAAGTAGACACCCCCTGGATGAAATATGAACGAGCCCATTAAAAATGCCCTTGATGTGGGCTTCCCTGGTGGCGCAGTGGTTGGGAGTCCGCCTGCTGATGCAGGGGACACGGGTTCATGCCCCGGTCTGGGAAGATCCCACATGCTGCGGCGCGGCTGGGCCCGTGAGCCATGGCCGCTGAGCCTGCGCGTCCGGAGCCTGTGCTCCGCAACGGGAGAGGCCACAACAGTGAGAGGCCCGCGTACCGCAAATTAAAAAAAAAAAAAAAAAAAATGCCCTTGAGGTGCATTTCACCAGATCCCATCTGTACAAAACTGCTGAGTCTTGGGTGGGTATAATCTTTTCCCCAAGCTTTATAGTGTTCTCATTCTCAAGGTCATTGAGTTAGCAAACTCTGATCTAAGATTCTTCAGAGTTTTATTACTATAACTTTTAACAGATATGCCAGGGAAGATAGGTTATCTGATCAACATAATTTTCTAACTAATCAAAGGTTATGATATGAATTAATTTACTTTTACTGTTATGGAAGATATTTCTCAAATACATTTTACTTTTTTAAGAAAAATTTTAATATACCACAAAATCCAGTTAAGTCATATTTGAAGATTTCAGAATCTTGTAGTGCTGCTATCTGGGTGACTCTGTATGTTACAACCTCAGGGCCTATCAGATTATATTCAAATCTAAATGTCAATTATGGTTGTATTTTATTGTTGATAGGATGGTGAAGATGTTTTCCGGATCTTAGGGCTTAACCCAGCTAACTGAGAATTTTAGTTAATTAGATTCGACATATTTGGACTTTTACAACAACAGCAACAGAACTTGAACTAGGAAGGACTCTGATATTATACAAAGGGGTGGGATAATAATCAAAGAAAATTGGCCATAAGAAAGGAATAGCGTTGAAAGGGAGGTCTTGCGAGACAACAGGCAAGAAACATATTTCACTGCTTAAGATTTTAGCATGTAAGAATGCCTCAGTCCTGGTATTTGATACCCCTTATTCTAGAAAAGTCCTAGGAGAGGTGAGACTAGAGGGCGGTATTTGGAATTTGAATGTGAGAGTTAAAGAGTGAGAGCCCAGTAGTGGGAGGTGGTCAGCTTGTCAGAGTCTCTCTAGTTCTGAACCAATCATTGGGGAAGGAAAAATGGAGAGTAATATAAACCCCAGATAGATGGGTGTGAAGAATTTGAGAATGGAGCTATTACTAGGTAGAGTCCAAGGGTGTCTCAGTCTGCTTTGGCTGTCATAACAAAATAGACTGGGTGGCTTAAACAACAGAAGTTTATCTTCTCCCAGTTCTGTGTGCTGGAAGTTCAAGATCAGGGTTGCCAGAATGGTCAGGTTGTGGTGAGGCCTCTCTTCCTGACTTGCAGATGTCCACCTTCTCGCTATGTCCTCACATGGCCTTTCCTCTGTGCATGTACATGGAGAGAGAGATTCTTATCAGGCCTCCAATTCTATTAGATGAGGACCCTACCCTTATGACTTCACCTAACCTTTTTACCTCCTAAAAGCTGTATCTCCAAACATAATCACGATGGGGATTAGGCCTTCAATATATGTATTTGAGGGGGCAAATAGAAAAGGGCATGGCAAAACTTGTGGTTCTCCCTCCAATAACTCAAGAGCAAGAGAGTAAAACTTGGTGTCTGACGTGTCCAGTTGGAGAGAGCTTGATATAGCTTCAGTGTCCTGCAACCCTAAAGGAATATCTAGATTTTTCCCTGTGCTTCTGAAGGGCCATGGGAATAGCTGATTCAGGGCTGGAATGAGAACAGAACTGTGACCCATTTGGATCAGCAATCTGAGCAGGAATGCAACTGAGGCCAGAGACCACAGTGTGCTTCTCAGAGAATGCCAGTGTGGAAGGATGATGCCTACATGCCCTCCCCCCCATCCCTGATGGCCCCAGAACTCAGCCCCAACTCCAGAAATGGGATCCTGAAGGCCTAGAGTTAACCCAGAAGACCCCGACTTGACTGAGGAGTCTTTAAATTTACAAAGGAAAACCTTACTTGACTGAGTTTACCCAGAATTAACTAAAATAAAATAGAATGAGGCAGAAGCGGCGGCGGTGGTGGTGACCGCTAGCCAGTGTCAGATGACAGTGGCGCTGTTGGTGGCAGCAGGTGAGGTGGCTGGGCCTGGCCTGGTCCGAACCGCCACTGCTGAAAGGATGACCCAAGCCAGGAAGCGGGCTGCTGAGCCTCGACGGCCTGCGCGCTTGTAACTGCCCCAGCCAGACACACTCCTACCCTTGACGTAGCCATCCTTCAGTGAACCTACAGATGTATTTTCTCAGGAGCTCAGCCTGACCCTACCTCAGTGATACAGGAGGAAAGACCCGCTGTTGTATTCAATAAATAAATAAATAAATAAAATGGAATGGGAGCCCATAAAAGAAACCTAGAGACATAGAAACATGAAGATAATTGTATTTCTTGCACGCATGAGTTTGAGGCCTGCCGTTACTACCCCCTTCGTTAGTAAAATCATCCAGGTGTGTGCTAAAGAGAAATAATGTAGTATTGTGTCTGGTTCCAGAGTACTGAAGGTGTGCTTACTAATGTTTTGCGAAATTTAGAGGATCATCTGATCTAAGTCTAACCTTTCCAGCCAGTTAACTCTTTCCCTGGGTTACTCTAGCTACATGGTACCAGACCCCCTCAAGACCTGTAACCTAGAAACAGTTGTTTTCTCAGTCTCCTGCATTTCACTGGGAGCCAGAGAGCCTTGAATTCAAATGCTGATTCTGCCACTTACCAGACGAGTTAGATAACTCTTGGACAGGTTATCTAACCTTTCTGATTCTTGGTTTCTTTACCTATAGAATGGGGATAACCTATCTCATAGAGTTGTTTATGTTCATGAGATAATGAATATAAAGCCCCTTCTACAAAGTATAGCACATACTGCCTAAAGGTGATCATTTCTTCTGCTCACCTGTGTATCAAACACTAAGAGGAAAACTATGACGGTTTCACTAAATCACAGTTTACATTTTCTCAGACTAAGATGTTCTGAGAACAATGCAAAGTATTGGAAAAGTAAACTATACTGTCGTCCCGGGGTAGTTGTTTTGTATTTAGATTGTAGGTAGACTCAGGAAAACTGAAAACCTACTACAAACAGAGAATTCAATAAAGTGAGGTGGCAAGGTACAAAACTACATAGAATCAATATTCAAAAATCAATAGTTTCCATATTTCCAAAAGACAAAATAATATAAACTATATTAAATATTAACTATCTAGGAATAAACTTAAGGATGTGAAAGATCTACATGAAGAAAGGTTTTTAATGCTACCTAGAGATTTGAAAAAGATTGAGACCAACGGAAAGGCTTACCATTCTAGGACTGGAGAACTCAACGTTGTAAAGATGTCGTCTCCATATATTAATCCACAAACTTAATGTGGTTCTAATAAAAACACCATCAGGTTTTTTTTTAAGCATCAGAACTAAATGAAGTTATTCTGAAGTTAATATAAAAAATACACAAACAAGAATAGTCAAATATTGAAAATGAAAAGTAGTAGAGAAGAAAAGTTTCCTATCAGGAAAACTAACAAACAAACAAAAAAACAAAAAAACAACTCATTTTAAAGCCACAGTAAGTAAAACAGTGTGGCACTGGTATATGAATGGACAGATCAATGGAGCTGATATATTTCTAGAAATAGATTATAGTAGATATAGAAATTTAATATATGTTAAAGATGGCATTCTAAATCAGTTGGAAAAAGCTGTGTCTCTTAGGAATGGCTATTATTATATTCATTTTTATGTATAGGATAGGTATTTTATTTGTAGACATGGGGAGAGTTGCCCATATTATAGCCAAGGCTATTTTTTTCTGTCCTGACCTATGTCAAGGGAAGATTTAGCATTTACTTTTTAAGTTTCCAAAGGATAGATAAATCCCATGTAATAAAAAATTATATTTGAGAAATAAAATATATAGCAAGAAAGTGATGACTTACTTTCTACAAAAAAAAAGCAGTATTATGACTTTTAGCCACATAAAATTTTATGAGAAGTAAAATATGTGGTAACTATTGGCATCCTTTGGAAGAAAAACTGCTATAGTAACTTTGCTGAGGTCATAAATTTACAGCCGTTGTTCTATAACTTTGTATATTTAAAAAATGAATACGTTAAAAAGAAGTGACAACACATTTTATATAGTGAAAAGATTAAAAGCTTAAGCCTAACTTGGACTGATTTACTAGAATAACCTGGGGAATAATTATTTTCTTTCCCCAACAGCTGCATAAAACAATGAGAAAAACAACTAATCTAAAGATTTGTACCTAGTAGTGTATCAAATTGAGTGATTTAAATGCATGTATTTTCCAGAGAAGTTATTATGGGTTATTAAATGGAGTCCAGATACAAATTCACTTATTTAGAAAGTCTAATGCAGATTGGCTTATAATTTTTGGATAAAAAAGTTGATTGCAAGTGGTACAGTGTATGTATGAAAATAAAATTTCATGCCTATCTTCACAGTTAATCAGAGAGCTCTCAGGAACTAGAGCAGATGGTAAGTTTTAAGAAACACACCATGAAAATCATTAGGAAATAACAAACAGCCCAACTAGAATGGAACTTTAATTGACAAATTTTCAATCAGTAACTATAGCCTTAGACTTCCCTGGTGGCGCAGTGGTTAAGAATCTGCCTGCCAATGCAGAGGACACGGGTTCGAGCCCAGGTCCGGGAAGATCCCACATGCAGTGGAACAGCTGAGCCCGTGTGCCACAACTACTGAAGCCCGCGCTCCTGGAGCCCATGCTCTGTAACAAGAGAAGCCAGTGCAATGAGAAGCCTGCGCACCACAACCAAGAGTAGCCCCCGCAGCTGCAACTAGAGAAAGCCCGCCTGCGTGCAGCAACAAAGACCCAACACAGCCAAATAAATAAACAAATAAATAAATAAATAAAAATTAAAAAAGAAAATAACTACAGCCTCAGAGTCTACCCAAGTGACAAAAATACAGTGAATTTCCTAATGTAGTGACAGATTTTTAAAAATGATTTCTGATCTATCAGTACACTATCAATTGTAATCCAGGCGGTTGTAATGCCAGGCAATTGATCAATTCTGACAGACATTCTGTATGTTAGAAAATACAAAAACAAAATCTCCTATAGATTTTTTTTTAGTTAATTGACTCATTAGTGAAATATGTAAGTTCCAAAGAAAACACCGGAATCCAGGTTGCAAAAGCAACTGGGTTAAAAGTGAACATTTCTAACAACTGATTGGCTGTTTTTGGTCCCCAAATTTCAAACTAGTTGAATTGAGTTTTTAATTGAGCTGATAGTTTATTTCAGCATCATGGATAAAATAAGGTATTGAAAAGTAATACGTAAGATTATTCTGGAATGAAAAGTCTTAGGAATGCTGCCCTAAATTGGCAGCCATAATAAATACCAGGCAAAAGGTTTTTTTTGCACAAATTCATACACCAAGAAAGAGTTAAGAAAAGAAAGTGCTGGGAAAATGTGTTGTTTCTTAGCACCTACAATGAATAATTTTTACTTTTTTTCCCCCCCGGGATGGAGGAAGGTACTCAGATTAGCATTACAAATCCTGGATTTCAGAGAGGGACTTGGAACTTGGGAAGGTGTGTTTTCAGTGGTTGGAGGTTGTTCCTTTCTGGCTTCTTGACCAAGTGTACCCTCTTTTTCCAAGAATGCTTGTGTTTGGAAAGTACTTCATGGAGGTGAAAAGTTTAAACAGAAAAGATTAATCAAAGGTTGGCGCTTTCATGCTCAATGCATAACATATTCAGCTCTTGGATGAGAACTCTTAGCTAAGAAACTATTCAAATAATATTCAGGGGCTGAATGTGAGCTTCAACTGCAAACTACAGGTCAACTTTACTTAATCTTAACTCATGCCTCTTAAATTCAGAAATGTTGAACCTTAAGGATTTGCTTTATATTTTCCGTATAGTTTTCAATATCCTATAGGAGTTCACTGAGAGTTAAAATAAATAAGCATTTATTTTATTCTGAAATGCTTAAGGAAGCACGTGTGTCTGACCTGAAATGTGAAGGAAACTGGAAGTGGTGAGCTGACTGTTCTGCACCCAGTGTGCTTTAGAAAGGGGCAATGATCTGGTCCACCTAGTCTTTGTCATTTGTCACAGTGTCACCAGATCCTACAGTATTCTAATGACGCAAGTATTCTTACTTTACCCACGTATATATACCTGCCATCCTTCCCTCCAGTACTTTTGATTTGCTCAGCTTTCCAATGCTCACAGATTTGTCTGACTCCTGCAATCTGTAATATTTGAGAAGCTTTGGATTATATTTCTCCCAAAGAAGAAGATAAATGTGTGTAGAACTACTGCCCAGACTGCCCATGACCAAACCTCCAGAAAGAGATCTTGGAAGAAAGTTCTCCTGCCCCATCCTATGACTTTCTTCTCCCAGCCTGTCACTCCAGCCCCCTAGTGCATCCACTTCTCAAAGTTCTGGAACACAACCTTCTCTGCTGCAAAACCTGTCTTTTGAGATAAAAGCACACTGAACTGGCAGTCCCAGTGATCGCCCACACACTGAGAAACATCCCGCTTGCCATATGCTAAACTAGATCTTTCTCAGAAATGTTCAGGAAACATGTCCTCTTTATCTCCTGTTCATTTGTGTTTCTGGCCAAGAGGCTATAGATTGGAGGTTCCAGTGACCTTCTCCTTGGGTTCCATTAATTTGCACAGAACTTAGAGAAACATTTTACTTTCTAAATCTCTGGTTTATTATAAAAGGATACAACTCAGGAACAGCCAGATGGAAGAGACCCATGGAGTGAAATATGAGGGGTGGGTGCAGATTTTCTGTGCCCCTCTCCAGGCGCACCACTTTCTCCAAATTACCATGTGTTCACCAACCCAGAAGCTTCATTCTTTTGGTTTTTTATGGTGGCTCCATTACATAGGCATGGTTGACTAAATCATTGGCTATTGGTGATTGAACTCAATCTTCAGTCTCTTTCCCCTCCCTGAAGGTCCAAGGGGTGGAACTGAAAATTCTAACCCTCCAATCCTAGGTAACCTAGGGGCTTTCCAAAAGTCACCTCATTAACATAACAAGACACATTTATTACTGTCATCCTTTAGGAAGTTCTAAGGGTTTTAGGAGCTCTGTGCCAGAATCAGGATGAAGACCAAATATACATTTCTTATTACAAATCACAATATTACAGGAACAATTGTAAGCAACTGGTTTTAAGAGCCACTTGTTCAGGTCATGATGCTCAGTGACCACCTTGATGTTTAAAGGAAAGTGGGAGGGACTTCCCTCGTGGTCCAGTGGTTAAGACTCCATCTTCCGATGCAGCGGGTACGGGTTCAATCCCTGGTTGGGGAGCTAAAATCCCACATGCCTCGTGGTCAAAAAACCAAAATATAAAACAGAAGCAATATTGTAACAAATTCAGTAAAAGACTTTTAAAAAATGGTTGATATAAAAAAAATGAATCTTAAAAAAAAAAAATAAAAGAAGGTGGGAGCCTAGATACTCTGTTTCTAGGGTCCAGTGCTCTAATAAGTTATGATTGTCTTAGAAGATCTGCACGCACAGTACATTTAAAACTTGACTTGAAGGACTTCTCTGGTGGCACAGTGGTTGGGAGTCCACCTGCCAGTGCAGGGGACATGGGTTCGAGCCCTGGTCCGGGAATATCCCACATGCTGTGGAGCGGCTGGACCCATGCGCCACAACTGCTGAGCCTGCGCTCTAGAGCCCGCGAGCCGCAACTACTGAGCCTGCGCACCTAGAGCCCATGCTCCGCGGTGTGAGAGGCCACCATGGTGAGAAGCCTGTGCACCACAACGAAGAGTATCCCCTGCTTGCCACAACTGGAGGAGGCCCATGTGCAGCAATGGGGACCCAACGCAGCCAAAAATAAATAAAATTAAAAAAAAAAAACTTGACTTGGGGACTTGTACTCACAATAATACTTAACATGTGCACTAGATTACATTTGAGTACACATTTCAGTTAATACATGCTAAAAAGTTTGAGACAGGGAGACCCTCCATTTGGTTGTATATCATTCATAGAAAAGAAAATTACAAATCTTCTTTAAACAAAAATGTTGATCTAATTCACTGAGTAAATTATAATTGAGTGAATGTTCATACTTGACCAGTTCATTTGGATGTTTAATAGGTTTCTCCAACTTAATGCGTCCAAAATGGAACTCTTGGTTTCTTCCTGCAAATCTATTCCTCCTGGTTGTGACCATCTCAGTCAACGGTACTGCAATCTAATTACTGGAACTAAAATGCTAGCAATTATCCTTAATCCTTGTTTTTATCAGCCTTCCATATATAGACACCCATAAGTTGTATTGATTCTGCTTTCAAATTCTATCTGGAATTTGTCCATTTTTTCCCAGAACCATTGCCACTGCCCTAGTCCAAGATAAAGTCTTATCCAAGCCACCATTGCATTGCTTGTCTGGGCTGCTGTAATAGCTTCCTTCGGACATCTTGTTTCCACTCTTGTCCTCCCAACTCCCAAGTACAGTCTCTATATATTAGTCATGTAAATCAGATCCTTCAGAATGAAATCCAGCTCCTTACCATGGTGTGGCAAATTGGGCCAAGGGAACTTGCTTTTTTCCAATCGTCAAATCTTCCTAGAAGACTTTGGTAGCTAATGACACATGGTATGTCACGATGAAAGCCGTTCTCTAAATGAATTTTGCTACAGATATAGTTATTAGGAAGCAGTGCTTTTCAACTTGGTGAAGCTTCAGTCCCCATCCTGCAGACATGCCTACAAGTTCCCCACCTGAAAGGTTTAATCAGGCAGAGGCGGCAATATTCTAGCTATAGGATCAGCTAATTTTTTAGTTCAATTAGGTGATGGAATCCTAGGCTAAGCTTGAGGGACGAAGGACCAGACGGAGGCCTGAGTCCAGAGCCACACTCCAAGGACATAATTCTGCTGGGCTCACCAGGTGCTCATGTCTCCTTTCTGCAAGGATGAAAGTGCCACACATTTGGAATCACTCATTTCACTGATGAAAAAATGACTTCTAACCTTCCTCATGCTAATTCGAAAACCTTCTAGTGCACATTGAAGCTCTTATAACTTATCAGAGCTGCCTCTGGAGGACATGCTCCTGATAAGGAGACTTCAAATGTTAAGTCCCTCTACCGGTCACTTGAGCGGACCTGGTTCCTCTCTTCCTCCACTCTTCATGCTCTGGTGACGCTGGCCTTTTTCTGTGCCGGGGACTTCCCACACTCCTTCCCACTTCAGGGCCTTTGCACCTAGAACCCCTGCCTCTGCTTTTTGCATGGCCGTTTTATTTGATCCTCTAGCCTCCAAAGTCACTGCCTTAGGGAAAGACTTCAGACAGCAGGTCACCTACCCTGCTGTCACCTCCTTTGAAAACACCCCACTCCCTTTCCTCAGGGCATTTATCACTGCAGCTTGAACTCCACCAGGATGGGGACCTTGTCTGTCCTGTTCACACCACATCCCTTGTGCCTAACACAATGCCTGGTCCTTAGTGGGCAGCCAATTCAGAATGAGTGAATGAAATAATCATTGGGGAAACTCAGATCAAAACCACAATGCGACATCACCTCATACCTATTAGATTTGCTATAATCAAAAAGACAAGAGATAATAATTGTTGGCAGGGATATGGGAAAAAGGAATCTCTGTTGGTGGGAATGTAAATTGGTTTAGCCTCTATGGAAAATAGTAGGAAGTTCCCTCAAAAAATTTTAAAATAGAGCTACCATAAGACTCAGCAATCCCATTTCTGGGATCCAAAGGAAACGAAGACCTGATATCAAAGAGATATCTGCACTCCCATGTTCATTGCAGCCTTATTCACAACAGCCAAGACACAGAAACAACCTAAGTGTCCATCAAAGGATGAATGGATAAAGAAGATGTGATGTATATATGTATATAATGAAATATTATTCAGCCATGAGAAAAAAGGAAACTGTGTCATTTTTGACAACATGGATGGACCTTGAGAGCATTCTGCTAAGTGAAATGAGCCAGACAAAGATAAATACTGCATGATAATCTCTTATGCGTGGAATCTAAAAAAAAATGTCAACTCACAGAAACAGAAAGTAGGAAAGTGGTTGCCAGGGGTTGAGCAGGTGGGGGAAATAAGGAAAGGTTAGTAAAAGGGTACAAACTTTCAGCTATAAGTTGAATAATGTCTGAGGATATAAGTAAGACATGGTGACTTGACAACACTGTATTGTATAATTGAAATTTGCTAAGAAAGTGAAACTTAAATGTTTTCACCAAAAAAAGAGAGATACAATTGATAGATGTGTTAATGAACCAGATGGGGGGAATCTTTTCACAATGTATATCAAATCACCACGATGTACACTTTAAATATCTTACAATCTTATTTGTCAATTATACCTAAATAAAGCTAAAAAAAAAAAGATGTGGTCCTTGCGCTTCCCAGGATCCAATACTGGGATGTTCCTAGCTACTGTGACTCTAAAGAGGGTTCTATTGCCCATTTAAACATTTCTTCTCAGTTCCAAGAGGCTTCAATAAATAATGTCATTTGTCCAGGGAACCTTAATTAATTATGATAAATACAGCTATTTTAGGAGAGTCTTAATAGTAGGGCTTTAAATTAATTTTGAATGTAACTATTTAGTGGTATTAAGCAGGGAAGAAAAAAGACACTTCTGTGATTGACGTTTATGGCATTTGTTTTAATGATTTTTCAAAGGTGATAAAACTTTTCTATTATCATTTGTCTCTAAATATTGATCTGATATGGTTTTGAACATAATCAATGACTCCCTGGGATTATAACTCAAGCTTGAATAACTAGAAGCAGACTGAATGCAAGATGCCACTTGACTATATAATCAATCTTGACGCCTTCATTTCCTTTGGCAGCGTGGATTTGTACTGTCTGTGTCAAATTTAGACCACAAATTTGTATTTTTGCCAAGTGCCTACTATTCTCAAAATGAATACACTGTGCATAAGCATATTATTAATTATCTATTGCCAGGTTCTGTGGCCTTGACTCACATTGTCTTATCTAATTCTCATAATAACCCTGTAAGTTAGAATCCATATCTCTATTATACAGCTGGATAAACGGAAGCCAGAGGAGTTCTAAAACATATTCTTAGTAGGTAGATGTCAAGCCATGATTCAATCTTGGGTCTATCAATTGCCAAGAAGGCCCTTTCTGCAACACTCACTCGAACTTGCGTACAACAGGTGACGGCCACAGTTTCTTCTTTCCTTCTTGAATTTCAGTTTTTCCCATCTATATTAAAACAGTTGGGAAAAACCCTCCAAAAAATTTTAAAAAAATAAACATAAACAAGAACTAATTGGTTCAATATCTGTAATTTTACCTTAACCATGAATGTTGCTTTATGTAACTTTTACCAAAATAACTCGATAATCAAAACACATTTATTCAGAGCTGCGACCCTGCAACGTGCACTAATCATTATACTTATTTCATGCTGTTAAGAAGATAGACATGTTCTTAAAGCAAAAGGCATGATTGAACATTAGGGAGGTAAGAAAGCAATTATCTTTAACTTATTTTTCTTTCGTATTTTTGTATGCCATAACATAATAGCTTAAATATAATATAAAAGTTATCTGAGGACTTAAAAATGCTCTGCAGGGACTTCCCTGGTGGCACAGTGGTTAAGAACCTGCCTACCAATGCAGGGGACACGGGTTCGAGCCCTGGTCAGGGAAGATCCCACATGCCACGGAGCAACTGAGCCCGTGCGCCACAACTACTGAGCCTGCTCTCTAGAGCCCGCGAGCCACAACTACTGAAGCCCGCGTGCCTAGAGTCCGTGCTCCACAACAAGAGAAGCCACCACAATGAGAAGCCTGCAACGAAGAGTAGCCCCCACTCGCTGCGACTATAGAAAGCCCACACGCAGCAACGAAGACCCAACACAGCCAAAAATAAATAAAATTATTTTTTAAAAAAATGCTCTGCAAACATTTCATTCTGTTAACTTCAAAGTAATATGCTTTTATTCTATAATTAAAACAGAATTTAACACAAATGATATACAAATTCTATACATATGGGTTAGAAAAACTTATACTGGAACTTTTAAGTTACCTAACGGTTTTTTGGCTGAATTATCACTCACTCACAGACTCAGGAAAGAAAAGAAAGGAAACAAGGAAAAAAGAAAGAAAGAAAGAAGAGGGAATAAAAGAAAGAGAAGAGAGAAAAACACTTTTAGGAAAGAAAGAAATTCAGGTAAAAAAAATTTTTTTTAAGACACAATGATCCTTAAACTAATGGGTACTTGGCATTCTTTGGCCCAAGCTGTAGTGTTTTCATTTAGATAACATGTAAATTAACTGGCACTTTGCTTGAAACGTGAATCTCCTCCTGTTGGCTGAATCGTAGATAAGGCTCTAGTGGGATCCCTATTTAGTTCAATTCCAGCATGCGTTGAATAGATCTGTATGGAATTTAACTAGTTTGAAAAATCAGAAATCAGGAGTGAGGCCCATCTGACATTTTATGCATATCTTTTCTTTAACTTTTTCCTTCTCCCCAACTTCAACCCCCTCCCCAAGCGCATTTTCCTCAGTGTAGGGCGTAATTCCCATTCTTAAGAGCTGCCTTCTCTTCCCGTCCTGGGCAGCTCCACCCCTTTTCACGGACCGAAGTAAATCTGCACAATAATGAACCGTGGAAGGGAGGAATGACATCACCAGTTAGTGGTCCCGAGCTGTTTTGCACAACATTCACCTTTCATTGTTCTGATGACAGGGCTGGAATGTGACGGTTAATTCCCTGTGGAGTAGGGGGCTGAGCAGGGCCCGCTGCTGTTGAACAAACTTCAGTACCCCCTTATAAAAAACAAAAACAAAAACAAAAGTTACCATGCTTCCTAGTATTAAGGTAAGGAAGTCAAGATCTGTTTTGATTTAAGCAAAGCTAGTTACTTTGGTCCATGCGCACTTCATTTGTTCATAGGCTTACTTGGCAGTAAACTCATTTCTTAGTGTGGTTGCAAAGAGCATCTTGGAAGC
Organism: Orcinus orca; assembly: GCF_937001465.1. Classification (NCBI taxonomy): domain Eukaryota; kingdom Metazoa; phylum Chordata; class Mammalia; order Artiodactyla; family Delphinidae; genus Orcinus; species Orcinus orca. The sequence continues at coordinate 77,380,680 of NC_064570.1, forward strand.
TGAGTTTGGACATTTGTATAGACTTGACTAATCTGACCAGGGCTGTAAGGACTCGACAACCTTTCAACTTTCGGCTACAGGTTTTACTGAGTGTGGACGGTGACAACCCTTGAAAATGACCAGCGTACTGTGACTTTCCTTAATACCTCAGACTTCTTGATTGGAACTGGCCAAGATGCGACTTGCGGTATGAAGCGTGCTCCTGTTTTTCTATGGAGGGGAACAGTAATCTCATCCTACAGAAACTTGGGGAGTTTGTATAAGAACGGAAAAATCTCTTATCTTGCTGCCATCAGTCCTACTAATATGTTCTGAAGGCTTTTAACAACCTTTCCATGTGCTGTAAATGTCTCTTCTAACTTATGATTTCTTGGTGAGCAAAAAACTAATTCGAGGTGAAAATATTATTTTCAAAGTTTTTGTTATTGTTATGTGGATTTTCTGCAGATCTCTCTTTGCATATGCAGAGAAGGCTTGTAAAAGTTGGCAATGAATTAGATTGTACAGTGATCTAAAGAAAGCCGTTTTTGTTCTGAAACAGTCAGTGTGGCAGTGATAACAAGAATAACAAAGCAGACAGGAGGTTTTATTTTAAAGTGTAAGTGGCCTTAAAATTTGGACTGTGTTAAACAATTGTGTAAAAAGTTCAACTTTAGTAGTTTTTCAAACTGCCAAAAACATTGTCTGAATTTAGCGGAGTATATAAAATAAATAACTAGTATTTAGTGCTCAGTAGGGCTGGAGGGTAGTGTAAGTCTTTCACAAAAGAACTTCACTTGGCCAAAATCTAATTTTTATAGCGTGATTTCAGATTCATATGACCTGTTGTACAGAAATTTGAACATAAGGGCAGATGGTATGGTTTTCATTTGTGTAGATTTAATTTTGTGTAACATTGATTGTTAATATTTTGTCTCTGTGTTTAAAGTGACAAAAATCTTGAGTTCAACTGTGATGAAAATCTTGGGGTCACTACATTGATCTGCCTGTATTCTTAATTCCATGTGACTGGATGAACTTCTGTTTGCTCGTAAAACCAAATATCCTTTCCACGACAGAAGGGCGCGTGCACATTTCTTTTTTCTCTTGGTCAACAATAGTCAGGATCAATACAAAATTAAGTCTGGGGTTTTGGAGTTTTACTTATTATTTTGACTTTTTATTTTTAAAATTAGCTTTAAAGTTATTTAAAAACTGGGTAAAGTGATTATTAGATAAACGTCAACATAATTTTTAAAGTATTTAGTGAAATTTCACATATGCTTATATTTAAAAGCTTTTAAAAAAAGACCTTTAGATACAACGGCAATAAATTCTACTGCCATTTTCAAAAGGGAGGGGGCTGTTTTTCTGAGTAAATAAATGCAAGCGAATGCACTGCTCTCAGTGATTTATGTACTTAAGTTAATTCACTACTTATTTCATGCCTGTATTATTTTAAACAAATCTTATTTATGAAAATAGATGTGCCCAAGAGACAGATTAATAGTATCTTAATAAAAGGCTTTACAACAGGATATGTTTTTATATTATGAGTTCCCATAATTTATAAGCTTAGAATGTGACTTTTGCCCAGCACTCTATAAATCCATGCACAGAGTAAAATGGGGTATATTTGTACCTTCATGGATTGTCTTCAGCTTGTTTGAATCGTCTCAGGAAATCTGATTCATGCTGCCATTCCTCCCTCCTGTGTTCTGAGTGAACACAGAAGAGGCCTCTACTCAGGCCTGTGGGAGGACCCGTCACACTGTGGTCACAGGGACCCTCAAAACCCACCTGCCTCAGAAGACCCTCCCTACTCTCTGGCTTCTCTGGGAAATCACTTCGTTTAGCTTATCGTCTGAGGGCGAGCGTTTCCTGTGATAAAGCACAGTGTTACCTAGATGGAGCATCGCATCATTAGGTGTGATACACCTTGGTGACAGCTTCTTTGGGGATGGGAGAGGTCTTTGGTATTGAGCGAGGGAAGGTGAGGGGGCCAGCTGGAATAAAGAGCCCAAGGCCACACAGTTAGGTGACAAACTTCTCTGCTTCATGGCTTTTTCTGTTCCTCCTGAAAATCATTCAGTAAATGTATGCACCTGGCTGATTCTTCCTAAACAACATCAAAGGGAAAGAATGATATCTTCTTTCTACTGTTTTACAAATATTCATCTGATCGATCTGAGGGTGTTTGAATAGTATTTTGAACAACTCAGGAAATAGGAAAACACAATAAACGGTATATTATTGTGGGTAGAAACTACTCATCCAGGCCTGCAAACAACAACAGTTTCAAGTTTCAAGAATGAAGTGATCTTTCCCACTGCACCAGTAGATGCACCAACACCCTCCCCCCGCCACTGTGTTTGAAGAATTTGTTCTGTTGGAGGGGAAAGATACAGGTTGGCAGTAAATTTCAATTTAGCGTTATTGCTAATAGTATCTAACATTTATTGAGTACTTATCCTTTTACATATAATAAGTCTGTGATTCTGACAACAACCCTGTGCACAGATACTATTATCCCACTTTGATAGAGAAGGAAACTGAGGAAGAAATATAAATTAAGAAACTTACTCAAGTTAGGAGAGGGCAGAACTGGACTCAAACCAGATGGTCTGGCTCTAGAGCATGTGCTCAGAACTACTACACTGAACAGAGGGTCAGCTTTGAAATGACAAGTGCCCCCCAAAATACATTTATTTTCTGTCAATGAAAATTATTGGCATGATTGAGTTACACAGAGTTGCGTAGAGTTACATAGAGTTACATTGATTACATACACAAATTACTACCCATGATTTCATATTTGGTCCTCTATCAGGAATTATCCTTTTTTATTTTCCTGAATGTTCCCATTCAGTTTTCAGTATTTGTGGTCTTTCTCCTTTATCAACCAGAAATTTTCTAGCACTAAAGAATCTGCAGTACAAAATGTAAAGGGTAAAGAGCTAGGCTTCAAGATCGTTGCTCTGGGATCCAAGGCAAGTCCCTTCCCTGCTGCCCAGCCTTAGGGCAGGAACCCCCTTGGGGTCTGGTCCGTATCTGGCCCCAGTGACAAGGGGCACCACTCTGCCTCCCGCTTCTTGCTTCAGCTTCCTTTTCATTCTTGTTCCTGTTCTCCATCCTTAGCAATGTGTACGTGTGCTATCACTGGTCATTCTTCTTTTTCCTCAACTCTTCATTGACCCACTATTGACCACTGCTCTCTGTGGCTCCTCTCTTCTTGGATTTGTCCTATTTACTTTTTATTTTTTTATTTTTAAATGTTTATTGAAGTGTAGTTGATTTACAGTGTTGTGTTAGTTTCAGGTGTACAGCACAGTGAATCAGTTATATATAAACATATATTCACTCCTTTTTTTTAAAGATTCTTTCCCCATATAGGCCATTACAGAGTATTGAGTAGAGTTCCCTGTGCTCTGCAGCAGGTTCTTATTAGTTATCTATTTTATATCGAGTAGTGTGTATATGTCAGTCCCAATGTCCCAATTTATACTCCCCCCCGTTATCCCCTGGTAACCATACGATTGTTTTCTACATCCGTGACTCTACTCCTGTTTTGTAAAAAAGTTCGTTTGTACCCCCTGTTTTTTAGATTCCACACATAAGCGATATATTTGTCTTTCACTCAGTATGAAAATGTCTAGGTCCATCCATGTTGCTGAGGATTTGTCCTATTATCCCAAGTTCTAAGTCTGTCTTAGGAGAAATCATGACTCATCCAGTTTTGTGTTGGGTGTAGAGAAGGGAAGTGACCCCTAGCCCTGCAATTTACATATTGTAAGATCTGGTCAAGATGCAGTCTATCATTCAAGGTCACAGGAACAAAACAAAACAAAACAAAACCCAGAGGCTTCAAACAGGGTAATCTGATAGCTTTATAAATGTGCAGGTAGAGTAGAGAGAAGCTAATAAGGGACCCTGCAGTTCCCTGGGGGGACGGGAGGCGGGTTGGAATGTGAGAGTGTGTACCTCTTACTACCCATTAACTTGGATGGAGGGAGTAGTTACCAGAACCCTCAGGCGTAACTGTATCTATAGGAGAGGGCCTCGAACAGGGACTGTGGCCGTTGGTAGTAGAATGAAGCCAACTATCCCAGTCTCGAGAGGGAATTAATACCACATTCTCCGATCTCCTGCCAGTGCCTCCTATTGACTAAAGCAAACCTGAGGCTAGAAGGAGTTGGTTACAACAATGCCTAGTACAAAGGATAATAATGAGAAGTATAGAATTTTATGTTATTAAGTAATACAATATACACATTAATGGCTTGGTACTTTAGTAACTTCAATAACAATTTTTTTTTTTCTACAGCTGTATATAACATTGATCTCATAGAGTGAATCAAGGTCCCTATTCAAAAACACTTTCTAACCAAGAGGTCTGGAGCCCTAATTTGCATCCCTTACAAGTTTATAAGAGAAAACTATATTTTTTTTTTCAAAGCTGAAGAAAAGTGAAGTCTAAAAGAGAACACTGCAAAAAGTCGTAAAAAACTCATCTTGCCCATGCTGATTCAGTTGACTTTTTCACAAAGATAGTTTTGCCCTCAGCTCAAGTCAGTAGAGCCTTGAGAAAAAAACAGGGCAATGGGTCCATCATAACATATTAAGATTCCCCGTGGTACCAGTTAGATCAGCTGGCTAGATTGCGGTGCTACTGAAGCCAGTGTGGTCAAGGAGAGATTACCATTCACACACTCACCCGTATCAAAATGCAGGAATAATCCCATCTAATTCTTTCTACCTTAACCTTCACCCAAACCAGACAATTCTACACCCTAACTATTCCTATAATCTCCTTTTCTCATGTTGCAATGTGATCTTAGTTTTGTCTTTTTTTTTTTTTTTTTTGGCATGGGAAAATTTCAACACTTACATAACGGGTCTCCCTGCCTCCAGCCTCCCCTTTCTGTAGTCCATATACCATGTTGTCATCAGACTGTCCTAATGTTGAAATTGTATATTATCGCCGTCCTTAAAGTCCTTCGAGAACTTGGTATAATCCTCAGGAGGTGCCTGACTCCTTGGGATGACATCCAAACTGCTTGACGATCTGACCTCCACCTTCCACTGGAGCCTTACCTCTTGACATTGTCCCACCTCCTACCGCGTGCCCCGAGGTTGACTGCTGCTCTGAGTGACGTCCTGTGTTCTTGCATCTGCACACCCTTTTCCCTTTACGTGGCACCGCATTTTCCCCATTCTTCATCTGGATGACTTTGCTTATTCATTCATCGAACCAATACTGATTGAGCACCTACTGTGTGTTAAGCACTGTGCTGGCGGGGGGCGGGGCTGGTGTTCAGGGCTGGACTCTGCTCTTATGGCGTTTTTCTTCTGTGCAGAGGTGGAAAGACAGACAATACCTAAGTACACGAATGAATGAACCAGATCATTTCAGACAGTGAAAGTGCAGTAAAAGAAATAAATACGGTACCATGATGGCGTGCGGCTGGGGAAGCTGTTTTCAATAGGCTAATCAGAGAATGCCTCTCTGGGGAGAAGACATGTGAACTGAAACCCAAAGGATGAGAAAAAAGAGCCCGTGGGACCATGGGATGTGGTTGTGCAGGTAGTAGCCCCTGACCAGGAAGAACTGGGGCTGAAATCCAGTCTTCCTTCAGCGTATCAAGCCAGGCACCCCTGCACGGACCTCGTTCCCTAAGGAGGAGGGCAACCCCTATCTAGGCCTCCCAGAGGGGCCATATGGGCTACCCCCTGACAGCGGGGGAACACTACTGGGAAAAACAGTTACAAAAGCTTTGAGCAATTACTTCCTCCAATCACATCTCCTCCCTTGGATGGAGTAGCCTATATTTAAAGCATAAATGGCACTTTTTACAAAGGATTGCAATTTTTTTTTAATTCCAAGCACGTGGTACATTATTTAACAATGGTAGAGTATTCAACCCATCCTTGTTGAATTAGTGAGTGAATTAATGAATCATGGCTATATTCTGTATGAGTCGGGAAGCTTCATACCAGAGTGTTTGATTAGAGAGCTTGTTCTCAAATAGTGATTCTCAGATAAGGGTCTCCTGTTGGGCAGCAAACTATCAGGGAAAAAATAGTTGTTTCAATGGTTTTAGGTGAAAAACAAACAATTCCCCAGACTTTAATTTCTCCGATGACTGAGAGCAATTTACTAGTAGTAGAGTAAGTGATTTATTTCTGAATTTAGCATTTGTAAATTTAAATTAGCATGTTACTAGATTTTCACGAAGACTAAATTTGTATTTCACCGTGGAGTCTGGTTGCTACCAAATCATGGCAAGCAGTGAGCGTGAGCTCACCTGGTAGTAGGAAATCTCAGTCTCCAAGAAGAATAATTTATTATCAGCCACGAGATTTTCACGGCTTTCAGTTGCTGCCAGATGTGCCTTTTAAAGATAGATTACTATCAGTTAAATTTCATAATCAGCTTAGTTTATTGTCTGTTGTTGGGCTAACCCAGAGAGGAGTCATAATGCATATCCTTGTTTTATAATTTTTCACAACTAGACCTCAAGGTACCTATTCTACAGCAGAATTATACATAATCCCCTCAAAATCTGGAGAGTGAACCTTCATTTGTAATAATCTGCTTGAAAGGGTGCGTGAATGCTATTTGAATTACTTGGATTATACTCTTGAATTGAATGTAGTGAGATTACTGGATTATTTATACATTTATAGGGTATAGTTTTATAACATGAAATCATGTGTATAAGTTCAGGGTCTTCTCTTGCGACATAAAAGCAGTTCATAAAAGGCGCTAGCAAAAAGTTTACTTCTTTTCTTTTCTTTTAATTTTTATCACCAAGTTCTTTTTCATGAGAATAGGTGAGCTAGGCCCCATCCCACCACAGTGGGATAGTGATACAAGTTTGAGATCAGATAGGGACCCTACAATACTGCTGGTCTTCACAATAGGGGAAAAGAAAAAAGTGCACAAGGGCTTTGTAAACTCATCCCCACTACTAAGAAACACAAAACAGAAACAAAGCTCAAAAAAGTCTGTGCCCTGTGATAAAGGACCCACCATTTCTGTATATGTAAAATATGGTTATCTAGCACTCAGTGCCCAGGGCTGGGACTAGGGTGAGGCAAATGAGACTCTCAGCCTTGGGCGCAAAATTTAAGGGGATGCCAAAAAAACTCAGTAATCAAGATACGTAATATTTTAATGCACTATTTTTAAAAATTAAAACTAATGCAAAAAAATCCATGATGAACAAATATATCAAAATTTCAAATGAGAACAGGACCTGACTCTGCAGCTGCACAACCCAGTCTCCTCCACTTCACCCTAATCCCCGCCCTGCACAGTATATTGGGGACATTAGATTAATTCTGCATAATTATTATAATAGTCACCATCTTGAGGAACTGAGGTGATTTATGAAAGAGTAACACTTCTTCCTGGGTCATCTGGTAAAACCATGTCCTATCATGTTACCAAGCTGCTTAGTTCTCTACTATATGCTCTAGTTGGGAAAAAATGCATTGTGATTCAAGGTTTCAAACTGCAGGAAAGCTTAACTCTTTTGAGGTTCATTCATCTCTAATCACTCTCATGCCCTTGCTAGTTTTAACCTGCCTTTTCTCTTAACAGAGAGGCATACACACAGGGAGAGCTGAAGAAGTACAAAAACAGTGGAGGGGAAGGAAACAGTGAGAAGGGAAATTAGCGTGGTCTGGCTGAGAAACAAACCTAGGATGACATCAGGGTTTCAAATGGGGTCTGATGGATTAAAATGGTGACAAGTGACAAGGGAAGCAAAGAGAGGATTGCTGCTCTGGGGCTAATGCTGAGAAATTTGGAGAAATGGTTCAAGGAAAAAAAGTGAGAATGAATATAGTCCAGCGAGGCCCTGAGTCTTCAGGAGCACGGATTGACAACTGTTCCAGGGAAGGTGTTTATCTCAAAGATGGATATCCAGGAGAGGGTTTTAAAAAAATCTTTCACTTCCCCTTTCCCCTCCAAAACAATTTATCTTTAGACTCTAAAAGGAAAGCTAAATTAACAAATATCTGTGGAACAGATCAGAATGAGCTGCTTTTTCTAGCATAAGTTTGAGTAAGAATGAACAGATCCCAGTGAGGAAGAAAAAGTAGAAGTCTCTAACAAGCTTAATTATAAACATGGAAAGGAATGAAAGATTCACCCACAATCATAGAAATATGAGAGTCACATCATAGAGTAAGGAAAATGAAAATATGACCAGACTCCAAACTAGCTGAGACGTGGGTGGAGAAAAGCTAAACATTACAAAAGAGGGTTAAATCTTATTATGGAAAATTTCAAACATCTACAAAATAAAAAGAATAGTGTAATGATCTCCTATGTACCCAGCACTTAACTTCAACAATTAATCAACTCTTGACCAATATGGTTTCATCTATCCTAACTCTGCTGGATTACTGTAATGTAAATTCCAGACATATCATTTCATTCATAAATATTTCAATATGTATTTCTAAAATGTAAGGATTCTTTTAAAAATTATTGTCAAAATCCTTTATCACACCTAAAACTTAATAATAATTCCTTAATGTAATTTTTCCAATTGTCTTATTTTTAATAATTTGAATGAGACTCCAAACAGATTATAATTGGTTGGTATGTCTTCTAAATTTCTTTTAATCTATAGTTTCCCCTCCCCCATTCTTTTTTCTTAGAATTTATTTATTGAAGAAACTAGGTTTTTTATCCTGTATAGTCCCCTACATTTTGGACTTTTCTGATTGCATCATCACAGTGTCATTTAGTATGTTTCTTGCCCCTGTCTTTTCTGTAAACTAATGGTTATAGAAGCTCGATCTGATTCAGGTTCAATTTTTTTGGTAAGAAAATTTCTTGGGTGGAGGTCTATATATATGTATACAGTATCTGGCTGTCTCTCTTTTGGGAGACATTAATGAGCATTGCCCACACCCATTATTTTATTGGGGATTGCAAAATGGTGGTATTGTATAATTACTTCTTTATTTATTATTCTATCATTATTTATTAACTGGACTATTTCTGTAAAGAAAAACAAAGAGCTTTAAAGTTAAGTGGGAACATGCTAATATCTCTCATATACATATGAGGTTAAAAATGTTGACCCTGCCCTACCTGTGTCCTGTGTCCACATCCCTGTTTCTCCTTCCTTTCACAATCAAGATCTCAAATCATTAGTCTCAGGTACTTGTCTCCATATTTTTTTTTTTTCCGCTTTGATTTTTCTTCAGCTAAGCTTTATTTTGTATTTTGATCCCTAACCCCACTAAAACTGCTCGAGTGAAGTACTGTCGATATCCGTGTTGACATATCAAATGGAAGAAGTTTTCTTTAAATTTGAGTTTAAATGAAAACAAGGAACACTTTCATGTCTCTCACTTGGTCCCTCCAGAGCATTGCAGTATGGACATGCCCCATTCCTGCCCTCTTGGGGTCTGCAAATCCACTATTGCGTGGACTCCCTCCTGACTCTCTGGCTCTCCCCGCTCAGCCTCTCTCATTAAGTTCCTTGATGTTTTCTCATCTCAGTGTCTTTTTTCTATCCTTGGTCCTCTTTCTCTCTGATGTCTCACACCTCTTACTCATCTCATCCTCTCTCATGGCTTTAGATTGCACCCGTCACTGGACACTCCCAGTCTGTAACTTTGGCCCAGATCCATCTCCTGAACTCCTGGGTACCAATAAGCACTTCACTTGTAGGTTCCCACAACCTCAAAGTCAACGTGCCTTTTTAAAATTTTATTCTGTTTTTGGCCGCGTTGAGTCTTCGTTGCTGCACGCGGGCTTTCTCTAGTTGCAGCGAGCGGGGGCTACTCTCCCCTGCGGTGTGCGGGCTTCTCACTGCGGTGGCTTCTCTTGTTGCGGAGCATGGGCTCTAGGCACGCAGGCTTCAGTAGTTGTGTCACACGGGCTCAGTAGTTGTGGCACGTGGGCTCTAGAGCGCAGGCTCAGTAGTTGCGGCGCACAGGCTTTGTTGCTCTGCGGCATGTGGGATCTTCCCGGACCAGGGCTTGAACCCGTGTCCCCTGCATTGGCAGGCAGATTCTTAACAGTTGCACCAGCAGGGAAGCCCCGATGTACCTTTTTTGGAGCATCGTGATCATCCCCTCCAAGGCTGTTTCTCTTCTATTAGCCTGTATGTGATAAGCACTGACAGCCAACAAATAACCCTGTCCAGAAGCAGTGGAGTCTGTCCAAATTTCTCCCTCTCCATCCTCACTCAGTCTGTTACCAAACCCTATGACTTCTGTCTCCTGAATATCACCACGTGAACCCCCTTCTCTTTTTATTCAATGACATAACCTTAGTTCAGACTCCGTTTCTCAACTCCTGCTTTCTCAGGAGCTCCTAACTGATCTCCAGCTTCTCCACACCTGTCGAACTTCCTCATATTCTGAATCCCAAGTTCAGAGTCATCCTCTCAGCCCGCTGGGGGCTTTGTTTGCTTGGCCTTCCTTTCCAACCTCCTTTCCTTCCACTGTTCCCACAGGTACCCTTCACTTTAGTTGAGTTACCTTTGGGGTCTATTTCCCAGTTCTGTGCTTTTACGTGCTGTTTCCACTACACTCCTATTTTAGGCTTTGCAGGCCACTTACAGTGTCTGCCTCTTCTTCTTCGTTATGTTTTACAAGCCTTTAAAAATGTAAGAACAATTTTTAGCTCTAGGACTGTCCAGATACTGGCCTTGATCTAGATTTGGCCCACAGACAATACTGCTAACCCCTGGTCTAGAGGGTCCTTTCCCTGCCTTCTCTACTTACTTAGCTCCTACTTAGCTTTTAATACGCAGGTTAAGAGTCACCTCCTCCTAGAAGCCTCCCTGACTACACTCCCCTGATATGACTTAGCTGCCCTTCCTCTGGTTTCCCACAGAGGTAGATGCTTCCTCTGCATGTCTTTATTCTCTGTATTGGTTTAATTGTTCTCATCTTTAGAGAGTAAATGCCTTAGGGGCAAGAACTGTGTCTTTTTTTAACTTTATATGCCTAGCAGAGTGCCCCGCACAAAGTAAGTGTTCAGTAAATGATTGTCAAATGAGTAAACAAGAAGAGGTGTGACCAACAGCACTGGCGGATGGCATTTACTGAGAACATTCTGTGGGCTGGCCACTGTCTAAGCACTTTACAGAGGCTGTTTGCTTTAGTCTTCACAACAGAGGCACAAAGAAGTTAAGGATTTGGCCGAGCACATTCGAATTGCAGCAAGACTTTTGAGAAGGCCTTTTGCGATCATCAACAAACGTGGAAAGAGCTCACCATCGGCCACATTCTAGGTGCTGCGGCTGCAGCAGTGAATAAAATACACAAAAACCCACCTATCAAGGTGTTCACAGTTTAGAGAAGAACGACAGTCAATTAAAAAAAAAGAATAAGTAAAATGTATAGTGTATTAGATGGTAATAAGTGCTCTGGAGAAAAAGACAGCAGAAGAAGAAAATAGGAAGTTCTACCATGAAATGCACAAGACAAATAAGGTTGGCAAAGCAGGCCTCCCTGAGAGGGGATGATTGTACAAAGACTTGAAGGAAATGAAGCAGTGATCTAGTAGAATATCTCAAGGATAAAAGAAAGAGTTTTAAGAGATAAAGTCACAGAAGTAGGAGGAAAAGAGTGATGACGTGGGGCCTTTTAGGCCGTTGTGATGATTTGGGCTTGGAGCCGAGGAATGACGGGATCTGATTCACCCTTTTTATTTATTTATTTATTTTTACATCTTTATTAGAGTATAATTGCTTTACAATGGTGTGTTAGTTTCTGCTCTATAACAAAGTGAATCAGTTATACATATACATATGTTCCTATATCTCTTCCCTCTTGCGTCACCCTCCCTCCCACCCTCCCTATCCCACCCCTCCAGGCGGTCACAAAGCACCGAGCTGATTCACCCTTTTTAAATCACGCTGGCTCCTGGGCAGAGGACAGATGAGGGTGAGCAAAAGTGGAAGTTGAGAGTCAGGTTATGTCGCTATTGCAATAATACAGATAAGGGATGACGGTGGCGTGGGCCAGGGTAAGAGCAATAGCGGGATGAGAAGTAATTGGATTCGAGATGTATTTTGAAGGTAGAGTTGACAAGATTTATTGAAGAACTGAATGTGGGCTTGTGAGAGAAGGACAGAATTCAAGGATGACTCTAGATCTGGGGCCCAAGCATCTGGAAGAATTTGGTTGTAGTTGACTGATGTGAGGAGGATGTGGTTGGAACAGGTGCAAGGGAGGGCTGGGAGCTCAGAGAGATAATGACTAACAGCCCCGCGGGCTCATGGGTGACTGATGACAACGTCCCTGCTGCTGAATGGGTTGAAGTCAGCAGCAGGGAGAGCTTGACTGTAATTGAAGGGCTCTGTACATTGACCTGTCTTTCTATTAATCACTGGGGTTGTGTTGCCATTGACACAATGCTACATATAAACTGATATATTGGGTGACAAAACAGTCCAAGGAGGATCTTGACAATTCCAGAAGGATAGGTGAATCAAGTAAGATGAAGTTAACCTAAACAAACACAAAGTCTTGTGAATTTCAGCTGTTCAAGCAATACCTGTTTGAGGAATAGCATTGTTAAAAGCACACTGTGGTCAAACAGATCTGGTCCAAAATCCCAACCTGCCCCTTCTTAGTCCAGTTCCCATGATTAGGGCAAACGACTCCCTTATTATAAAATGGCATAGTAATGCCTTGCTCAAGTGTTGTTATGAAAATGAAATGAAATAATAAAATACACAGCCTCGGATATAACAGATAGTTGGTAAATAAAATGTTTTATTATCAAAAGACCTTTCTTCCTATCCTTTATTTTTTAAAAAATTAAGTATTAGTAAATACTTGAGTTTGGAGTGGGCTTTTACGAGCCTTTTGAAATAATATTAGGACTCAAGGTTTTCTCATACCTGAAACATTATTTTCCTGGAACAAGTTTTCTCGTCAGCCGGAATTCCACCTGAAAAAGTTAGCTGTCTTCTCTTTATTTTTACAACTTCTGCTTTCACCTCTTTCTGCCTTAAGATGAATAAGCTATTTTATGTTTTCAATCATATTTTAAGCCACCCTTTTATATTTGTTTACAACTTTTCTCCCTTTATCTGACATCTTAGAACACTTTGCAGGGCTTTTAATATTATTTTTCTTAATCTATTTTAAAATTGAGATATAATTTATATATTACAAAATTCACCAATGTTAATTATACATTTTGATGAGTTTTGATAAATGTGTACACCGTAACAGTCAGAACACTGAAATCCTCTTATTTTGCTCCTTCAATAGCATAATTACATGGAAATGCCCCATAATGTACAGTAAATTAAGTGTTGAAAGCACAAAGTGAAATTGTAACTATTAGAAAATTGTTTGTGCGATAGTCATTATGCTTTGTGTATAGTTGCACAATGATGTGATAATGCTTCTGAATGCTTGTTTAATGTAAAAAAAAGAGGATTTCTAGATATGGGGGAAGAAGGAAAAAAACACCTGAAAGTGGAATGCCAAATTGACTGGAAAGGTAGATAAAAAGGTTGTTCATCCACCAGAACTAAGGATAGACAGACCATTAGGATATCTTTCCAGTCCACACAGAGAAGGCTCCCTCTCTCATGTGAGGTTTCCCACTTAAGAGAAACTCCTCTTCTCCCAGAGCTGATGACTAGGATGACCATATTCTTTAAGAGAGGGCATTGCTAATGAGATCAGACCCATTCATTGTCTAATAGCCACTAGTAGTATCCAATTACTGGCCTAGTAACAACCATGACATACATTCGACAAAAATTTATCCTCAGCTCAGCATTGTAAGGACTTTAGTTCACACAGCACTATGTAGGTGGCGTGAGCTGTATTTCTAGCTCAAGCTTATTTATTTGTTCTTTCTTCCATTTATCCATTCAGTCAGTATTTCTTGAGCACCTCCTATGTGCCAGGCATTGTGCTAGGGGGTGAACAAGGACCTGGCGCCCACTCTCACAGAACTTTCATGAACAGAGGTAGGCAGACATGAAAAACTTATAAGTTGATAAGTGTTATAAAAGAAGACTGCAGGGTATTATGAGAGTTTCTAAGAGGCTCTGACTTAGTCAGTTTGGTCAGGGAAGGCTTCCTGAAGGGAGTGACATTTGAGTGAGACTCAAAGGATAAAAAGTCAACCAGATATGTTCACGTGTGTGTGTGTGTGTGTGTGTGTGTGTGTGTGTGTCAGAGAGAAAGGAAGAGCAGGGAGGTACTTCTAAGCAGAGGGTCCAGCATATTTGAGGAATGTGTGGAGCTTAGATAACAGGTGAGATCAGCTTGAGATCAGGTGGTCAGGAATCACCTCAGTCTGGGCCTTGTTATGGATTTCATGCCTCTATTCTTAAAGCAATAGGAAGCCATGGGAGTGTTGACTTAAAAAAATGCACAACGTGAGAGTTGCAAATTAAGCTTTACTGGGGGCAAAATGTGGACTACAGCCCCGAGACAGCGGTTTCAGACAACTGAGAAACTGCTCCAAGGAGGCGAGGGGTGAGCCAGGACATATAGGAGTTTTGCAACAAAAGGGCAGGTAGTCGGAACGTCAAAAGATTATTGTTAATTAAAGAAAACCAGGTATCTCAGGTTAAGGAATGTAGCGCTTTTCTGTGTATGGGAAGATGCAAGAGTCTGGGCTCACTGAAATCATTCCTTTGATAGGCACCTCAGCTACCTAGGGCCAGTATCCTGTATTTGCACATCCTGAGTTTCCTCAGGGCTCACTTCAGGGAGTGGCTGCAGTCTGATGGCTGCTAGATGGCAGGTATTCTTTTCAGCCCTGAGTTTCCTCAGGGCTCACTGGCTCACATTGGAGGGCTGCAGTTGTTGATGACTGTGACACCCTTTGTTTATTGACGTGGCAGGAAATATGCCATTTATAAATATTCCATTTACCAGGAGTGACATGATTATATTAGAATTTGGGTAAGAGTAAGTAGTAATAATAATAATGATAACATAAACATAATAATAATATAATTATACATTTATAATATAAAGTGTAGTTTTAGCTACACTTACTATGAGCCAGGCACTGTTATACGTGCTTTCCATATATTAACTGATATGCACCTCAGACAAACCTTATGAATTAGCTACTATTTTGATGCTCAATTTATAAGTGAGAAAAGTGAGATACACAGAGGTTATATAACTTCTCCAAGATCATACAGCTAGGAAGTGGCACAGCTGAGGTTGTGAGGGGACCAGTTTGGAGGCTGTTGCAGAATTATCAGCAGATGTTGAGTACTTGGACTGGAGTAGAGACAGTGGGGAGGCATTAAGGCTATGGGTTAAGGTGTACATGACCTGTAAAATTTATAGGAGTTATTTTCAGAGCACTACATTTCTAATTGTTGGCACGTTTATTTATTTGTTTGTTTGTCTCAATCATGGTAAGAACAGTTAACATGAGATCTACCCTCTTTAAAAAATTTTAAGTATACAGTACAGTACTGTTAACTATCGTCTGGTATACCTTTCAACTTGCTGTTCCTTCAGTTCTCAATATCTGCCAATACCCTTTCTCACCTGTTTTTCCTGTTTCTGTTAAAAGTATTACTGTTTGCAATTATTCAGACCCAAAGCACTGAAGTCATTTTTTTCTCTCTCTCTCTCTCCCTTCCTACCAGTTAGTAAGCAGTCACAAAGTCCACGTTATCTTTTGCAAAGTTGTCACAATTCATCCTATTCTTCCCATCGCTAACGCCCTGCGCACACAAATTATGAAACAGAAACTAGTACCTGAAAAGCCCTCTTCGTGCCCCCTTCTAGTCGCTACCCTTCAGTACCGGTAGCCAGCATCCTGCCTTCTGATTAGCTTCATTAATGGCTATTTGTTAAACCTTCATCCTGCAGTAATTGATAAGGGATTTATTGTAACAGCATTTTATTTTGTTTTTATGTAATACCTAAGAGAAACTTATTTGCAGACTAATCTTTTAATATGTGTATGAAATATTTATGTATGATATAATATATAAAGTTTAATGCAATAAAATAGAATGTTTTAATATATTTTGTTTTCTAGGTTGAAAAAACTCCTTGAACAAGAAAAGGCTTACCAAGCCCGCAAAGAAAAGGAAAATGCTAAGCGGCTCAACAAACTGAGAGATGAGCTTGTGAAACTCAAGTCCTTCGCACTCATGCTGGTGGATGAAAGGCAGATGCATATCGAGCAACTTGGCCTGCAAAGCCAGAAAGTACAGGACCTGACTCAGAGACTGAGGGAAGAGGAAGAAAAGCTCAAAGCCATCACTTCTAAATCCAAAGAAGACAGGCAGAAATTGCTCAAGTTGGAAGTGGATTTTGAACACAAGGCTTCGAGGTTTTCCCAGGAGCATGAAGAGATGAGCGCTAAGTTGGCCAATCAGGAGTCTCACAACAGGCAGCTCAGACTTAGGCTGGTTGGCTTGACTCAACGAATCGAGGAGCTGGAAGAGACCAACAAAAATCTTCAAAAGGCAGAAGTAGAACTTCAGGAGCTAAGAGATAAAATTGCCAAAGGGGAATGTGGCAACTCCAGTCTCATGGCAGAGGTGGAAAAGCTTCGGAAGCGCGTACTTGAGATGGAGGGTAAAGATGAGGAGATCACGAAAACTGAATCCCAGTGCAGGGGGCTGAGGAAGAAGCTGCAGGAGGAGGAGCACCATAGCCGAGAGCTCAGACTTGAAGTCGAGAAGTTACAGGTGAGAATGTCTGAACTGGAGAAGTTGGAAGAAGCATTCAGCAAGAGTAAATCAGAGTGCACCCAGCTGCATTTAAATCTGGAGAAAGAAAAGAACTTAACCAAGGACCTGCTCAATGAGTTGGAGGTAGTCAAGAGTCGGGTTAAAGAACTGGAATGTTCTGAAAGTCGATTGGAAAAGGCTGAATTAAGCCTGAAAGACGATCTGACAAAGTTGAAGTCCTTTACCGTGATGCTGGTTGATGAAAGGAAAAACATGATGGAAAAAATAAAGCAAGAAGAGAGAAAAGTGGATGGACTCAATAAAAATTTTAAGGTGGAACAAGGCAAGGTTATGGATGTGACGGAAAAGCTCATCGAAGAAAGTAAGAAGCTTTTAAAACTGAAATCCGAAATGGAGGAAAAGGTATACAATTTGACAAAAGAGAGAGATGAGTTAATAGGCAAACTGAAAAGTGAAGAAGAAAAATCCTCTGAATTAAGCTGCAGTGTTGACTTATTAAAGAAGAGACTTGATGGGATAGAAGAGGTGGAGAGAGAAATAACAAGAGGAAGGTCTCGAAAAGGACCTGAGTTCACCTGCCCAGAAGGTAACAAAATTAAGGAGCTAACACTTGAAATCGAGAGACTGAAGAAACGTCTCCAGCAACTGGAGGTGGTGGAAGGGGATCTGATGAAGACGGAAGATGAGTACGGCCAGCTGGAGCAGAAGTTTAGAAGCGAGCAGGATAAGGCCAACTTCCTCTCTCAGCAGCTGGAGGAGATAAAACACCAAATCGCCAAGAATAAAGCAATAGAGAAAGGTGAGGCGGTGAGCCAGGAAGCTGAGCTGAGACACAGGTTTCGGCTGGAAGAAGCTAAAAGTCGAGACTTAAAAGCAGAAGTCCAAGCCCTTAAAGAGAAGATTCATGAATTGATGAACAAAGAAGATCAGCTTTCTCAGCTCCAAGTGGATTATTCTGTCCTTCAGCAAAGATTTATGGAAGAAGAAAATAAGAACAAGAACATGGGGCAGGAGGTCCTCAATCTGACCAAAGAGTTGGAGCTGTCCAAGCGGTACAGCCGCGCTCTCCGACCCAGCGTGAACGGGAGGAGGATGGTGGATGTCCCCGTGACGTCCACCGGCGTCCAGACGGATGCGGTCGGCAGCGAAGCAGCGGAGGAGGACACGCCAGCAGTGTTTATACGCAAATCCTTTCAAGAAGAAAACCATATCATGAGTAACCTTCGACAGGTGGGGCTGAAGAAACCTGTGGAACGTTCCTCTGTCCTAGACAGGTATCCGCCTGCGGCCAACGAGCTCACCATGAGGAAGTCTTGGATTCCATGGATGAGGAAAAGGGAGAACGGGCCCCCGGTGACTCAAGAGAAGGGGCCTCGAGCCGGTTCCAGCCCGGGGCACCCAGGAGAGCTGGTTCTTTCGCCCAAGCAGGGCCAGCCCCTGCACATTCGAGTGACGCCGGACCATGAGAACAGCACTGCCACTTTGGAGATTACGAGCCCCACGGCGGAAGAATTTTTTTCCAGTACCACCGTCATTCCCACCCTAGGGAATCAGAAACCGAGGATAACCATTATCCCGTCACCAAATGTCATGTCTCAGAAACAGAAAGGCGGAGATGCTACTCTCAGCGCGGAGCGAGCCATGTCCCCAGTCACAATTACTACCTTCTCCAGAGAGAAGACACCAGAAAGCGGAAGAGGGCCGTTTGCGGATAGGCCCACGTCCCCCATTCAGATCATGACCGTGTCCACATCGGCGGCCCCGGCGGACATCACCGTCCCTTCCGAATCCCAGGAAATGCCCGTGGGAAGGACTGTCCTCAAGGTCACCCCGGAGAAGCAGACTGTGCCAGCCCCAGTCCGGAAGTACAACTCCAATGCCAATATCATAACCACGGAAGACAATAAAATTCACATTCACTTAGGTTCTCAGTTTAAGCGCGCCCCTGGGACTGCGGCTGAGGGAGCAAGTCCGGTGATTACTGTCCGACCTGTCAGCGTGGCCGCGGAGAAGGAGGTGTCCACCGGCACAGTCCTTCGCTCGCCCAGGAGCCACGTCTCGCCTCGCCCTGGCGCGAGCAAAGTGACCAGCACCATCACCATTACACCGGTCACGACCTCATCGGCCAGAGGAACCCAGTCAGTGGTGAGTAGAGGGGGCTGCAAAGTTCACGCCAAGGCGGGGGGCGCGGGGGTGTGCGGGGGGAGTGAGAACAACGCAGTGCCCAAAATACAGCAAAAGCATGTGCCTCGGCTCCACCCGAACCCACTACGAGCTGTTTCCTAGGGGACTGTCTACATCAAGAAATAGGAGTTAAAAAGTGGCCTAGTACTTTATGAATTTGAGCCAATTATGAGGGATAATTTTTCTTTCACATCAATTATGGGGACTCCAAAAATCCTTGCAAAGATGGCCTCTTGCAGTGTCAGCATATGGGAATAATGAGGTTTAAAATTTGGTTTTTATGTTTACAGTATTTTGAAAAATGGAGTCTGGGGAGAAATGGTCAATATGCAGAAAATAATTAAAACCGTTACTGGGTTGGGCTTCCCTGGTGGCGCAGTGGTTAAGAATCCACCTGCCAATGCAGGGGACACGGGTTCGAGCCCTGGTCCGGGAAGATCCCTCATGCCGCAGAGCAACGAAGCCCGTGCGCCACAGCTACTGAGCCCTGAGCACCACAACTACTGAAGCCCGCGTGCCTAGAGCCCGTGCTTCGCAACAACAGAAGCCACCACAGTGAGAAGCCCTCGCACTGCAAGGAAGAGTAGCCCCCACTCGCCGCAACTAGAGAAAGCCCGCCTGCAGCAACTAAGACCCAATGCAGCCAAAAATAAAAATAAATAAATAAATAAACTATTCCTGGGTTATATTTCTAGAACCTAAAATATTTAAAATACATTTACATATGGTCATAGTCATACTTTATTCGAAAAGTAAGATTAAAAGATTATTATATCCAAAACATTTTTTTAAAGTAAAAAAGAAGTGACTTTATATTTCTAAACAGTACATTGTATTAATAGTATCGTGCAGAGAGCAGGTGCTCGATAAATATTTAGTTAATACCAGCTGGGAGGCTAAATGAAGGGTTATAAAAAAGCATGTCCAAAGTATAAAAGCCAGAACTTAAAAATAAATTCTATTTTTCAAAATACATCCAATGATTTTCTTCATTTATTGAAGACAACTGGTAGATGAAATTATAGAAGAACATGCACTACTTAGATATTAGTTTAAACTAATAGACTAGAAATTATGATTCCCAATCTCTGAATAAATTCTGCAGCATATATTAGAAACTCTTAAGAAGGAGAGGAAGCTTATTATTTAAGTATAGAAACTGTGGCTCATTTTCCCATATCTTCACTATAATTTACTTTAATTCTCTGTGCACAAGCAGAGACCCAAGACAGGCTCCAAAGTGTGAATTACTCACTAACTGCTTTGCCAGTAAAGCTTTTTGTTATTGGCTCCATGGGAGCTGAATAGCATTCAGCACTGCTCACCCTTCTCAAATGGTTCAATGCTGCTTTTATTTAAGCAACACAGCATAGCTTGGATTTTTATAAAAGCTAGTGGAGGTGTAATTGTTGTAATTTAGAGCAGATCTTCTGCTGCAACATCTTATTCCCATCTTAAGGGTCAGGTCAAGCTAGGCTTCCCTTCTGCAGCAACACTTTGGATTACTGACTAAAGCCCCTACACAAATAGGATTTCAAAACAACTGTCTAAGATTTCTAAGGCCTAAATGATGATTCACGTACTTCAGGTATATCAGATCCCATAAGATCAAGGGCAACAAAAAGTTTGGGAATACCCCTCTTAGAAATCGAATAGTGTGGTTAGTTCATTTGTGCATTTATTCAACATTTATTGACCATTAGCAGCACTTTAGGCATGGGGTTAGGTGCCGACTGTAAAGAGGACGTGTTGAAGTTCTTCTTAGTGGGAGAGGCAGGATTGAAACCTCCTTAGTGGTTCTGTGAGAGGGGTATGTACAAAGGAACAAACAGAGAAGCCTTCACCGGGGGAAGAGGTCTTCACAGATGCAGAGAGAGGGCAGCGTGTGCACAGGAGCGGCGATGGCGATGGTGATGGCGATGTGAGGAACTGGCTTGTTGGGGAAGGTGAGCCGTCCCTTTGCGCTGCGGCGGCTGGGGCTGGAGACAAAAGGCAGGAGCAGGAAAGGAGAGGCACACTGGGGTCAGATACTGAAGGTGTGTGGGTCTTTTTATGAAACTGACATTTAATCTCAGAGAGTAGAAAAAGGGACCCAGAAACAAGGTAATGATTTTTAAAACTACATTATTTATGTGTTAGGTATGTCTGTAAAACCATTTAAAGGATAAATTGGAGGAAATAGAGGCCGAGGACGGGGATACTGTTGCAATTCTGTAGGCTGGAGATGGCGTATGCTTGAACTGTGGTAGCGAAAATGAGGACAGACATATATTGAAGACGGAATTGAAGATTTCATGACAAACTGAGTACAGAGGGCAGCTCTGAGGTTTCTGGCTTGGCTGTAGAGGTGGATAAAATGAGAAACTCAGGGGGAGCTACTGTTTGGGGGAGAAGTTAAGTAATGTTTGGGGCCTGTTATAATTGAGATGCCTGAGGGACACTGAAAATGTCTAGCACGTGGTTGGAAATCTGGATCTGCATTTAAGGAGAGCACTGAAGACTTGAGGTCCTGGGACTCAGCAACATGTGGGTGACAACTGAGGCGATTCTCAGGGTGAATGTGAAAAATGAAAAGAGGGCCAAGGATGGAGCATGGTGACACCCACATTTAGAAGGCAGGCAAGCTGGAACCGGGAGCCAGCGCCACAGTGAAAAGGAGTCGTCAGAGACGGGAGGGGGATGGGTGAGACCCAAGTAAGAAATCACAGCAGGAGAGTTTTAGGAGCACCTCAAGAAGGGCGCTGTGGGGGAATTCTGTGGCAGTCCAGTGGTTAGGACTCCGAGCTTTCACTGCAGGGGGCACGGGTTCATCCCTGGCCAAGGAACTAAGATCCTGCATGCCATGCGGCATGGCAAAAAAAAAAAAAAAAAAAGGGTGTGGTCAGCAGTGACAATACAAAAAAGAGAAGATCTGGCCTCCTTAGGAGGGGAAAGGAGAGCTGCTTCATGTAAAGCAAGTGAGGTGATTTGGGGGACAGTAGGAATAAAGATGCCTGAGTATACACAGGGTGTCCTGCAGCTTCTCTGTGAAGTAGGAGTGAAGGCTGTCTTCAGTAAGGGTCGAGGAGGTAGGTCAGGGGCTTGAGAAGAGAACGAAGGGTGCACAGATGTTCCGGGAGAGGGGAAGGGGGGCGACTGGAGTGGACTAGACACCAACTCCAACTTGCTAACGATAATCTGATCTGGAGAGGGGTCGTCTGTGGGTAGTTCTGTGGCAAGAGCCCTGCTTATGCGCAGACTGATGGCATTTCCGGGGGAAACTCACCAACATTGCCCTTGCGTTTCTGTATTTTCTCTCTTACAGTCGGGACAAGACGGGTCATCCCAGCGGCCTACACCCACCCGCATTCCTATGTCAAAAGGTATGAAAGCAGGAAAGGCAGTAGTGGCAGCCCCAGGAGCAGGAAATCTGACCAAATTCGAGCCTCGAGCTGAGACTCAGTCTATGAAAATAGAGCTGAAGAAATCTGCAGCCGGCAGCGCTACCTCTCCTGGAGGGGGGAAGGGCTGAGGGCAGTGGCGGAGGGGGTATGTCGTGCAGATGCTACTGCTGCCCTCTGTTCGTGCCAACTCTCTACATGTACTAATTTAAGTTTTCAATATCTTGTTCATAAAATAATCAACTAATAGCCATGTGTCTTTCCTATTTTGTGGATTTGTTTTGATGCTGGGGAACAGAACTAACCAGCAAAACTACCGTGTGCTGTGTGCTTTGCGGAGGGTGCTGGGCCCGAGGCAGGGCCTGACTTCTAGACCCAGTTTTGCTTCTAGAAAGTGGACCCATTCGTTAAATCAGTAAGATATGGGGGCTGGATCACAGCCTCGCCAAAGCCGGCTCCTAATTGTAAATCAAATATAATAGGCTTTGTTCCACCATAATTGATTTTTCAAAAACTCTTTGAGGAAACAGGAAACAGGTTAACAATTGTCATTGGCCTCTATCAGATTCCAAATTTGCTTCATGTGCTGGAAACAAACAAACAAATAAAACCCCCCAAACAAAACCCATCCCCTAGTTATCACAGGGCCTGGACCTCTAAGGTTTTGCAGAAACAAAAGCCTCTGAGACGATTTCAGGAAACAATTTGAATGTGAAATAAAATGGAAACAAAATATGGAATACTAAAAACAGAGTTTTACTTATTTGTGTGAGTGTGTATTGTAAAGATTTTGGAATTTTAAAACCGTTAATGTCAGACTCATGCTCTATTCAAGTGTGCAACTGATTTAAATTGTGGAGCAGTTTGAATAGAGCTGCCAAATGGCCCTTTATAGCTCAAGAGAGGTTGTAATGGATAGAAAATAGCGACAGTAAATTTTGATACATTGTTGCCAAGAAATAAAATGACATCATGCACAGCTTAATTGAATTGAAACATTTTCACAGTCAAGTGTGGACTTGACTTTGCAAGTATAGAACCAGTTCATGATTGTGTGTGTGTGTGTGTGTGTGTGTGTGTGGTGTGGTGAAGTGTATTATTATTACCTGTGTTTGTATCATTGTTAATTTTAAGCATGTTTTCATAAGCATGAAGAGTGTGTGAATGCAGAACGCCAGTGTCTGTGAGAAGATTAACCATGTTGACGTGGACATGGTGCTTGGTAGTCAAATAACCACAAATGAGCTCAAGGCTGATAACCCCCAGCTTAGCATCTGAGGTCTCAGGTAGGCAGCACCTTTGTCGAAATCTTTGAGGCAATTGGGTGAACTTCACAATAACACAATGAGTATTAAGTTACAGTTGCTATTTTCTACTTCTAAATTGTGAAGGTTCCAGAATCATTGAATAGTCCTGATATTTGGTAAAAGGTAGATTTTTTTTAAAGACACATGTTTGGTTTTTAGCCCGGGAGTCACCGTGCTTCATGGTATAGAGACCGTCCTCTGAGTTCTTTCCACACTGTTCTTCCTGTCCCTTGTAGAACTTGGGCTCAAATTGTGGATCTGGGAGATAGACCCCTCACAATATTCACATGTACTTAATCAGATCACTGTTGCCTACAGCTCAGTTCTCAGCAAATATATTTTAAAATATTGAGCAACTATGGGAGACATGCCCTAATAATGGAATTTCAAGGCGGAAGGAGAGAGAGACTGAGAATAAAAGGCTTTATGAAATATGATTTTGAATAAGTTTAAACAACAGATCTTGCCATTTCGAATACTGACTCATGTCTTTTTGAAAGGGAATTTCCCCCCTTTTGTAAAGTGGACATTATCCCTTTCAGAAACAAGGACGCTCCACTGTTTTTCAAATGCCTCCCTGGCATTTAGGCTATTCGGTGTTACTGTACATGCTGTATTTGAGCAAACGAAGGCGTCAGGCGAACGAAACACTGTGTTCTGTTTTATACTACCTGCCATTCTTCAGTGACCCTTATCCTAATCGAGTGTCACTGCGGCTGTTTTCTTTTTTACCTGCTCACACCATGCTTATGTCGGTTCTGCCCGGAAGCTCATTCCATCCTCAGGGAGAGGCTGTAAGAGCTTAACCGTGAGTGGACAGGATGTTTATACATCTGGATCTTGGAATACAGCCACCTGCAGAGGACAACCGCTAAGAAAACTTGGCGGCACGACACATATTCGCTTTTCAGAAATGATAAAGTGCGACTGCCGTGGCAGTTTTCCTTTGTAATTTTAGAACCAACGCCACATTTATTGGCTAGCTTGGTTTTAAACTGCATATTAGAAATGAAAGCCACCAAGGACTGGAGGTGGAGGATTCAATGCACTCCTACTCCGGCTTCTATGTGTGAGTATAACATGTTTTTAAGATGCAGTTTCATGTGCTTTTATAAGAGTGAATGGGAAGAAAAAGTTAGAGTCTTTTCCCTGTCCTGAAACAGTACTGTGTAGTGAAATAGCAGGGGTCTCACTAGGGCAGCTATGAACAGCTGCTGTCAGGTCCCGTGCTGGGGAGGGAGGGGTGCTATTTCCACAGATTTCAGTGTGACGGCTCCCTCTGGGGACAGGCAGGGCCCCATCCACACAGCTACAGAGGCAGCCCTGGTCTTACCCTCCTGAGAATAATTTTTGTGTGTTGGCTGTTTCCACACTCTACGAGGGTGGCCATGTAGCATGCCTGGTACCAGAAACATTCCAAGATGGGACACGGCCCAAAAGGTATTGATCATATCTTGAAAATGACTTTCCTGTCTAGGTCACCTGCTTAAACAGAGTCATTCAGTTTCTACTGGCATCTTTATTATATTTTCATTGAGGACAGGTTAACGGGGAACAGTTGGGCTGTCTGGAGATTTTAGTGTACTCCTTAAGGGTAGGGTGTTACCGGATCTCTTAGTTGAATGTCTTTAAGAAACAAGTGAAGACATAGCTTTGATGTGCAGTGTGGGAAGAGTATAATTTCAGGGAAACAAAAACCTGTCCAAGAATGAGAGATGCACAAAGATTTGAATTTCTCATGCCTTTCATAGATTTGGAATACTGGGGAGAGAGCAAAACTTTCCTGATTGGGAAAACCCCAGGGATATTAGATGAGAAGGGCACGTTTATGTGGGCAGCAGGAGGGCAGAGAGAGAGAGGAAGAGGTAACAGGATGAGCACAGAGAGGGCTTCCCAGTAAACAGGGATGCATTATTCCCAAACCTCCCTAACCCAGCCGATCGTCAGTGTTTCCCCCATACTTCCTCCTCCAGTCTCATCCTTGGTTATCTCCTCACCCTCTGCTCTTTCAGCTTCTCCTTTTCACCTGTTACCTCCACACAGGATGTAAGTATGCTCTGGCCTCTTCCGTTTCAGCACAGTTTTTCCTTCAGCCATGCAGCCCTCTATAGCTACCGCCCTGAGCCCTTCCCTGCCTGCCCAGTGGAGCCACTGACACAACGCTCGGCCTTTTCTGCCTCCACTCCCACCGTTCCCATTGATTCTTTAATTATTCTTTATTTTTGTGAAAGTAACTCATATACAGTTAAAATACAAGCCAGTGCTAAAAGACATGAAAACAGCTGTTCATCACCTCACACCCCCTTTCCAAACTCAGCTCTACTCCTTAGAGAAAATTATTTCTCACTCTAAATTGATAAATTTTGGATATCTTTTTCTTCCCGTTATTGTTTTGATGTTTGAGAATTTAGTCCTCTTACATGTCTCCTCCCTTCCCTTTTCCCCATCCTCACAATATGACTGCATCACACATTTTTTGATAAATGAGCAGCCGGCAGCCAGCATGTTTCATGTTCATATGTTTACAATGTAAATTAAATATTGTTCCCTGCTGAGCCAACTAGTGTACTATGATTATGTTTCCTTCCTCTTACCATGTTCCCCCTTCAAAAGAATAATTGCTTTAATTTTTCGTCTGCGTGCTTTTCTATGTATCTATCTGTATTTTTTCCAGATGCTCCGATAGCTCTACCAAACACCTATGAGTAATTTTTCCAAACACTTAAGCACATCAGTTTCATACTTTTCCCTGGAGGCCTTACTAGTTCAACCCTCTGCTTCCCTACTTAGTCTGGAACGCTTGTCCTTTACGTCTGCTGCTCAGCTGTGGTCCTATTGCCTACATTGAATCCTCCGTTTCCTGGATTTCTTATCTTCTACTTCTTTTGCTTACCTATTTGTCTGTCTGTCTATCCATCTGTCCATCTATCACCTATCTATCTATCTACCTATTGAAGCGCATCTTCCAGTAGTTTCTACAGAGAAAAATCCTCCAGTAACCTTCCTGAGGCAGGCTACCTGCATTCCGGGAACAGATCAGGGAGATGAAATGGAGAATCTCACAGTTTAGGCACTCCCTTGCGTTCAGCCCATTCTTGTGCCTAGGTCCAGAACTTGTTAGGTCAGTTTTTTCACAGAATAAACCCCGGATCTCTGTAAGGGTGAAAGCAGAGTGAGGCTATGCGCCTCTCCCTCTGTGACTGAGACATCTAATCTCCTTTGGAATCCTTGAACTTCTCTGACTGCCCTGCCTCAGTCTCCCTTGCCTGCTCCTTATTGTATGCATACATTTTTTTTTTATTGAAGTATAGTTGATTTACAATGTTGTGTTAATTACTGCTGTACAGCAAAGTGATTCAGTTACACATATATATACATTCTTTTTATAATACTCTTTTCCAGTACGGTTTATCACAGGATATTGAATAGAGTTCCCTGCTCTCTGCAGTAGGACCTTGTTGTTTATCCATCCCATATATAATCATTTGCATCTGCTCATCCCACACTCCCAATCCATCCCTCCCCCACTCCCCTTCCCCTTGGCAACCACCAGTCTGTTCTCTATGTACATGATTCTGTTTCATCGATAAGTTCATTTGCATCATATTTTAGATTCCACATATAAGCGATATCATATGATATTTGTCTCTCTCTGTCTGACTGACTTCACTTCGTATGAGCATCTCTAGGTCCATCCATGTTGCTTGTGCATGCATCTTAAGGGTTGCTGTTCTCCTTATCTTTTCAAAAGCCATTTGCCTACACTACATGCTCATTCTGGTTACTTTATTCACTCCCGTGGCTTCAGTTATCTCCCATATGCTGATGACGACCAAACCTCTATCTCCAACCATGCACTCAGCGTGGCACTGTACATCTCCAACTTAGTTCCTCTCAAAGCCATTCTCAACAACCCCTCCATCCCTCTTCCAAGTTTTTTCCTTCTCCTATAATTCTCCACCTCAGGAGGAACGTCCCGAGCTACCCAGTCACTCAAGAAAGCCAGAAGCCACTTCAGGCCCCTCCTTCCCCCTCGCCCACCAAGGAGACTCATTCAGCAAGTCTCTCGTACCCCTGTCAAACCCCTGACACCTGAGGCAGCTGCACCCACATCTCCATTTTCCCCATCACTGCCTGAGTGGAGGTTCTAACTGCTTCTCAACTGGATGACTCTAATACTCTCCCAACCGATCCCATAATCTCCAGCCTCAACGTTTCCTGATTCATTTTTCATTTTGTTTTTCAAAGTGCAAGTCGATCATCTCACTCCTCCATTTGAAGCCCTCCCAATCGTTATCCACAGCGTGCAAAGCCCTGGTGCGGCACTCAAGGCTCTGTGATCTGTCTCCCTCTCTCCCCACCCTCCCTTCCCCTCGCCTGGACTCCCACCCCAGGCCCACAGAATGCCCCGCACAGTGGCCAGATCACCTTCCCTTGACTATCTCAACTTGTTTCTTCTCCCTGGGTTGCCCTTCCTCTGACACTTCCTTCTGGTGGTTCTGTCCTCTGTTCAAAATCTCTTTTAAGAACTTTGCCTCCATGAACAAGACAAGCCATTATTTCAGAATCTAAGCCAGGGTTTAAAGCCTGTCATTTTTTACATTTTTACAGCAAATGCTGTAAAAAACTTGGTACTTATACTGTAGAGAAAGAAAACTAACAGTCAGAGGACGGTTGGGAGTTGGAGAAGAAAGAGGTGTTCCTGCTTCCTCCTTAGTTTGCAATACAAACCTGTGAGAATGATAAAGAGGGTGCTGACACATCATGCGTGAGAGCACAGAGGGAAAGAGGGAGCAGAGTTAGGGGAAATCCGGGTGCTGCCATTCTAGATGGTGTAAGTTACTGCTATGTCCCTCCAAAGGCTCCGTGGCAGGTAATGGATGCAAAACAGCCAGGAGTCCCGGACCGGGGAGTTCTTGCCTCTGAAGCTATCACACGTGTGGAGAGCTAAGGGGGTCTGGGAGCTTCCTGTGAAGCACAAACGTACTTGAATTATTTATGAATGGCTCATCCTCTCTTACTCCCCCAGAGGAGCATGAAAGCACTTCAGGAAAGAAAAAGTTCCAGGTGATTTGTCACGCTCTTCAGTTTCATGAAGGACCCTCTAAGATAGATCAGAGAGGCTTCAGTTTTAAGGGATCAAACACCACCATCCATAAGCAGGATTTAGATTGAGGACAGATATTAAGGCGAACATGGAGAGAAGGTGGATTGCTCAACTACGGACTAGATTCCTGACATAGGACTGACCAGGAGATCAGAGGAAGGCTGTGTAACCTTTGGCAAACCACCTTACCTTGGCTTATGGCTTAGCATTCAGCTATGATCCTTTATGCTTCTGGCATTCCTCCTTAGAGCGATAAGGTGAGACGCTTCACTCTTGTTCAGTGAGCGACTTAAAAGAGTCTGCCATAATGCTTTTCCTAAGAACTAATAATTAATTGCTTATCTGGTAAAAGTAGTTTTGGCCTCTCTACTTGTGCTAATATTATGTATGTGTGATGGACAGAATTGCAAAGCCAAGGGCTGTTTAGAAATGAACTAGACTTTAGAGGTCAAGAAGATAATTATCGGGCTTCCCTGGTGGCGCAGTGGTTGAGAGTCCGCCTGCCGATGCAGGGGACACGAGTTCGGGCCCCGGTCCGGGAAGATCCCACATGCCGCGGAGTGGCTGGGCCCGTGAGCCATGGCCGCTGAGCCTGCGCTCCGCAACGGGAGAGGCCACAACAGAGAGAGGCCCGCATACCGGAAAAAAAAAAGAAGATAATTATCCCTTTTATTAAAGATGAAAACAAAAACAAAACAAGAAACCCCCCAATGCTTAGAGTGTCTCATTATCTTATTAATGATGAAACCAGGGCTTCAGTTTCTCCCAGTACCTTATTCAGGATTTCATACGAGTAAACCACTTCAAGTGAGCAAAGTGTATATTCATACATAGACTAAAAATAATATTTTAAAATAATAATATTACCAAAGGATTTGAGATATTGAGCTCTCTACATAGAAACCCTGTGTGTCAGAGTTCTCAAAACAGCAATTTGATGAACATTATCCTTATCTAAAAAACACAGTGCCCTTCTCAATTTTCACACACAACGTAATATTCCATGCTATCCTGTGACCCACGTAGACTTAGATCAACCTAAGCTGATCTCAGCATCTAGCATCTAACACCTGTGTCTAAAAAGTAGAACCTGAGCATGTTTGGCTCAGGTACTCAGCTATTTTCCCACCATTTAGTTTTTATTTATAATTAATGTTATCTATGAAATAACTAGTTCCAATTTGCTTGTATCTGGGGAACCGTAATCTGTGTGAGAGGTAACAATTAGCTTGCCTGAAAAAAAATCTACCAATCATAACTGCGATGATTGGTAACTCCTGCAACCTGGGGGGGCGGGTGAGGGGAAGATTTGGCCTGATGATGGAGTGGAAAATGTTCTGTAAGGAAGCAAATAAACTCTTAGGTGGTTGAGAAACCCCAAGAGAGTTTGTATCATCTGATTCCAAAGTTTCCTGAAGCAAATGACAGAACTGATTAGCGGAAGTATTTTTAATTAGCCGAGCTGAATCCAAAAGAAGAATACAAGTCCAAATCAACAGGGGAAGTTTATTGGATTTCCTATTTAAAACAGATGTTTTATCAGAACTCTGATTAACATCTGAATGTGATAGGAACAGGACTGAATACTGAAGCAGTTTCTTAAAATGAACCTTAAAAGTAAACAATATCTAGGCACTCCTACTTCTGAAAGGTGTAGAGAATGCGGACATTTTTGCAGGAGGATAAACCCCCCAGCAGGCAGCAAGGTCAAAGCTGGGGTTTGGTAGCTGGTGGAGGAAGAAAGGCAGAGCCCTAAGCCAGTGCCTTGCTCTCCAGGCAGAGCTCCTGGGGGTAGGAGCCATGGAACAGGGAACAGGCCATATGCTGGCCAAACTGATGCAGAATCCAACAGGAAATGTTTTCTGTAACGCTGGTGTACAGTTTCCTGTGAATAAAGCAGCCCTCCTTTGCCAATGCAAAGTCCTGCTATAAACTGAACTTCTGCTTTGCTTTGTCTTTGGTATATGAATTTGGAGGCTATTGAAGTGATGTGGTCTCATTTACTAGAGTTGATTTTTAAAATTCAGAGCTCAAGAGTCCCCTTGAGGCTTGGCAGGGCGTAAACAGAGGCACTGCTCTGGAGGAAGGCACTGACTTTTCAGGGAATACATCTTTCTTACTCCACAGCCAAGGGGTTCTCCTGGGAGGAATCAGAATTCCAGTTTGTTACCAGGTTGCCCCACTGTAGCACTCAAGAGACATTCTCCCCCGGATTTCTCCCCAAATCCTGACTTATGTATACAACTTTGGATCTCAAGTCATCTGGCTGGCCAGTAGTTTTGGGGATACCACCCAAGTAGGATAAATAAGTCATCTTTGTAAGGTCAGAAATCAAGTGTAATTAGGAATTGATAATCCGTTAAACTTCCTTTCCATGGAAGTTATCTAATAGCTAGTGTAATAAAAGAATGAATTCATTTCACAATAATATTATGAAAACAATGTATTTAATGTGTTACATGAAGCTTCTCAAGAAAAAAAACTTCAAGATAACACTTGAGAGAAACACATAGAGGAAAAAGTGCTTTGGTCAACTGTTAATATAAAAAATATATGTAAAAATCCAGTGTCCCCATGTACATATGCTGATTAAGATTTAGAGGGTTTTTTTCTTCTTCCAGGTAGAAAAATGGAAATTGTTATTAAATACCTACACAACAGAGGGCCCCAAATTTAAATGCTTCTCTATTTTGAGTTTGCTGATAGAGGTGGTAATTAACTGTGGCTTTGGTCTCAATCTTCCTCATATATTCTATAGATTACTAATGTCAGAAAAGTGGTATCTGTAAAGAGTAAAATTTAGATTACAGAATGACATCTGATTGTACTTAGGTCACCTTAGAGGTCCTTAATGACTTGTTTGGGTCTTATTCTGAGATGAAATGAAGACAGAGTAGTAGATGGAAAAAAGATTTACTCACTGACTTTGTAACTTCAATAAAATCTATAACATTATTTTATTGTACTAAATCATAAAAAAAAAAAGGAAGGGACTTGGGAATTCTGTCTTAAAAAAAAACGCACAAATAATGGCATTAATCCCCGAAGCATTTTTATTTTATTATTATTTTTGTTGGCAACCATGAACTCCTTATGCATCAGATAGTTTTGCTGTGTAATGTCACTTCAAAATTTAATACCTGAAAACAAACTTTTTTATTTCTTGTAAGTTTGTGTATTGGCTGGGTGATTCTTATCTGAGTCAGTTTACAGATTTGGGGAAAACATAGATAATAAGCAAACATAGATTTAACAAATATGCTTAATAAGTTTCAAATGATAGAGCCACTATCATATAGATCTTATCTCACTGTCTTTAGAAACAAGATGAAATATGTCTCTATGTTATAAAATAAAATAACTTGGGCTTGTTTTACTTTAAGTAAATTTTATGTACATAAATATTAAACCCCATCTTTTATTATTGAAGTTGAATAAAATAAAATAAACTCTCTTATTTGGCATTGTCAAATATTTTTGAGATAGTCTTTTTAGTAACATAATCTGATTAATAGCTTTAATATATATATCATGCATGGATTACCAGTTTGCTACCTTAAAAATAATAATAAGATGTAATGGTCCAACCAAGACATTGTTTCTATGTATGTACTCTTGCCATATGTATTTTCACCAAATACTAATTCTGTAAAGCTATTATTATTATTTTTCTAAATTGGAGTATAGTTGACTTACAATGTTGTGTTACTTTCTACTGTACAGCAAAGAGAATCAGTTATACATATACGTATATCCACTCTTTTTTAGATTCTTTTCCCATATAGGTCATTACAGAGTATTGAGTAGAGTTCCCTGTGCTATACAGTAGGTTCTTATTAGTTATCTATTTTATATATAGTTGTGTGTATATGTCAATCCCAATCTCCCAGTTTATCCCTCCCTCCCCCCTTCCCCCCTGGTAACCATAAAATTGTTTTCGACATCTGTGACTTTATTTCTGTTTCGTAAATAAATTTGTTTGTACCAGTTTTTTAGATTCCACATATAGGTGATATCATATGATATTTGTCTTTCTCTGTCTGACTTACTTCACTCAGTATGACAGTCTCTAGGTCCATCCATGTTGCTGCAAATGGCACAACTTCATTTTCCTTTTTATGGCTGAGTAATAAATAGTCCATTGTATATATGTACCACATCTTCTTTATCCATTCATCTGTCAATGGACACTTAGGTTGCTTCCATGTCCTGGCTATTGTAAATAGTGCTGCAGTGAACATTGGGGTGCATGTATCTTGAAAAGCCATTATTATTATGGAATCTATAAGATGCTAGGATTAGGAGAAGGCAACTCTAGGAATTTAGAGGTTTGCACACTCAAGGGGAGAGAAGAAGGTACTGTAGTAAAAAAATATTAGCCTGTCAGGGATTTGAAAGATGATATCTGATACCCTCATTTTGTAATGAGGAAACAAAGGCACAGGCATTCTGAATTACGTATACAATAAGAACAATTCTAGACTTCACTCTTTTAAATGTATGTTTCCTATGATCTCTTAAGGGAGGAAAATGGGGAAGATACTTTAATTCTATTAAGGAGGTTTGAGACCTACGTCTTTTCCCTCTTTGAAACCTACTATAGAAATTTTTAAAAAGAAAAAGTGTTGAGTGGGAAATAACATTTTAATGTGAGACCCTGATTTTTACCTGCATAATATTTTATTTAGTGTTTTTAGTTTTTACCTGAAGGTTTTGATACAATTTTAAGCGCTGAAAAAATTTGAGGCTAGAACAATTTTCCAAAGATAAAACGAGATAATGATTTTTATGGGTTTCTGGTACAGTAAAAAAATCATACCTATGTCTTAAAAGCTTTTAAAAACCTTCATAGCTAGTTATTATTAAGTATACAAAACATTTATGTATTTACTTTATCTGTTTTATCCCAAATTCAATTTGGAAAGGTCAAGGGAAGGAATGGAAATATCTCCACCTAGTGGTCAGTGTGAAGTAAACCTCTAGGTCTATGACATAATGAGCTTTAATTAATGTTTACTTAGATATTAATTATCCATGTTAAAAAATGTAAATAGTAAGAATTTGAGACTAACATGAACATAATAGGTGGCAATTTCCTCACGCTATTCATAAACGTTGACATTAGTTGACCCGGAGGTAATACATTTTTCAGACAGAGAAACAATTTGAGGCTTAGTTATTTCTTTCCTCTGCTTTTTATCTCAGCAAAGGCAGGGCCCTGCTTCATTTTGCTCACCAGCGTAGTTCCATGCCCAGCACAGTGATGGGCATGTAGTAGGGCCTCAATGACATAATGAAGAAAAAGATGATAAATGTTCACAAAGGCATAAAGGTTAAAAGTGAAATCAATCAAATAGATAGAAATATTACTCATTGTGGCTGGCACTGTTCTAATTGCTATTTCTGAATCTATTTTTATTTACTTTTATAAAAATGAATTCAGATTTAAGAGCATATGCAGAATTATGCAAAAGGCAGCAGTCAGAGACAAAAAATGAGTCATCTGTATTTAGTGACTTCTTGGGAATAATGAATATTTCCTTATTAAAACTCAAATCTACACCCATAAACAAGTAAAAGTATGTGACCATCGTTCAGAACAGAAATTCTAGGCAATAGTCTGGTTTCCACTATGGGACTTGTATATAGTAATGACTGTCTTTGTGTTCAGGGCTTTGCTTGGGGAAAATCAATTGAATATTGTTAGAATATTAGACATGGTTTCTAAAAATCTTCAAGAATTTAGGGGTAAAGCTCCTATGTCAATATAAAGAACTTACCCAAGAATAGGAAAGATTTGCAGGAGAAGCTATTGGGCTCATGAACCTATTTTTGTTTGTTTTCTTGTTTAACACCTATGGTCTTTTAGTGAAATGATATGGTATTGACCCTCACATAAACTACTGATTTGAGTCTCAGTTTAATTGAAAATGCCGTGTCTTTCTTCTCTTTGTAGAAAGCATCATCATCCACCAGTTACGTATGAACTCCAGATGAAATGGTAAACCGAGCACACACTGGGTGTGTACTTCTTC
The DNA here is from genome assembly GCF_937001465.1 of Orcinus orca. Classification (NCBI taxonomy): domain Eukaryota; kingdom Metazoa; phylum Chordata; class Mammalia; order Artiodactyla; family Delphinidae; genus Orcinus; species Orcinus orca. The sequence continues at coordinate 77,415,360 of NC_064570.1, forward strand.
TGAGTCCCTGTTGAACGGATAGTATTTCTCCAGCTCTCCACCATCACTAAGGTCCTCTATGCTACTGATCATGACTGGAAATAACTTTCTACTTCCAGTGAATTTTTTTGAGGATACAAATGTAAAAACTGAACATGGTGTTGCTGACAATATAAAAATACGTAGCATGAGAGCAATCCAATCTTTATGTCAAAATAAATTTCTCTTCCTTTTGCAAAGCTTTCAGGTCCATGGGCACATGCTGTGTAATTTATTTTTATAATACACTTTGTAATGTGATTTTTTACTAAAGTGTTTCCTTTTTCATAGTCTATGGCACATGTATCTGTAGAATACACTGTCAGTTCTTCAAAGTATTGGTAGTGGTGCATTCAACATGGTAACCTATACTTATTTTCTTTCATCAATTTGTTATTTCTGGAAAAAAAGAAAGAAAGTACAACACTCTACATATTTCCTGGGGTAAATTCAAGAGGTGAATCCAAAGCAGGAGATTCTGGAAGAGGTGTCATTATTGTTTGTACAATGCTGTGCTTCTGACCATGGTACAACACTAACAAATAACACTGACTTAAGAGCTTAAATACTTAAGCCGGTTTTTAAAGTTGATCTTTCTAGTGCTCTGTGCCCAAAACCTTGGATGAATTGGTTTTCATATGGAAGAAATTAATAGAAGGAGCTGTATGAGTTTAACCAGTAAGACTTACAGGAACATCTTCTACTGACAGTTCAATTATATTTCTGTTTGCATTGTTTACTTATATGTACAGGTCTTATAATAAGGACTGTGATATCAGGATATTTCTCACAATCTACCCAAATGAAAGCCTGAATATAAAAACTGACCTAGATGCTATCAGCATCTTTTTAAAATATGGTAGGAGAAATCCCAAGATAGAAACTTTTTTTTTCTTGATAGCTAGGATTTGGACAGGATAATCTATAACCACATATAGGTTAGAGAATATGTTCTTTAAAGATTCAAAGCAAACATACATTACTCAAATCTCAGTGTCAGACCTGCTGTTGAATTTAGGATTATGTGAAAATATGCATCAGAAATCTACTTGAAACCCTAATAGTATAGGTTTTTTTAAAAAAAGACTTTGTTAGTATCGACATGTTTTCAGTAAGGTCTTTAGAAAGATAACTGAAAGATAACTGAAGAGTTGACACATTTTCTAGGTGCAGAAATCATGTATCATGTCACTTTACTGAGATTAAAGAAAGAATGCCTCTGAGTGTCACAAGGATAACTAGAAAGTACACAAGTAATACTATTGGCCCTTTTCTCCAGTCCACAGCTTTATCCAGGTTCCTAAGGCCAAGAGGGAAATCCACACTTCATCTCTGGAACAGAAACATTAGGTTTTAAGGTATACCTTGCGGAATTAGCAAATCATATTTGGTAGCTATTATAAATTAAATAACTATATTTTATGTAAAATTAGTTTTGATTTTTGTAAGTAAAAGAAATGCTACAGTAGGTTTTTCCTAGCATGAATGATTGTGAATGCATCACAGACCTGCAAGCCTTTCGTTACTGATTAAGAAAACTAGAGTGTGTATGTGTGAAGATTTAAAAAATTGTTATGGCTTTTGATTTCTGAAAACGTTTCTGAACTGTAAAGACAATTTCTATGAGAAAAGGGTTTTATTTAGTATTGTTGTATTTTTTGACTCACAGTTAAGTTCCCTGTTTGCCAATGCTTATACTTCTGATGGCAAAAATATTCCGATATATCACAAACTAGCGTCTGACGCAAATAACTTTCTGAACATGTGGGAATTTTATTACACTAAGAGTGAACAGGCTAGAGGATAAAACTTTAAATACTTCTTGACTTTAATTTAAAATATTACAAATAATTTATATACATTTGGATCAAAAGTTTTTATTTCTCCTGCATTTATAATGAAATTTGGTACTTGCAAAGCAGAGTGAGGGTGATGGTGTGATCCAAGTCATTCAGATGGATACAGAGCTCTTTTCTGCCTCTGCTATGGTTAAGTCTTTTCTTCAAACTCTAATGGAATCTGAGTGACAGATGAGTAAAATTAACCTAAATTAATAAAAAAATTGTCTTGAAATAAAATAATAGAATATTAAAAATTAACAGAAAATAGAAAACACCAAATAGTCATATCCTTATCTAATGAATAAACAAACAAGATCATAAATAGTCATATTCCAATATCAAAATCCAATTGAAAAAATTGCCCCCCATGGGCAATCCTGGCACCATCCCAGACTCACATGATTTCTATAGCTTTTATTATAAGCAAATCTCCGATCATCAGTATGAGTGAGAATCAGTTTTGAATGGAATAATTAGGTTTTCTGAAATATAGTCATAATCAGTGTTTCCAGGTTAAGGCATATAATTGAACTAATCCATTATGTTTCCCTTTTCTTTTTGAGAGGAGAATGTTTTTTGAGGGTATCTTCTACAAAGATTTTTTTTCAATTATGTCATAAAATATTAGGGTGTGATGAAGTTAGTGGTAGAGGAAATATTCCAGATATTAGATGCCTGGAATGGCCACAAAATGTGCAGAATGAACTGCATCTTAGGACAACCATTTGAAAAAAAATCATGGTGTGGAATATCTAGCTTAAACATTAACAGAGACACCAACACTATTGAAATAATTCACAGCTTCTAAAAACCAGTGACGAGGAGTAAATGGTGTATCAGACAATGCCTTTAATATGTTTGTGCCTTTTCTATTTATACTGTGGTTGAATTTTCCTGGAAATAAATAAAAAACATAGCAAAAGTAGGGTGTGTTCATGAATTTGATGAGCAACAATTCTAAAAACAACGAAAATGCAAGATGGAAGTTTAAAAAAAAGTGTATCTGGCATCTGAGGCCTATACGCCCCTCTGGACTCCCACATTTACGCCTCTGCTAAAAATACTAATGAGAAGGCAAAAAGGAAAAATGACAAAAATTGTTGTAACCAATTCATAAAAATTGGGAGAGTTTCATGGAATTAATTTTGCTTAGTGACCACTAAAATTTTATTTTCTTAAATTTTCAGCATTTACTCCATAACTAAATGATGAAAACTGTGTTTGTTACTTAGGGAAAATGCCATAGATTCATAAATTTACACAGAAATATTTATAGGTGCCATGACATGATTCTTTTATTTTCTGGTGGTGTTTTCTTTTTGTTTGTTTATGTTATTTGGGTAATTTTACCTCACCATTCACAGATTTTGTTATTTTAACAATTCAGATCTGTATTTCTTTAGATTTTGCTTTAAAAATATCAGATGTTAGCTCTTCCAATATAAGAGACTTACAATGTGATCAGGTATTCTTAGAAGTCTTGCAAGGTTTAATGGATTTTCAAAAGCAAAAGATTGCATTGAAAAATTTTGGAGCTACATTCTATTTTCACAGCATTCTCAATTTTGTTTCCTTTAAGTTTTGTTAAATCCATGAGAAGCTTATTATTTTTCACTACAGCCGAGTGAATTTATGGATATGTACTTGTTTTTTCTATGAATGTAATATCCTACTTTCAGTTCTTCACAGGCTATTGAAATTATTTAACCAATTAAGACATTTTCTGTATTATTTCCAAAGCCAACTATGTTTATCAAAATCTCACCAGAGTGAGAAAAATAACAATTGTGATATGAAAGCATTGTGCAATATTCTTTTTTGAGTTGGAACATAATATTCATCAAATTAAAATCATTTAAAATGAGTATTCAACTTTATTTTTACTTAAAATTGTTTGCTTTAAAATAGTCTTCCCTTCTGCATTTTGTATTTTCTTTAAAATATGGTGGTTTTGACTGTGAATACGCAGAAGCAGTACAGCAGATCTGCCAAAATGAGAGACGCTTTTCCTTGGAGTTACATCATAGTTTGATTCCTTAGTGAGATGAAAACTGCAAGACACCAAGAGACGCAGCTGGTTGCAGGGCTTCCCTCGCCCCTTTTAGCCTCCCCAAATGCTTTGTCCATCAACATTCAGATATTTCCCACTGCATTCCGCTGTCATTCTAAAGGGGGATTACTCGGTAGAGCGAACGCTCCTGAGGTTTTCCAGCAGTCCTCAGCCAGCCTCTACAGGGGCAGTTGGGTAATGGTTTCAGCAGAGTGTGCTGGGGGTGACTGTGGGGTTGTGCTCTGATCTCTTTTATTTGTCAGCCTTGTGCCGGAAATGGTGGTCCATTGCCATAGCCGATCCGAATGTATCTTTGCCTTACTGGGGACAAAGGAATGGGTTTCTCCTATTATTTAAAGATACACATATCCAAAAAGCAGGCAAGGCTGATGTCTACCCAAAGATGCCTTCCACAGGAAAGCTGCAGATGTTAGGGGTCTTGCCCATAATCGCAGCTCTTTGGCTTCTCTTCTTGGAGGAGGGGAGCCCTTTGGGGCACACGGTTTAAGAGCACTGTTATTTCATGACTTCCTGGGAGAAGGGGTCTCAGGCTTTCCATCATATACGTTCAAATGGATTATTGCCTTTGAGTCCTGGGCTAGAGTCACTTTTAGTGAGGACAGGCTTTTCCCCTAGGGAGAGAAACCGGAGCAACTTCTCTGGGCCCCATGTTTGCTGGCAATAGGGCACACTGCACCAAACTCTTCTTTCTCTGAATGTCATTAAAGTCTGCTTTTGGAATTTGTATTCAATGAATCCCAAGGAACGTATGAAAAATGTCAAACACTGAGGTCTGTCTTCAGCTGGGGCAACCCTAGTGACTGCATGGTCCCAGGCGCAGCAACCTGATCCACAGATGATGGTAGGAACCCAGTTCCCTGCAGTTCCCAGATCATTATTTTTTTTAAAGGTAATCAGTCCTCCTTTAGTTTTCCCTGGCATTATTTCCAACATCTCTTTCAGAGATAAGTATCTCTAAGGATAAAATAATTTTCTTCTTTCTCTTCAGGAGTCCATTTGTCTGTCCCATTCTGCCTTATATTGACCGGCATTGGTGTAAAACGCTGTCTCCCTAGTTTGACTGTAAGCTTCTCAGAGGCAGGACTTGCATATTCCTCACAGTGAATAGAATATACTGGATAAACGTTTGCAAAAGGCAATATAATCCCTTCTTCCAGCTGCTCTCTCCTAATCTTCACAGAAGTTTTCCATGACCATAAACACATACTCAGTGTTGGTCTTTCTGACTCTTACTCCCATTTCTTTCTCCTCCTTGAGAACAAGGTATATGCATAGTCAAAATGGCAGGGTGGGGGCTTCCCTGGTGGCGCAGTGGTTGAGAGTCCGCCTGCCGATGCAGAGGACACGGGTTTGTGCCCCGGTCCGGGAAGATCCCACATGCCGCGGAGCGGCTGGGCCCGTGAGCCATGGCCGCTGAGCCTGCGCGTCCGGAGCCTGTGCTCCGAAACGGGAGAGGCCACAACGGTGAGAGGCCCGCGCACAGCAAAAAAAAAAAAAAAAAAAAAAAATGGCAGGGTGTTTTATAGGCACTTAAATATTGACTCCTAATCCCAAAGGGTTGCTCCTTTAGCAGGGTGTTCTGTGCCGTATCTTCCTCAGCAAATTGACCTGCCTGGTGATTCTACCCCTGCAGAAGCTGGACCCACTGAAGGTTTCAGATGCAGAGTATCTGGATTTAACAAGAGAAAACTCTCAGTAATCACTGATTCTAAGGGAAGATATGCTCTGTGCAAGGACAAAGGGCCCTCATCTTATCAGATCACCAGATGGTCTGTGCTATCATAACAAGAGAGTTGTGGTCAGTCATTTTTGATTCACAGAGAGGCTAAGCACCGGTTCCCACATAGAGCACTGGTGCACGTAGGCAGTGGGACGAATGGACCACATAAGCTAACAAACTGGGCATCTCCCAGAAGTGGAAGGAGCCAGAGATCTCTGTTTCTAGGGCAATGGCAATCTGCTAAGATCTTGCTTGAGAATAAGAACATGATCAACCAGGGTATATGGTTTTGCAAATTATTAATAATAAGTGTAGTATAAGGTTCAACTTTCTGTACGTCCCTTTAATTTTGATTCTCTTCTCTCCTGGATAGAGAACCACAATATCACTTAGACCTTAGGACCAATTTCCTCACAATTTAGTTTTTGACATCATAAAGAGGATAAGGTGTGGTACCTCCCCAGACCCTCTATAAGTCCCTGTGCACACATTTTATATGGCACTGACCTCATTATATTTCAATTGTTTGTTGGCAAATTGTCTTTCTCATGGAGTAAGGAAAGTCTCTTTCCTCCATGGCCCCTCCCCTTTTAAAAATAATTTCACTGTTACACATGTGTCAGTTGGCTGTCAAACAAGAAACTGCAACATTGTATTTGAAAGGAAGACCTTATCTATAACTGATGGTACCTGTAATAGATAAATGATGGAAAACTATGTGCCATGGTATGTAATTGACTGAGGTTCTATACAGCGGAAGTTATGAAGTCTGAGGTCTCATTGGAGTTATGTTCTTTCATTTAAAGAAAGTGTGGAATTACGAGAAATGAAACCTTATTTCCTTCCCAAAACAAAGTTCTTAGACTGTCTACTAAGGAATTTTGGTGTCACTGTCTTTCCTCTAATGAGATTAACCATTAAAATATCTTGCTTGACTTGTATTTCTGATTACTGACTGTGGTTATTTGTGAACTTGCAAAATCTTCATCACAACACCAATGACCTCAGGCTAATCAGAGAATCTCAGTGTGAGAACAAAAGGATTTTCTTAAAAGCCTAACTGAAAAAGTTTAATAAATACACTACATAAAAATCAGGAGAAGGTCAACTTTAAAATCAATTTGGATCAATCTCTGATGCAATAAATACAAGAAATCAAATTTATTATACAGTAGATGAAAAATTAGTCAATAGTCAATCTAAGAAAAAAATGGCAAATTTTATTTGAGCCAATCTGAGGATTATAACCTGGGAGGCTTTTAGAATCTTTTAGAAAACTCTGAGGACTGTTCCATCTGTTAAAGGTCAAAGTACAGTCATATAAGTTTTTGAGACAAAGGGTTATATGTCAAATGATGTACAGTATTGCCAGTTTATACAATCCAGATCTGCTCGTACAAAGGGAGTAGTGGATCATCCTGACCTTTTACAAGATTAAGAGGGAAGCTTATTTCCTAAGGAAGTCTGATTAATGCAGATGCACAACACACACTGAAGGGGAGGGAGGAGGCCCAGACAGGCAGAGAAAAATTTTATGTTCAAATTTTTCTTGTCTTGCCATAAAATATGAATTTTATTTCATCAATTTCCCCCCCCCCCTTTTTTTTTTTCTTTTTGCGGTACGCGGGCCTCTCGCTGTTGTGGCCTCTTCCGTTGAGGAGCACAGGCTCCAGACGCGCAGGCTCAGCGGCCATGGCTCACGGGCCCAGCCGCTCCACGGCACGTGGGATCCTCCCGGGCCGGGGCACGAACCCGTGTCCCCTGCATCGGCAGGCAGACTCTCAACCACTGCGCCACCAGGGAAGCCCAATTTCCCCTTTTTGATCATTAATCTTTTGATGGAAAGCATTAGGTGATCAAACATTTGGTCCCTTGATGCCAGGATGGTTGCTTTCATGCTCTGGGTCTATCATGTCCCTTGATGTTGGGTCTTAATAGCCTGGTTCTTTCTTTCCTTTTAGGGGGTTGTACTAGTAAGATGTCTGGCAAGAACTAATAATAAATTCCAAGTTGTCCAATAGGACTTATGCCAATTTTACCTCATATGTGCGTTTTGCATGTTCATTAATTTATTGAGAACCGTGGATGTGATCAGTAGTTTCAAGTTGTCTAGATATCATTATCTTAGTAGAAGTAGGTAATATACAGCACAAAAGGGGCAAGAAGCTGCCAATTTATAAGTTACACAAACTGTAATCACAATTGCCAGTAGAAGTAATGATGTCATTACGTACATGTTTAAGCCAAGATCCTTCTAAATCAAACCATTTTCCTAATCTTCCCCTAAAATGGGAAGAGGATCATTCAGAGCAGAAATTTGATTCTTCATATGTATCATAAGATGAGTTACATCAGACGACAGATCAGATATAAAAACGCAAGAGGGAAGAGATATGGGAACATATGTGTATGTATAACTGATTCACTTTGTTATAAAGCAGAAACTAACACACCATTGTAAAGCAATTATACTCCAATAAAGATGTTAGACAAACAAACAAAAAAACAAAACCCTAAATTCTGTATGCATTATATCACAAGTTCCCCCTTGGGAAGCAGTTAGAATATCAAGGACTATGTGATTTTGTAAGACACTTTCCTCATTATGGAGGCTTCAGAACTGAGTAAGCTATTGGCTTGATGACTATCATTTAAAGTTTGCTCAGTAAATTTTGTTAAAACTACTATGTGATTAATGATATCTTCTGTTCCAAGTAAAGAAATGGCCAAATTTCTTTGGTGGCCAAATGGTCATAGCATTGGAAAACTGATTGAAACCCAGCATGCTCACATTAAAAGCAGATTGACAGGGGCTGTTTCCAAGGCTACACACAGGTGATCTTGAGCCCAAAAGAAACCAACTGTGCATCTTCCCAACCAACCTGGGGAGAGCAACGGCCATAAACTTGTTCCACAAATCCATTGGTCCCATTAGAGCCACCCAATATTTAATATCTAACGAAAAGGAGTATTTATGGCCAGGTTCAGAGGAGGTGTCATTAAGTTGGCCAGGTAAGAAGATCCCACTTGGTAATATTGGCAGTAATGGTAGCTTGCATGGTTTCTTTCTTTTAAAATAAAATTTCTAAGGACCATCCAATTAGAGCTTTGGAGAGGAGAAAACTACCAAGGTAATCTAGGAGTACCGGAAGTAGGTAATTGGCCACAAACCCAGCAACTAGATTAATTTTTTGAAACTTGCAAATGAGTGAGCCCAAGGAATAAATACATTTGGTTCATAAGCAAAATACAGTCCTGGTCCAGTATCTTGGGTCAGCTGTCTACTTCAGATGTCATCTTCATCTCGTCCTGGTCTGGTAGTGCTGGTCTAAGTTAGTCAAAGTTGGGTGTCAGAAATAGGATTGCAGTTTATTCAGGAAACAAGGCCTAATATGGCCTCCTCCAACTTGGCTGTAAAGAGTCCTTTATCTGATGTCTTTTCCAGTATGCATAATCTTCTGGTTGTAGGTCATGGGGCATCTGATCTTCATCCAAAGATAGATTACTCTGATAAGCTTCAGAAACAAACTTCACAGTAATGCAACATAGAAACAAGGAGTTTATTGGTAGTAAGTTATTTATTGGTAGTAAACTTCACAGTAATGCAACATAGAAACAAGGAGTTTATTGGTAGCAAGTTATTTATTGGTAGTAAATATAAAAAACCCTCGAAGACCTAGAATTTAATGTCCACTGAAACATAATTTTTTTCTCTCTAAAATTATCGTTATTTCTATCAAACGTAGCCAAATTAAGACTAATTTATTTGCAAAATAAGTCTGGTTTCAATAAATTTGGCTTAATTATTTACACAAGTGTAATTGATCATATAGGCTCTTTTAAGTTGGCTGTGCTGGAAATTTTTATAAGGAATCTCAAATTAAACTTTTAAAAGGCATCAAGGCCGGGAAAGCCATGTCAAGGGCTTGCCATCAGATTCTGCCTGCAACATCTATAAACTCCAGTGTATTCCTCTCTTCTCAGGGTCCCCAAAATATCTCGAGATTCCTGCACCTGCCAGGAGGTGGCCTTTCTTATCCACCTGATAAGGCTGCTGGGAACCTAAGAGTCTCCAATTTCTGGAGAGAACAGGTAGAGAGAAAAGATAAATGTTACAATTCTACTTATAAAGGTATAATTTACCAAATTGCTATGTTATAATTGTAGCTTGAGGGGAAGGGTTTCCTTATATCTGGAAAACACAGATTAAACACCAGTAATATTTCAGATAAAAAAACAAAAAAAATTATAACCATATTCATCAGCTCCCTCAGTCTTATGTAACTAATCCCTGATCTTAATATTCTGTTAAGAGTTTTATGAAGCCATCAGCTTTTCCATTAGAATTGTTTAATTTCTTACCCAGTTCAGCAGTATGATCTAAAAGTTATCAGAAGCCTGTATTTGTCAAAAAGTCCTTTATATGAATCTTCTTGAAGACAAAGCATTTCTTTTGCAAAAGCATTAGAGTACATCAATAACTATCTATAAATGACAAAAGACTTAAAAAGGCAAGGTTAAAGATCTGATTACAATGCAGTTGACAAAGAAAGCTGGTTATTGTTGAGGCAAACAACATTTAGATAATAACTAGAATTATTACAGATAACATTTTACTAGGACGTAGTCAACTTTTAGAAATTTCATATAATCTCTAGGACATTCATAATAATGACATTTACCCATACAATATAACCTAAGAAGGTTTATTAGCACTCATTGGACAATGTTTGTCATGTAATTTAACATACCAAATAAGTCCAATTAGTTTAATATCATTCCTTGGTAAGGAGAGAAAACAATTCTCTTGAGATGTTCCAGGGGCCCTTTAGAAAGCATCAAAGGTAGCTAGAGGTCAAACAAATTTCAATTAGAATTTGATCTTTGGGAAGTTTCAAAAATATCAAAAAGGTTTCAAAACACTTAGTCAAATAAGATCATAGGTCATTGTGGATCAATACTTATTCACTTAACCAAAGTAACAATAAAAGATTTCAAAAGCTAATAAAGTTATAACACATAACTTAAAAGGTAAAGAAACTTTACAATCTGCTATCAATCTGTCATTCATTTACATTCGATTTACTTAAAAGGTTCATTATTCAAGTTATTTTTCTTGTTGACAAATATTGTAACAGGAATACTAAGATCTTATTTGACTTCTGGTAAACCTAGCTAGGTACAATAAAAGTATTATACTTAATGTTGATGACTCTAAAGACATGTCTGTATTAATTAAACTGACAACTTAAACTTGTTTTCATGCATTAATCATTAATCTTAGATATTGTGATCTTGAAGTTCATTTGGGTTAGTTTTTTTTTTAATATTTATGAGTATATAAGCACTTAATTTTCTTCAAGCCAATTAAATAGAGCTCTTTTACAAATTAATTCTGGCAATACTATACATCTACAACACACATACACAGATAATGATGTGCAGGTGAAAAAAAGTTAGGTGGGTAAAGCAGCTACTATGATGGCAGAGCACAGGAGATGGAAAGGAACTGGAAGGATATCAAGGAATCTAGAAAAGTCATTTCATCTACTTGGACCTCATCTGAAAAGGTAAGTTTTAGATTAAAAATCTAAGGAAGTTTTCAGTTCTACAAGGGTTGCCAAACCTCCCGAATTCAGACTTGGGCATCCGACGTGCAGCCAAAACCAACCACTGAGACACTGGTGTGTGTGGATAGAGGAAGGTTTATTCCATTTAGCCAAAGTGAGAAGACTAGAGAGCAAGACCTCTCAGCTCCATCTTAACAAAGAAGCTAAAGTGGGGAGTTTTATGCAGTTAGGGGGCAAGAGAGAGGAGGCTTCAGGGAACTGACGGGGAAATCTTTCTTCAGTCTCAGAAAACACCTGGTGCAGCCAGACTTCTGGGCGGCAGCAGCTGGTCATACCTTCCTTAAGGTCATTCATTTCTTCTGCAACACAAACTCATAAATTCTCCTTGTGACCCTGGAGTTATCTCCTCCTGCCTGACCAAGAAATAGTACTTCAGCATCTAAAAATTATATCGTGAGAACAAGTGGTGCTGGGCAGGGAGCAGGCGGTCAACATGTGTGAGCCAACAAGGCCTCATCAGAATTTAAATTGTTTGATTCCAGTTGCTAAAATGTTAAAGGGTACTAAAATCACAAGGGGCCCGGACACACAGGTCTATATTTCAGTCAACATGGACTTTTTATAAGAAAAAAAGAGACAAGGAGTTAAATCATCTTTCCTATGAACAAACAGTACTAAAGAAAAAGGAAACAGGGCTTCCCTGGTGGCGCAGTGGTTGAGAGTCCGCCTGCCGATGCAGGGGACACGGGTTCGTGCCCCGGTCCGGGAAGATCCCACATGCCGCCGAGCGGCTGGGCCTGTGAGCCATGGCCGCTGGGCCTGCGCGTCTGGAGCCTGTGCTCCGCAACGGGAGAGGCCACGACAGTGAGAGGCCCACGTACCGCAAATAAATAAATAAATAAAAAGAAAAAAAAGAAAAAGTAAACAGTATATCAGAAAACATATATCATGATCACTCAGATCACTAGAACAACAATAAAAACCTGAAAGCAAAATAATTGACCATTCTCACAGAATGCTGGAACAGCAGACCACTTAAGGAACCATCACACGTAGTGGGTATAATGATGTAGGCAGAAATGGGGAGAGAAAACTTGCCGTATGCTTTATATTTTTGTATTATGCCTGATGTTGTTTATATACATTTACCAGTCAACGGAACTTAGCAAAACGCTTCTCCATTAACTTTGCTAGGTGAACGTTTTCCACTTGTGCCTGAGGTTGAAATTTACATAGATCAAAACAACATACAGACATACTTATGTTACCAGTGCTGTGCTAAGAATTTGAGAGATGATGACATCACATAAGCAAGTGAGTTATCTGCCAGATAAAGAGTAGATTGACTCACCTCCTGAGACTTGAAGTCATTTTGAAAATACATTTAATTATAAATTATGAGGCCCAAACACTCTTTTAGTTCCCCTTCCCTTAGCTCACCTTCCAAAAGGAGTAACTATAGACAAAGCCTTAAAGAAAATAAATGTTGGGTACTTTTTTCAAATGATGTGACTTACTCTCTGCTCTGGATTTCAAAGATGCCAATTTAATGTGGGTTATATATAATTAAAAAAATTTTTTTACAAATATATACTTATTGCAGAAATTTTGGAAAATACAAGATTGCAAAGTAGAGAATAAACATTCTCCAGCTGGTCACTGGAGGTTATCACTATTTACTTTTTAGTTGGGCTTTATACTACATACCTATGCTACTTTGGTATTATGATTTAGTCACTTTTCGTATCATGAGTATTTCCTTGGGTCATTAAATACTTGGTAGTTTTAAAGTGTCTGCACAGAATCTTATTTTATAATAATGCCATACTTTGTTGAGGTTTTTTGAATTATCCAAAGTAAAATAAAGAACTGGCTATTGAAAATTGGCAGTTGTGTAGCAGTTGAATAATAATAATAACGGCTGGTTAGCCGTTAAGGTGGCGTGTTGCAGTGCAGAGTGCTCGGCTGTTTCCTGTTTTCTCCTGATTGCTCGTGTGTAAAGATGCCTTGTCGAGCAGAAACAAATGGCCGTCCAGTTTATTAAAATGCCTGACAGCTGCACTTCCAGTCACCTGGGCCTTGAATATAAATAACGGAGCATACAGCGAGCACATCTAGCGATGATAAATACACCTTTTATTTTCCTTCCTCTCCCCCCTCAAAATGGTAAATCTGATCATCTTCACATATGAACTTAAAATATGGAAAATGTTGAGGAAGCAAACAGATGGCTTGTAACTTTTTAGGTACTTATAATATGGTGTATCTTCCTGCTCATGAATATTCTGTACTATAACCATTGTTTCTGTAGTTTAATTAAAATGTTTTCCTGGTGTTAGCTTTAAAAAAAAAAAGTAAAATAAAGAGCTACAGCTTATTACAAAAGACTTCTTAACGACCTGAAAAGACATTTTTCCAAAGAAGACATACAGATGGCCAACTGGCACATGAAAAGATGTTCAACATTGTGAATCATCAGAGAAATGCATATCAAAACCACAATGAGCTATCACCTCACACCTGTCAGAATGGCTATCATCAAAAAGACCACAAATAACAAATGTTGGCAAGGATGTGGAGAAAAGGGAAGCTTCCTGCACTGTTAGTGGAAACATAAACTGGTGCATCCACGGTGGAAAACAGCATGGAGGTTTCTCAAAAAATTAAAAACAGATATACGATATGACCCAACAATTCCACTCCTGGGTATATATCTCCCCAAAATGAAAACACTAATTTGAAAAGATACATGCACCCCTGATGTGCATAGCAGCGTTATTTACAATTATGTACCAAGCTGTAGACACAACCTAAGTATCCATCAACACATGAATGGATAAAGAAGAGGTGGTATATATAAAATGGAATACTACTCAGCCATAAAAAAGAATGGAATTTTACCATTTACAACAACATGGATGGACTTGGAGGGTATGTTGCTAATTAAAATAAGTCAGACAAAGACAATACTGCGTAATATTGCTTATATGTTGAACTTAAACGATAAAACAAACTAGTGAATATAACAAAAAGAAACAGACTCACAGATCGCATAGAAAACAAACTAGTTTGTTACCAGTGGGGAGAGGGAAAGGGGGACGGGCAAGGTAGGGATATGGGATTAAAAGGTACAAACTACTATGTATAAATAAGCTACAAGGTTACACTGTACAGCACAGGGAATATAGCCAATATTTTATAACTATAAATGGAGCTTAACCTTTAAAACTGTGATTCACTATGTTGTACACTCGAAACTTATATATCGCAAATAAAGAAAAAAAGACTTCTTAAATCAATGTGCAAAAGATAAACGTGGACTCAGAAAAGACGGTACAAAGTAACTTGGAGACTATTAATGGCGGAAAAACAAGCGAGAACAGCTCAATCTCAGCCAAGATAACAGGGTTAACCAAGTCAGATGATTTATTCTTGAGGACAAAAGGGTCACCCATAATGCATCTCACTTAATATTTACATTTGTTCCTTCTGTGGAGATTTATTTTTTGAATTAGAAAAAGTCGTGGTTTTACAACTCAAGCAAACACTGCCGATCCCACGAGCCTCTGGCTCTCATGCTGTGGCCTTTTCAATGCTCCGATCCCCTTCCGAAAGGGCTTCGAGGTGAAACAAAAAGCTGTCTGGCACCGGAGCCACCCGCTCCTGGGCTAACGGGTGTGGCCCGGGTCGGCCGGGTCTGACCCGCCACCCGGAACAGCAGTCGCCACGATACCAAAGAAGCCGGCAGGTGTGTGCGAACCGAAGCTTCCGCGAGCGGAGCGAAGACGCGCCTGTGGCGCAATGGCCGAGGCCTCTTCGACCCACCCAGCCGCGGCCTCGCAGGCGCCAACGCAGCTTCACGCTCTGGGGACAGACGCCCTCACTTCGTCGTCACAGGGCCAATGATCAGCGGGCTTCCGCCTTCTCCCTCCCCCTTCTACCCTCCTCCCTTTTCCCCTCCCCTCGTCCCTCAGGCCTCTCCTTCCTTCCTCTCTCCCTCCCTCTGGCGTGCCCAGCCGAGTCCCGCTTCCGGTCGGCGGCTGTCTGCGGAAGGGTGTCCCGCCTCTTCCGCCTTTACAGCCGAGGTGGCGGCGGCGGCGGCGGCGGCGGCGGCGGCGGCGCGTCTTCTGTCGGGGTCAGCAGGCGGGTCAGCTGGCGGGTCAGCTGGGCGGTCCACCTGCGCGTCGCGGAGCCGCGCCCGGGGGGGTCGATGGCGATGAACTACAACGCGAAGGATGAAGTGGATGGTGGGCCCCCGTGTGCTCCCGGGGGCACCGCTAAGAACCGGAGACCGGATAACACGGCCTTCAAACAGCAACGGCTGCCGGCTTGGCAGCCCATTCTTACCGCCGGCACGGTGCTCCCCACCTTCTTCATCATCGGCCTCATCTTCATCCCCATTGGCATCGGCATCTTCGTCACCTCCAACAACATCCGCGAGATCGAGGTGAGCGGACGGGAGGCAGCGGCGGTGGGAGTTGGCGCAGCCGGGGAGCGAGGTCCCCCCGCCGACCCCACTCCTTCCTCGGGTCCCGGGGCTTGACAGGCGGGCCCCGCCCTCCCCCACCTTCTCTCTTCCTCAGTTTCCACTTTCTCTTCCTACGGGTTTTCTGAATTTGCAGTTTTGCCCGCCCTTCCTCTCGCTGTTTACCGGGTTAGAGAGGGAATGAATGTTTAATGCAGAGTGTGGGTCGGGGGAAGAGCGCCCCTTTCCTGGGCGGTGTGTGTGGTTTTAACCTCCAACGGTGGTGGAAAAAAGAAGCAAAGAAAAAGAGAAGTGGAAAGAAGTTATGTGGAGATAAAACGCCAGGAGAGTTGACACGGCCAGAGTGTCATTACCTGTGTGGGGATTATCCCGGGACACGGAGATTAACACCTTGGCCATTGTTGGGGAAAAGACCCAGAGTCTTAGAGGCATTGATGATTTTTATGTCAAGAAGGTGTCATGTTACCAGATCACATATTAGGACGTGTGACCGAGGTGTGTACAGTACCTTTTGAGTTAATAGATGCTTTTAGTTATAGGGCATGAGGTAAAAGGTAACCTGAAACTTCAATTCCGGTTTTGCCTTTAGGCTACATTGATTAATAACCATGCCCTACATTCGCCCTAGTTTTTTTTTTTTCCCCAAACTTAAAACAAAAAAAAAGAAGAAAAAGAGTCAACGACCGTAACACAGAGAATAATTTGTGAATTGTCTACTGAACATTTTACTTTTATAAGACGTGTTAGAGAAACTTGGGGAAGCATCTTGACTTTTGTCAGAGAAACAATCAGTATCTTCATCCATCTGCAGTGGTGAACATAGGTTGATACAGGTTGTAAATACTTTGTGTAGATGTCCAATATTAAACATCTGCTCATCCACTTTTCTTGAATATCTGAGAAATATTTTTATCTGTTCGAAAGGGGAGGAGCTGGTACAATGTTCTCTTGATTGCTTCTGTTCTATCAGATTGTGTCATTTTTTTCCCCTCTAATTTTATTAAATACTTAAAAATTATGCATACTTTTTAATAGGGCTTTCAGAGCAATTTTATTTCAGCTACAGAAATAGGCATACTTTCCAGTTTAATTCACAGTGTTACCTGTAAAAGCAAAATCGTTATATTTTTTAATTGTACAGTGCTCATTTCTGTGTTAATAATAGTAATAAGAATTGTACAATATCTATAGCCTAGTTTTAAAATCTTTTACTAAAAACTCATTTTCAGTTTAATAACTAAAGAAAGTAACACGGTATTTATTTTTCAGCATAAAGTTTTGTTTTATCATTTTTATCTCCTAGTAGTCCTTCAAATGTAGTACTTCTTGTTCTCCCAACTGTACGAGGACCACACATATCAGGATGTGAGCGAAGTGGTGTAATACAAGGACCATGGGCTCTAGGCAGGAGTCAGGCAGAGCTGGGTTTAAATTCCAGCTCAGCCACTAACCAGCTCAGTTTATTGGAAAACATAATCTCTCTGAGCCTCCGTTTCCTCACCTGTAAAATCGGTAAATAATGCCTATCTTGTGAAATGTGAGAATTAGAAACAATATAGATAATATTCCTGGCACTAAGTTTGTACAATAGTTACTGTTATTGTGATGACCCCGAATCAGGAGATGAGAAATGGAGTCAGAGGGGTTGGTATTTGCTAGTAAGCTAGAAGAGTATTGTAAAATTGAGACAGAAACCAAACCCAGATGTCTTGATTTTCAGTCTTAAGCTTTCACGCTACACTAGGACCCTTACTGCAATGTTAGTAGTTAAGTAGAAGAAAATTTAACATTAGAAATTTCATCATCTTATTTAAACTTCTTAGGTTTTTTTTTTTTTTAAGATTTTTCTAATGTGGACCATTTTTAAAGTCTCTGTTGAGTTTGTTACTATATTGCTTCTGTCTTCCATTTTGGTTTTTTGGCCACGAGGCATGTGGGATCTTAACTCCTCCACTAGGTATTGAACCCGCACCCCCTGCATAAGAAGGTAAAGTCTTAACCACTGGACTGCCAGGGAAGTCCTTGAAACTTCTTAGGATATTAAGATGAAAGTAGCGATAGTTTGGAATTTTATATGATGAGTATTTACTAAATTATCAGAACTCACCTATAGATATTTACTATACTATGAAGATAAATGTTTACTTTCTTTAACACTTTCGGATTCTGAAATAAAATACAGTTCTTCACACCAAGTAGTTGGTGAAATGGAAATTTCTTTTTAAAAAAACATTTTTTAAATTAATTTTTATTGGAGTATAGTTGCTTTACAGTGTTGTATTAGTTTCTGCTGTACAGCAAAGTGAATCAGCTATACGTATACATATATCCCCTCTTTTTTGGATTTCCTTCCCATTTAGGTCACCACAGAGCACTGAGTAGGAAATATCTTAAATAGTTCTCATGTATATAATTCTGATTTCAAGTTGCCTGAAGAGTCTTCTGCAGCTTGATCTAGTTAGAAGGGCACTAAAGTTAAGAGTCAAGGCATCAGAGTTGAAGTCCCAACTTTTACTCCCTAGTTTGTGATCTTAGGCATATTTCCGAGTCTCGATTTTCATTTTACTTGAAGAGCCAAAAGATTCAGACTAGGTGGTCTCTAAGAGGCTGTTCAACTCTAATATTCTGTGACTTCCAACTTTAATGTGATTTAAAGAAAAATGCTGCATATTCAAATTGTATCACCTTTGGAACCAGAGGAAATGAAAATTAGGAATGATTAGGAATTTTGTACCAATGCTCACATACAGTTATGCAAATAGAATAAATTTTTAAAAATTTGTTGATTATGTGGAGAATTGGTTCAGAGTTGGGTGTGGAGTTATTAGAAAAACCTAGGGAGCTTTCCCAAAACACACGTGCGTGTTTCCGACTGCTGTCCACCCTTTGTCAGCCACTAGTTTAGTAATAAAATATGTTGAGGGTTATTAAAAGTAAATGTGTAACGAGAAGTTCTTGGCAACATTCACTTCCATACTATAACTTGCTCACAGCTCTTTGCCTCATTATTGAAAATTTTAAGAACTTGTATTGTTGTATTATCAGTACATCAAATTACTAGGCCAAAGGAGACTTTCCCAATCAGAATGCTTTTTTTTTAAAAATTTATTTATTTATTTGTTTTTATTTTTGGCTGTGTTGGGTCTTTGTTCTGTGCACGGGCTTTCTCTAGTTGCAACGAGTGGTGCGCGGGCTTCTCATTGTCGTGGCTTCTCTTGTTGCAGAGTACAGGCTGTAGAGCACAGGCTCAGTAGTTGTGGCGCACGGGCTTAGTTGCTCCGCGGCATGTGGGAATCTTCCCAGGCCAGGGGTCAAACCCATGTCCCCTGCATTGGCAGGCAGAGTCCCACCCACTGCGCCACCAGGGAGGAAGCCCCCAGAATGCTTTTGTAATATAGCTTGAAGTGCTAAGATCAGAAATCCAGACTTTTTAGGTATAGAAATCAGAGGGTCTTCATCCTTTTCCCAGAAATTTTATACTAAAAAATTACTACTCTTGTAAAGCATGTTGGACTCTCCTAAAAAGGGAGTAAAAAAGGTATTTAAAAATTTTAATGCTTATATTTGGAAGAATATCTCCTCCCCCCATTAGGTGTATATATCTCGTTTAGTTGGTTTTTAGATTTTCCATAATCTAATAAAGTTATTAGAAAACTAAAGTTAATTTTATCATTCATAAGAAAATATTTAATATCTCGTTAAGACTAAGACTTAATATCTTCATTTATTATTAGCAGCAAGGAATGAATATTTTCTGTAATTTGGCAATTGTAGGAGTCAGGCACATCTTTCTACCATATAGGTAGTGTTTTTCTAGTTGAGGGCCCTTGTTGGTGAGGCAGAGATATTAATTGAATGGGGCTAACTTGAAACAGGTAGGAGATATTCTTAATTTTTGCAATTTCACACATTTATCTGTGTGAAGTTATATAGTTGTAAATGTTTTTTTAAATTAACTTATTTTTGGCTGCATTGGGTCTTCGTTGCTGCGTGCGGGCTTTCTCTAGTTGCAGCTAGCGGGGGCTATTCTGTTGCGGCGCGCGGGCTTCTCTTGCTGCAGAGCATGGGCTCTAGGCACGTGGGCTCTGTAGTTGTGGCATGTGGGCTCAGTAGTTGTGGCTCGCGGGCTCTAGAGCTCAGGCTCAGTAGTTGTGGCGCACGGGCTTAGTTGCTCTGTGGCATGTGGGCTCTTCCCGGACCAGGCCTCGAACCTGTGTCCCCTGCATTGCCAGGTGGATTCTTAACCACTGCGCCACCTATATAGGAAGTCCTATATAGCTGTAAATTAATGGTTAGGATCAGATGAGGACGTTATTCTGAGTGATATTCAGTATAAACTTAAAACTAAACATTTACTTCAAATTAATATTGCCAAAGTGTTCAACATACATTTTCGTCAAATTTTAGTGGATTAGGCACTAAAAATTAGGCAAGTGTAAAGATTTTAATAGTCAAATGAATTGCAGTTGCTTTGAAGTTGACTTAGAAGTTGACTCTTGGAAATTAAGAGGTTTGTGGTGTTAGTGTTATCATTTGTTTCTCACGTAACTTTAGTACTTAGGGCAAGGCACGGCAAAGTAAGTATGGCTAGCCAGACCATTTTTGTGAAGCCCAGGAACTGAGAATGGTTTTACAGATGAACATTTGCTATTGAGTTTGATGATAGGGAACACTAACTTTGAACTCCGATAATGCGAAATGTTACCCCCCCAAAAGAATTTTATTCTTACTAGTAGACTGTGTTACCAGAAAATTGTACACAATTGTTATTATATGTTGAATTTCGTCAATAAAAGTGTGTGCAAATTTATTTTCTCTCTGTTATATAAGAACCTACAAATATCCTCTTGGTTTGCAAAGCCTAAAATATTTACTTTCTGGCTCCTTACAGAAAAGACATTCCTACCCTTGACTTAGAGTTTTAAAGAGACATACTGGCAAATTTAGCAGTTGTTACAAAAATAGCAGTGTTTAACTTATACATTCTGATCCTCAATAATCTTTTCAAGGTAAGTGTAGAGATTACTGATAATTGCTTGTGTTCTACCTTCTTTGTACAAATAGATGTAGAATACCTTAGCTGAATTTACCATTAACCTTGGCGCAGGTAATATTCTTCATTTCTTTGTCACAGTCAGATAAAGTTGAAGGAACTAAAGAAAATTGTTTTTGAAATTTTTAATTACCTCTGTTTTCATTAGAGCCTCTAGAAAGGACAAATAATTCTTTTTTATTTTTATCTTTTATTTTTTAATTTTTATCTTTTAAAGATAAATTCTTTAGTGTGGAATCAGTTCAAAGGGGTACTTAAAAATGCCATTTTTACTTTAATCTAATTAATACTTAAAATGATTTACCTTATTACTCAGCATTTTGTCGAGTGACTTGTTTAGATATTATATTGATTTCCTTTAAGACAGATTTACATTCAAAAATGGAAGTTCTCCAGTTCTTATGCAGGGTAAAAATGGCATGTCCTTCAGATTCCTCCTTTCCCACCGCATTAAATTCAGTCAGTTTCTTAAGAACGGGATGTATTTTTAGAATTACTAAGAAGAATTGCCAGTTCGATTTAGGAGAGCAGTTACAATGGTAGCAGAACAAAGTTGAGAAATACGATAACTCTTAAACTAATCCAGTCATCTCCATCTGTTGTTCTGTTTTGCCTCTGGCTCTTTGTGTTTTGAATTTAAGCTATTGGCAGGTCTCCAGTTTATCATTGTATTCTGCACTGTGCCTTGTATGCTTTTGACATTTAACAGGCATTAATTTTTAAAAATAAGGGAACTGTAGTTCCTCTCCCACCTGGTAGCCTCTTTCTTTCTAGGATAAGTTATGAACTATTATCTTTAGTATAAGCTTTTTTTTCCTTCCTTTATTAAGGTTACAATTGACAAAAATTGTATTTATTTACAGTGTTCATTATGATGGCTTGATATATGTGTATACTGTGAAATAATCACCATAATAAAGCTAATTAACATGTCTATCACTTCCCATAGTTACTCTCTTATTAAAAAGACAAGAGATAACAAGCGTTGGTGAGGGTGTAGAGAACAGGGAACTCTTGTGCAATGTAAACTCGTACAGCCATTGTGGACCAGAGTATGGAGGTTGCTCAAAAAATTAAAATATAGAACTGTCATAAGATCTAGTACTTCCACTAGGTATATATTTAAAGGAAACCAAATCAGTATCTCGAAGAGATATCTGCACTCCCACGTTCACAAACTTGGTTTTTATACCCAAATGGATTTTATTACAGTCTGGACATTAGGCCAGGCTGCCCTTGAATTTTAGCTCATGGAGGATATAGTGGTCTTTTGATGGTAAAAACTCACAGACTGAGTTAAATTTATCAAGAGTTTTAATCAACATTGAGCATTTTCTGTATGTAAAGTGCTGCTCTGGGCATAGTGGGCGACAGAAAAAAGTTTGTGGACAGGGCCTCTTTTTTTTTTCCTTCCCCCTCAAACAGAGAACCCTTCTTAAGGTACCTGAACCTGGAATCTTTTGGGGGGAGTTGAAACATACATATTAAAGGAAAACCAAGCATTGCTAGATGAGTGGCACAGACAGAAGGAATATGCCTTAGTGGTCCAAAAGAAGACAATATTACATCTGTCTCTAATAACCATGGAAAACTTTGTGGCGGAAGTGGGCTTTGAGCTGGAATTGAAGGATAAATAGCACTTCTAAGGAGGAGGTTGGATGCATTCCAAGAAAGGAGATTTATATGAACAAGATTGTAGTGGCAGGAAATCAAAAGGTGTCTAGAGAAAGTAGGAGTAAGGGTAAATAAGCTGGTGCCATGTTGTGGATAGACTGGGTATTTGATGATGATGAAACCGCCTAACTTAGACTGGGACCTGAACCCACGTGCCGGAACTCGAGCCCAGCCAAAACCCAGACTGGGACTTGAACCCATGGTCTTTTAACTGAGATCACACACCTGGTCTCAGGACTTGGGAGCGGGCTTGGGAGAAGCACACTCCAGAGACAGAGTGGGTAATTTATTTCATAGGCTACTGAGTCGGAGGAATATTCCAGCTATTTTGGGGAGGGAGTGGGAATTTCTAGGAATTGGGCCACTGCCCACTTTTTGACCTTTATGGTCGGCCTTGGAACTGTCCTGGCGCCTGTGGGTGTGTCATTTAGCTTGCTGATGTGTAACAGTAAGTGTATACTGAGGCTCAAGGTCTAGTGGAAGTCGACTTGTCCGCCATCTTGGATCTATTTGGTTCTAAATAAGTTTATGTTGTGTCCTTGGACTATGTCATTCTTTTAAAGGTTGTGCCCTACCCCCTTCCCTCCTGTTTCAGTGAAATGATGGTGTCCACTGTAGAACGGTTGCAGTGAAGAGCAGTTAGATTTAGGAAGTGTTATGAAAGTAGAGCTAATAGAATTTTCTCATGTAGTGGATGTGTCGGGTGTGAGAGAAATTGTAGAATCAAAGATAACTCTAAGATATTTTGGCCTGCATTGGAAGGATGGAATTGTAATTTTGTAACCGAGCAAGGGCTTGTGTGCCTGGTTACAGAAAGACAAACTCTGACAGCAAGCATTTGCAGCAAAGTGTAGGGGTTTATTTGCAGGGTGCCATGCAAGGGCATGGGAGACAAGCCTCAGATCCACTCCAACTCGGTCTTTGAGTTAGGGATGTTTTAAAGGGGCAGAATGGTTTTGGGAATCAGGATATCTTTGGTCTACAGTTCTCTGGCTAGGTGATCCATGGCTCGGAGGTCTGTAGGCTCACCTTGCTCTGGAGAAACAGCCTGAGTTTGTGTGTTAATGATGGTATCTACAACAAAAATTTTAGTACATTAAGGATGTTATCGACAACAGTTCAGTTAGCACAGAATTGAGGTCAGAGGGGACAAAAAAGGGAACAAAGCTTTGGAGAGAGAGATTAATCATAAACTCAGTAAGGGAACATGGTTTTAGGGAAACTTGGCTTCAATTTATCAAGATGGGGAAGACTGTAGAAAAAGTTTTAGTGTGACAGTAGGGGCTTAGGGTGTGAGAAGCTGAGTAAAGAGTTCTGTTTTTAACTTGTTACGATGAGATGCCTTTTAAACATCCAAGTCGGAAATAATGAGTAGACAATTGAATATATGAGGCTAGAGTTTAGGGGGAAGGTTGAGACTGGGTTTAAGCATTGAGGATTCATCAGCGTAGATGATATACAAAGACATAAGATGGAATGAAGTCAAAAGAGTGATTATAGGTCAAAAAAAGTGAGAACATCCAAAGAAAGCCGTGAGTCACTCCAGTGCTTATAGAAGTTGGGGAGATGAGGAGGAACTAGCATGGAGACTGGAAAGGAGCAGCCAGTGAGGACTGAGGGCTGGCCTTTGGGTTTACAACATGAAAGGAGCAGTCTTGCAGTGAATGATGTCACTGTCCATGAGGGTTTTCAAGCCAGAAACTCTGGAAGTCTACCTAAGCTTATCATCCCATCTCTAGGCGTTAAGTTCTATAGGTTTTACTTTCTCTATATTTTTAAAATCTTTTTTCCCATTACCACTGCCTTTTTCTTAGTTTATATTCTTAACATTTCTCATCTGGATTATTGCAGTAGCATTCTTTTTTTTCTTTTTTCGTTCTAGTCTGGCATTTTCTTTAGTCTTTCTGCATGTCACTGCCAGAGTGATCTTTTAAACAGCCTAATCTGAATATTTCATTCTCTTGCTTAAAATTTCTTGTATGTCTCCCTGTAGCATTCAGGATAATGTTCAGAACCCTTAATGTGAAATGTAACTTTCTTCATGACAGGCTACTTTCTGTTTCTTTGGCCTCGTCTCCTACCACTCCCCTGCCCTTTGCTCTAACCATAGCAAACTGCTGTATTTTATGGGATGTGGCATGCTGCTAGATCTACCTGAAATGTCCTTCCTTTTCTTGTTCTACCATGGTTTTCAAATTACGTTCCTGTCAACGCTATGGAAGGTTTTCCCTGATTTCTCCCCTTTCCATTTTCAAGGAAAATGATATATATACAATATGCAAGATCAAACATGTATAACTATGATATCCATCCATATCTGAAGGCAAACAAATTTGCTTATTGAACAGTAATTCACAACAGTAAAAATTTAGCAAACAAGTTTTTTGGCAAATGCTGCAAGCAGAAGAGGGATGATGATGATTTTAAAAATGGCAGATTTTTTTTTTTTTTGCAGTACACGGACCTCTCACTGCTGTGGCCTCTCCCGTTGCGGAGCACAGGCTCAGCGGCCATGGCTCACGGGCTCAGCCGCTCCGCGGCATGTGGGATCTTCCCAGACCGGGGCACGAACCCGTGTCCCCTGCATCGGCAGGCGGGCTCGCAACCACTGCGCCACCAGGGAAGCCCTGATTTTTTTGATGCTTATTTTAGAAGGAGGTACTGTTGTATACTTATTAGTTCTGAAAAGCTGGAAACCATAGACCAACCTCCAATTACATGGATTTGTAGTTTAATTTCTAAATTAATTAAAATATAAGAATGATTATGTGACATTTAATAACATTGTGCATCACTATGCTGAGTAAGTTGGCTATTGTTCTAAGCTCTCAGGTCTCACATTATATACAATTATATTTAACTTTGAAAAAGTTTTTGAAATTATTTGTTTTTCCTTGAGTTTTAAAACGATAGAATGTACTTTTTCTTCTCCCTTTTAAAAAACTGGCATGAAGTCTCAAAGCTTGATTTGTACTGGAAGAAGTGAGAGTCAAATTCAAGGATACTAAGCATATTGCTAAGGAAGAATTGACAGAACTTGGGTGCTAATTCCCAAGAGGATGCCAAGATTTTGAGCTTGGATGCTTGGGACAATGGTGGTACCATTTATAGGCATCAAAAGACCACAGTTGGGTGTGAGATTATGGGGTTCAGTGAATCATCACTGTTGATTTTTTTTTTAAGTAAAGTTTTTAGTGAAGCATAATGCCCCCCCTGGCCCCCTGCCCCAAATTAACAAGTCACATATGTCTGACTTAGTTTTGGAAAGATCACTGTGGATTTGAAATAGAGAGAGATGGTAAGAGTTTCAAGTGGGAGGGAAGAAATTCAACCAAATGAATACATCTAGGGATATAAAAATGGGACTGGGGGGTGAAAATAAGACCGGTGGTGATTTAGAGAGGAGAGTATAATGTATGAAATATGATATGAGGTAGCATGAGGTTATCGTCACAAAGTAGCACTGGAGACAAAGATAAAAGCCACTGATGTTTGAACATCAGTTACATGACTATACAAAAACAATGTTTTATATAGAAAAGACCATGTATTTCCTTAAAATAAAAGCCCTGCTTTACTCATATTAACTGCTTATCTGTTCCTTTGATCTACCCTGTTACATAGATTGGAGCATAATTAGCAAAGCCCTTTTCATCAGTTCTGTCCTAGGCAGTTTTTATAACTTGATACTTTTGTAAGAGTTTTAAGGAGTAAACTAAAACTTCAGGTTGGAATTTACTTTTTCGTTTGTGGAGATGCGTTAAATGCCAGATATAAAAACTTTGTGTATGGAACTTTATATTATAAAATTCTATTTCAGATTCTAAAAGTTAAGATGGTGCTAGAATGACATCTACCTATCATAACAAAGTTGTTGTTTTTGATCTGTATTTTAGGTGAAAACTCTGAAGATTTGGTAGTACTGTTTAAAACGTCAGCATATTCATGAACGGGGCCAATTTTATTTTTAAAATATAATGTCTTTTAAATTGACTTCCATATTTCTAAATTATTGTATGGTGCATGTTATTCAGGATTAATGGGAGGCAGCAGTGCAGTCTAATGGAAAGAACAGCAACTTTGGAGCTAGCCAGATATGATTATATCACTGTCATGGATTGAATTGTGTCCCAGCGAAAGATGTGCTGAAATCTTAACTCCTAGTACCTGTGAATGTGACTTTATTTGGAAATAGAGTCATTGCAAATGTAATCAAGATGAGGTTATTCGGGTGGGCTCCTATCCAGTATGACTGGTGTCCCTATAAGAAGAGACAGGCACAGAGGGAAGAAGATGTGAAGACAGGGATATAGGGAGAACTGTGTAACAGCAGAGACAGAGGTGGTGTGATGCAGCTGCAAACCAAGGAATGCCGGCTGCTGCCAGAAGCTAGCAGGAGGCAAGGACAGTTTCTCCCCAGAGTCTCAGAGGGAGAATAGCCCTGCTGACACCTTGAATTCAGACTTCTAGCCTCCAGAACTGCGAGAGAAGAAATTTCTCTTGTTCTAAGACACCCAGTTTGTGGTATTTTGTTTCACCAGCCCTAGGAAACTAATAATAGTCACATACTAGCTGATTGGCTTTGGGCAGTCATTTAACCTCTGAATCTCAATCTCTCTGTAAAAGATTAAAATAGTTCTGGTATGGAATAGACATTTGGGAAATAATAGCTAGTTTTTCTATTGCTATTCTTTCTTCAAAGATAGTTTACATTTGTATATCACCTAATTCATTCATTTATCATTTCCACCTCTGAGCATGAGACTTACTGATTGAATTAGAAGTAAACATCTTTTCTGTGGCTCCCACTCAGATTCTTTAACCTACAGAAACATGCTGCAGATTTCATGTGACCCATAGAATTTTATTAGGATATAAAGGATTGAGCATGTTCTATAGCTATCAGTTTAGAACTAAGCTTTTGATTTTTTAAAAGCTAATCTTCAAAAATAAAAGAGTGACTGAATTAAAAAAAAATTGAACTCTTAACTTTTAACAGGCTCTAAATAATTTAAGTATGTGTCAACTGAAGGAAAACCGATAACCTAAAAGCTGGGAGTTAAGTTTTGTTTGGGGATCTTACTGAGGACTACAGTCCAGGACACAGCCTCTCAGCTCTGAGAAACTGCTCCGAAGAGGTAAGGGAAGAGTCAGGATGTGCAGGAGTCTTTGCTGGACTAATCACAAAGAACAGGCATCCGAAGTTCATGATTTTAGTGCTTTTCTGTGTATGGGAAGATGCAAGAGTCTGGGCTCACTGAAATTATACCTTACATGTGCATCTTAACTATCTCGGGCCAGTATCTAAAACACAGAATGCTTCCTGTTTTTTTCCATCCTGAATCTTCCCTCAGGGTGCACTGTTGGTGGGCAGCTGCCATGTCTAATGGCTTGACCCTTGTAGAGCTGGGATGGGGGCCACATTCCCTGTCCACATGTGTATGTTTATTTCTTTCCTCCACCCCCTTTTATCTGATGAGCTTTTTTTAAAAAAATTAATTTTTGGCTGTGTTGGGTCTTCGTTTCTGCGCGAGGGCTTTCTCCAGTTGCGGCAGACGGGGGCCACTCTTCATCGCGGTGCGCAGGCCTCTCACTGTCGCGGCCTTTCTTGTTGCGGAGAACGGGTTCCAGACACGCAGGCTCAGTAGCTGTGGCTCACGGGCCCAGTTTCTCCGCGGCATGTGGGATCTTCCCAGACCAGGGCTCAAACCAGTGTCCCCTGCATTGGCAGGCAGATTCTCAACCACTGCACCACCAGGGAAGCCCTGATGAGCATTTATGAAGGGAATTTTTCTTATTTATGTATTACTAATTTAATAAAAAAGAAGCATTTTAAATACTTTTTAACATGTTCGGTACTCCACAACACGCTGCTGTCTTTTTGTGCCTCTTTTACTGTTCCTCTCACTCTCTCAATCAATGCCCACCTTCTTTCCCACTCAGGCCTGGGTTATACAAATTACCTTGTCTACAGTCATAGTAATCTCTGTGGAAAATTCAGTGCTGTCCCTCATGTGTGAGCTTTGAGTAGGAAGCAGTGTAACTTGCATTACTTCCTCTGAGGCAAGAACGTGCACCGTGGCTCAGCCTTTACAGCCTTTTCTTTTTGCCCAAGATCTCTGAGTAGCAAAGCAGGGAAGTTGGCTGCTGTTGTGCCACACCAGTGGCATCAGCGTGACTTATAAAACTAAAGAATCTGCTCTAGGCCCCTCGGGCAAGGTTACCGTCTTGACCTTCCTATTCCCTCGCTCCTCTGCCTTGCCTGATGGTAACTGAACGAGCTTCCTGGTGGCTGCTGAGGTTACGGCACCTCGTGTGTGCAGCAGTGTTGGTGGAGGATGCTATCTCCTGAAGCTTCTGATACCGTTGTTTCTAAGAATTCTACAACAGTACTGGGATGGCCTTTTCCACAGCTCTATCCCCATTTTGTCACCTGGACTGCAAAGCCACACTGCTCTAGCTTATAGTGGCTCGTCACAAAAGCTACCCCTTTAGCTTCGACTCTGCAACCCTATTCCACTTTCCTGGTTTCTGAGACCTAGATTTTCCTTATTACTAGTAGCCAACTGTTTTATAAATGGACACTGTAGAAAAATTAGATACCTTAACTGGAGAACCCCTGATTGATTATCAGATCTTTAACTCAGAACTTTGTCCTAAATTCTTGTATCTTGGGTTTGTTCCTGTGCTAAGCCCTCAGTTAGAGATTGTCCCTCTTGGTACTGTCTCCCTGTAGATAACATCCACTTGTCAGCCCTCGTGGAGAAATTTGCTAAATACTGGATTAGGTATGTGTTTCCATAGTACCTGTACTTCTTTTACCAAAACACCCGTTCCATCTTAGTGACCGTGTTCTGTATTAGACAGTGAGCTCCATGTGATTAGGTATTGGGATGAGTCCCTCTTGCCTGGAACACACAGACATTCAAGTAAATATTAAGT
This sequence comes from Orcinus orca, assembly GCF_937001465.1. NCBI lineage: Eukaryota > Metazoa > Chordata > Mammalia > Artiodactyla > Delphinidae > Orcinus > Orcinus orca. Next base: position 77,444,735 of record NC_064570.1, read on the forward strand.
TAATAAGTGATTCTTTCCTGACAGGGTGTTCAGGAAGAAATCAAAGTCTCGTTATCTTAGACTTTTAAAAAAATCTGTTGTTAATATCAATACAAGTGTTTGATTATGTTAGCCTCCTCTGTCTCCATTTCCTTATTTCCTTTTTTAAATTTAAATTTTAAGTTTTTTGGCTGTGTTGGGTCTTCGTTGCTGCATGCGAGCTTTCTCTAGTTGCGGCGAGCAGGGGCTGCTTGCTCTCCATTGCGGTGTGCGGGCTTCTCATTGCGGTGGCTTCTCTTGTTGCGGAGCACGGGCTCTAGGCACGCGGGCTTCGGTAGTTGTGGCTCGTGGGTTCAGTTGCTCCACGGCATGTGGAATCTTCCTGGATCAGGGATCGAACCCGTGTCCCCTGTATTGGCAGGCGGATTTTAACCACTGCGCCACCAGGGTAGTCCCATTTCCTTATTTCCTGAAGGACATTTTTAACACTCGGGATTATTTAACTTTCAGAGGCTTTGTTGTCAGCAATATTAACCAACTCTGGGTAGCTTACAGGGGAAAGGGATTTATTGGAGGAGATTGGGTAGCTCTCACACAAAATAGATGGGAGGTCTAGAAGATCAGGTTTGGAGACAGGAGGGTAGGAAGGGAAGTTTGGAAGCAGAAACAGTGGCTCAGATGCCACAGCTGCTGTTGAGTTCCCTGTTCGACTTCTGCTGCCGCTGCTGAGCTCATCACACCCACTCCTCTCCGATTTATATGGAGATTCAGTTCTCTAGTCTCAATCAGGATTGATCGTTTGTATGCTTTTGTCCTGGCTCCTGGGGTTAGGGAGAGGAAGGACTCATTTACTCCCTTGGCTTCTGAAGTGGAAGTTGGAGCCCGGCCTGCCTCCAAAACTCTCCACCAGGAGAATTCCCCAGGGCTTGGAAGTGTGTTTGGATGCTGGGCATCCAAATTAACAACAATAAGTCACAGTTATCCCCCAGATTTATCTTCATTCTTATAATCTGCAGACTCTGAGTTTGTATATCAGAAAGGATGGTATGTTCATTGTGCAAGAGGACATAGAATGGTGGAGAGAACAGAGATTTTGGAGAAAGGCAGAGCTGGGTTCAAATTCTTGATGGGTGATCTTGGGAAAATTACTAAACCTCCCTAAATGTCAGTTTCCTAGGTTAAAATGAGGAAAATAAAAATTAACTTTTCAGGACTATGTGTTAATGAGATGGTGTGTGTTAAGTGCTTATAATGTCTGACACTTAGTATATCCATTCAATAAGCAGTGGCCAGTAAAACAAAGCATGTAGTTACGGATCCAGTTTACCTTTTAGTGTTGTCTCGTTTCCTTCCAACATGAAAACTCTCTCCACAAATCCAAAGTGTCATCCTGAAATGTACCTGTGCTCTCTACCTTCGTGCTTCTCCATATGTCGCCTTTTTCCATCCTTTTTTTTCCTTTTAATGGCTCAGTTCAAATCCTCTTTTCTTCTCAGTGAGAAAGTGCTAGTCAATCTAGTACTTACTGCCCTCTTTGCCATTCAGTTTAGCACTTAACGTTTATAGTCATTTTCTTTGTGTTTATGCACTATCTTTGATAGTCTTCTGGAGGGCCAAGGGGACTGACTATGGTGGTGAAGAAGCAGTTTAGTAGAAGGAACATTGGACTTGGAGTAAAAACTCCTTGCTTCTAGCGTAGCACCAGCTACTGCTGTTCGTGTATCCTTGGACAAGCTTCTGAATGTTCTCTTTATGTAAAATGAGGATAATACTATAGGATTTTGGTGAGAATCAGATGAAATATGTGTGGAATAGAAAGGACTGTGTAAACTGTATCGACTAAGTATAAGATATGATTACTTTTGTATCTTCATGTCATGCCTTGCACATAGTAAGGCTTAAAATGTGAATGACAGTTTTTTTACTTTCAGAATTTCCTGGAATCAAAAGACATGCAATTTTTTGTACATTTAAAAAAGTATAATTAAAAGATTGTGATGAAAATGTTATAGCTATTCTTTGAAGTATAATTTGACATTCAGCAATAATTCTTGGTTTCGAAAAATGTTCAGGTTTAATATACTGTAGTATAATTTATTAGATTTCACATTCCATCGTATTATTTTTGTTCAGTTAAATAAAGAAAATATATCTTTGCTTAATCACAGCTGATGATCTGTCTTTCCTCCTTTGCCCTAGAAAATAATTTGAAAGAGAGTGGTTTAAGAGGTTTTTGTTCAAAGGCAAACAATATGGTAATAGGCCCAGCTGACAACTTTTTTTTTTAAATCCTAAATTTGACTTAGAAGAGAGAGAAGATGTGCAGAGATTATTAAATTAAAAAAATCGAAAAAAAATTTAATATATTTTAACATAGATTTTTAAATATAGTTGATTTTTCTAAATGTTCTCATGTTTTCTTTCATCTTGTCAAAACCATAAAAGTTGGCTTTTAAGTGCGATATTGTGCATGAATAAGCCCTGGGTAGAAAGCTGTGGCCCCACAGGTTTAGTGAAAAATTATACACGTTTTATCTCTCTTCATTTAGGAGACCTGTTTTTTTAGCTTGTTTTAATTACGTGCCTAGCTTCTCTTAGATATTTGCAGTGAATGAAAATTTTCTCTAAACAAAGTTTCATTAGTAAGTAAGCTTTGATGGAGGACATTTCAATAGGTTATATCGGAATTTGACAAAACCAAGTTTTGTTAAGCAGTTTTGTGGTTTTTGAAAAGCAATTAGATGTAATTTTTAAAATTATTAAAAAAAATTTATTGGAGTATGGTTGATTAACAGTGTTTTGTTAGTTTCAGGTGTACAGCAAAGTGATTCAGTTATGCATATACATATATTCATTCTTTTTCAGATTCTTTACCCATATAGGTTATTACAGAATATTGAGTAGAGTTCCCTGTGCTACCCAGTAGCTCCTTGTTGGTTATCTATTTTATATATGGTAGTATGTGTATGTTAATCCCAAGCTCCTAATTTATACCCCCCGCCCCATTTCCCCGTTGGTAACCATAAGTTTGTTTTTGAAATCTGTGAGTCTGTTTCTGTTTCGTAAATAAGTTCATTTTTTATCATTTTTTAAATTAGATTCTACATATGAGTGATATCATATGATATTTGTCTTTCTCTGTCTGACTTAGTTTGATAATCTCTAGGTCCATCCATGTTGCTGCAAATGGCATTCTTTTGTTCTTTTTTTATGGCTGAGTAATGCTCCATTGTATATATGTACCACATCTTTTTTTTTTTAAGATTTATTTATTTATTATTTATTTATTTTTGGCTGTGTTGGGTCTTAGTTGCGGCACGTGGGATCTTCACTGAGGCATGCAGGATCTTTTGTTGAGGTGCGTGGCCTTCTCTCTAGTTGTGGCGTGTGGATTTTCTCCTCTCTAGTTGTGGCGTGCAGTCTCCAGGGTGTGTGGGCTCTGTAGTGGTGCGTGGGTTCCAGAGCGCTTGGGCTCTGTAGTTTTGCAGCACGTGGGCTCTAGTTGAGGCGCGTGAGCTCAGTAGTTGTGGCACACAGGTTTAGTTGCCCCACTGTGTGTGGGATCTTAGTTCCCTGACCAGGGATCAAACCCGCGTCCCCTGCATTGTAAGGTGGATTCTTTACCACTGGACCACCAGGGAAGTCCCTGTGTACCACATCTTCTTTATCCATTCCTCTGTCGATGGCCATTTAGGTTGCTTCCATGTCTTGGCTGTTGTAATAGTGCTGCAGTGAACATTGGGGTGCATGTATTTTTTTGAATTATGGTTTTCTCTGGATATATGCCCAGGAGTGGGATTGCTGGATAATGTGGTAGTTCTGTTTTTAGTTTTTTAAGGAACTTCCATAGCAAGAATAGGTACAATTGTAAATTGTACCAATTTACATTGCCACCAAAAATATAGGAGGGTTCTGTAGATGTTGTAATTTGATGCTCTATTTTCTATATACATATTTTAACCTTTTTTTTAATTATGAAAAGAAATTGAATATCCATATATAAAGTTTAAATGTTCAGCTTCAGAAATAAAGATTAGTTGGCTTTTTTTTTTAACTTTATTAAAGACAATTAGGTTTGCTAATGATAAAATTCTTATTTATCAAGAGAGTGATAAGACAAGTCATAGTCTGGGAGAAAAAAGTGTTGAAAGGCATATCTGATAAAGGACTGTTACCAAAATGTACAAAGAACTCATAATAGTCAATAAAAGAAAATGGAAAACCCTATTAAAAATGGGCAAAAGACCTGAACAGATACCTCACCTGACAATATCTTAGTCAGCTTAGGATTCTATAACAAAATGTAGACTAGGTGGCTTAAACAACGGGTACTCATTTCTCACAGTCCTTGAGGCAGGGATGTCCAAGATCATGGTGCTGATAGGTTCAGTTCTTGCTGAGGACCCTCTTTCTGGCTTGCAGATGGCCACCTTCTTGCTGTGTCCTTACCATGGCATAGAGAGAAGGAGCTCTGATTTCTTTTCCTCTTCTTATTAAGGATACTAATCCCACCATGGGGGCCCCACCCTCCTGACCTCATCTAAACCTAATTACCTTCCAAAGGCCTACCACCAAATGCTATCATACTGGGGATTAGGGATTCAAAATAGAATTTGGAGGGAGAGGAGACACAAACATTCAGTTCATACATTCTGCTCCTGTGCTCCTCAAATTCATGTCCTCACATGCAAAACACTTTCATTCCATCATCAGCCCCAAAAGTCTCAACTGGTTCCAGTATCGACTCTAAAGTCTAAACTGTCTTCTCAATATCATTTTAATCAGATATGGGTGAGACTTAAGAGACTTTCATCCTGAGGCAAAATTTCTTTCCAGCTGTGAACCTGTGGAACCAGACGTGCTTCCAAAATTCCATGGAGGGACAGGCATAGTATAGACACTCAAATTTGAAAGGGGAAGAAATGAAAAGAAAGGGGTGATGAGTTCCAAGCAAGTCTCCAAAACCTAGCAAGACAAATGTCATCAGATCTTAAGGCTGGAGAATAATACTCTCTGGTCTGACACTGCCTTCAGGACCCACTGGGATAGAAGTCCTGCCCCGAGGCTCCAGATTGCTGCCCTCTGGTCTGTTGAGCTCCTCCCCCAGTATGAACCGAGGATGTAGCCCTGATGGTCTCGAAATCATCTCTGGGATCATTCTTCTCATCTTGGAGAATCAATAGCACATTCTGTAGCCGAATGGCTGTATGGGCCAGTCCTGTAAGATCTAAGCAAGTCCCTCAGCTTTCCTTCATTTTGTCCCTTCTCTTTCCCCTTCCGTTCACACTGGCAGTGTTTCTGCTGGAATGGCTGATTAGGTCCTTGGTTCAAACCCACACTAATCTCTTTATCGAATGATTGTTCAGCTACACCGTAGTATTCTCTTCAGAACAAGCTTTCTGATTTTTTGTAGTACGGATAGGTTTGAGAATTTTCCAAATCATAAGTTTTGGTCCCTTTTTGCTTAACATTATTCCTTATTCCATTTGTTTCTCTCTTCTTCCATTTTACTGTAAGCAGTCAGGTGGAACCAAGACACTCTTTGAATACTGTGCTTGGAAATCTACCTAAATATCCAGTGTCATCCCTCACAAGTTCTACATTCCACAAAACACTAGAGCACACTTTAGCCAAATTCTCTGCCACTTTATGACAAGGATCACCTTTTTTTCCATTGTCCAGTAATGTTCCTCATTTCTGAGTAAGACCTCACCAGGATGGCCTTTTACTATCTATATTTCTACCAATATTCTGATCACATTTATTTATTAATTCTCTAAGGAGATGGAAGCTTTCTTTCTAACTCTCCCCATTTCTCTTTGAGATGTCACCAGAATCACCTTTAATGTTTATATTTCTAGCATGCATCTCAAATCTCCAGCCTCTAACCGTTTCCCAGTTCCAAAGCCACTTCTTTTTGAGTATTTGTTAAAACAGCACCCCACTTTTCAGGACCGAAATCTGTCAATTTGGGCTGCTATAAAAATATATATATATAACTGATTCATTTTGTTGTAAAGCAGAAATTAACACACCATTGTAAAGCAATTATACTCCAATAAAGATGTTAAAAAACAAAAAAAACCAATATAGACTAGATGGCTTAAAAAACAGACATTTATTTCTCACAGTCTTAGAGGCTGGGAAGTCTAGATCAGGGTGCTGGCAGATTCAGTTCCTTCAGATTCTTCACCCTGAAAAGGGTGGAGACCCTTTTCCTGACTTGTATTGATAGATGGCTGCCTTCTCACTTTGTCCTCACGTAGCTGAGAGAGAGAGAGAGAGAGAGAGGGAGAGGGAGAGAGAGAGAGAGAGAGAGAGGGAGAGAGAGAGAGAGAGGGAGAGAGAGAGCATGAGCGCGAGCACGCTCTGGTCTTTCTTCTTCATCTTAGGAGGATACTAGTCGTATCACAGAGGCCCTACCTTCATGACCTCATCTGAACCTAATCCAGGGACTTCCCTGGTGGCGCAGTGGTTAAGAATCTACCTGCCAATACAGGGGACACAGGTTCGATCCCTGGTCCAGGAAGATCCCACATGCCGCGGAGCAACTGAGCCTGTGCACCACAACTACTGAGCCTGCGCTCTGGAGCCCTCGAGCCACAGCTACTGGACCGGCACGCTACAACTACTGAAGCCCTCATGCTCTAGAGCCTGCACACCGCAACTCCTGAGCCCATGCATCGCAACTGCTGAAGCCCGTGTGCTCTAGAACCCACATGCTGCAACTACTGAAGCTTGCATGCCTAGAGCCCGTGCTCTGCAACAAGAGAAGCCACCGCAATGAGTAGTCCGCGCACCTCAACAAAGAGTATCCCCTGGTCGCCACAATTAGAGAAAGCCCGCGCGCCGCGACAAAGACCTAACACAGCCAAAAATATAAATAAAATTTAAAAGATAAATAAATAACCCTAATCCAATGTCCCCACCTCCAAATTAATCACATTGGGAATTAGGGCTTCAACATATGAATTTTGGGGGGACATAAACCTTTAGTCCATAGTACACAGATGGCAAGTAAACAAGTGAAAGATGCTTGACATGATCATTAGGGAATTGCAAATTAAAACAACAGTGAGATACCACTATACACCTATTAGTGAAAACCCAAAACGTCAACAGCACCACGTGCTGGTGAGGTTGTGGAGCAACAGGAACTCATTCATTGCCGGTGGGAATGCAAAGTGGTGCAGTCACTTTGGAAGACAGTTTGGCAGTCTCTTACAAAACTAAACATACTCTTACCATGAAATCCAGCATTTCTACTCCTTGTTATTTACGTAAATGGGCTGAAAACTTAGGTCCACACAAAAACCTGCATGTGGATGTTTATAGCAGTTTTACTTGTACTTGCCCAAACTTGGAAACAACCAAGATATCCTTCAGCAGGTGAATGGATAAATAATCTGTGGTGGACCAAGAAAATGGAATAATCTTCAATGCTAAAAAGAAATGTGCTGTCAAGCCATGAAAAGACAGTGAGGAACCTTAAATGCATATTCCTAAGTGAAAGAGGTAAATCCGAAAAGGCTACGTACTTTATGATTCCAATTATGTGACATTCTGGAAAAGGCAGAACTATGGAGACAGTAAAAAGATCCATGGTTGTCAGGGCTTAGGGATAAGGGAGGAATGAATAGACAGAGTACAGAGGATCTTTTAGGCAGTGCAACTATTCTGTGTGATACTGTGATGGTGTATATATGTCATTATACCCTTGTCAAAACCCATGGAATGTACAACACCTAGAGTGAATCTTAAGGTAAACCACTGCCTTTGGGTGATAATGATGTGTCATTGTAGGGTCATCATTGGTAGCAAATGTATTACTCTGGTGAGGGATATTGATAATCAAGGAGATTGTGTATGTGTAGGTCCAGGGAGTATATGGGAACTCTGTAGTTTGCACTCAATTTCTCTGTGAACCTCAAACCACTCTAAAAAATAAACTCTATTAAAAAAAATTCGTATAATGGAAAAAGTTTTCTCATTTTAGCTATCAGGTCAGGTCTTCTGACAACAGCTGGTGTACTGCAATTCAATTCTGACACCGACCACCTGAGTTAGTGTCAGACTCCACAGGTGTAAGGGCATGGTCCCCAACAGTATACTTCAGTACCACTCAGACACCAGCTGCAAGTCAGGCTACCTATACTTCTGGCCAACTAGCTACAAATCCGGGAGTTCCCAAGCCCCCCTCGCCCCGACTGCCCTCACTTCAGATGCTAGTTGCAAGTTCAGAGGTCTCCAGGCCACTTGCATTTCTGACCAACTGCCTATAAATATGGGAGGTTACTGTAACTTCTCTCAGGTTCCATAATTTGCTGGAATGACTCAGAACTCAGGGAAATGCTAGACTTACAATTATAGTTTTATCATAAATCATATAAACTAGGACCAGCTAAATGAAGAGACACATTTGGCAAGGTCTGGGAGAGTCTTGAATATAGAGCTTCGTGCCCTCTCCCTGTGGAATCAGGGCACATTGATGGGTTAACCAACCCGGGAGCTCACCTGTGGTGGCCAGAGTTTTTATTGGAATTCCATGATGAAGGCATGATTGATTAAACATTGGCCACATGATTGAACTAAATTTCCAGCCTTCTCCCTCTTTCCAGAGTCCCTAATCACATCTAGCCTTTCTGGTGAGCAGCCCTCACCTGAGCCATCTCCTTAGCATAAACTCTAGGGTGACTCAGGGGCTTATCAAAAACAAATGCACTCTTATCACCAGGGGAATTTAAGGGATTTAGAGGCTCCCTGCCAGGAACCCAGGAGAAAGATAAGACAGATTCTTAATTATCCAACACCAGGTTTTAAAGAAATGGTAGCCCTTGAGAAACCTGGTAGTTTTTTGTTTGTGTTTGTTTTTTTAATTTGAAAATGTGCCATGGAAAGCTGAGATGATGGAAAAGTTGTTTAGACTTTGTAGTTATTTAAACCTTTATACATCATGCAGTTTGAATTTTATATTTATGATTTTATGCGTAAATGTATTTCTTTTGGTAAAAAGGAGAGATGAGCCAGTAGGATGACATAGGACCCTTTCCAGTCAAAATAAACAGCTGACCTTATAAAAAGGTTTTTTCTGGGCTATTATTGCTCCATCAGGCTCATTTTTCCCTCTGATAGCAAATTATTTCAGAGTGTATCCAGTTTCTCCAAGGAAGTGTGCTTAGTTATATTTTTCTCTTGCAGATTGATTATACCGGAACAGACCCTTCCAGTCCCTGCAATAAATGTTTGTCTCCGAATGTGACACCTTGTATTTGTACCATTAACTTCACTCTGGAACAGTCATTTGAGGTCTGTATTCCCAAGTAGTGTTTTAGAAAAGCCATGCTTTAAAAAATATTGATATTATATTAAATTTTTTTTTTTACTAGTTATTTTCTTCTTGTTGATATGTTGCTTTAATTTATTGGGAATCTATACACTTTTGAGGAAGATTGTTTTGTTTTGCTATTGGATTATGCTGTCTGATAATTAAATACATTAATAGTTTATGGTAGTTAGTAGTTTAAATTAAATTTAAAACCTATTCTTTTTCTGGAAAATTTTATAACTGTACAAAATTTTTTTTTGTATCAAGTTTCTATCTACATCTACTTGTATTTAAAAAATTATTGCTCAAACTGTTTTGCCTACTTTTAATACTATAAGTTTTACTTTGGAAAATAAATACTAATTCATCCATTATTGCATTATTTTTTCATCAGATATGATACTTTAACATAAATGCAAACACTTAGTAAAACCTTATTGACAAGCAGTTAGAATACCATCCGTGTGTGTGTGTGTGTGTGTGTGTGTGTGTGTGTGTGTGTGTGTGTGTGTGTGTGTGTGTGTGGTCTGTGTGTCTTTTGCATTCACACTTACCTGTCATTCTTGGAAACTGAGCAGATGCTAAAGGACACAAAGATTCAGAAATAGGCATGACAAGACCCGTTTATGTTCTCCTTTACCTGAAAATTGAGCTTTAAAAAATTATTGTTTTATTCTTCAGGGAGCAAAACTGCTTTAATACATGCCAACTTTTTAGATTTTTGTAGCTATGCTTTAGATTTTCTTAAAGGTCGTGATGCCTTTTGAGGTCCCTAATAGATGGTTGCCATCTAGTGGTTATGGATGCTGTTGCCCTGAGATCGTGGACTGTAACGCTCCCTTTTTTAAAAATATGAAAATAAATTAGGGAGAAGACAGGAATTTAATTATTTTGTTTTGGCAGAAATAACATATAACTTTAAAACATCATAAAAATTTGATTTTTTTATGTGATGGACAAACTATAAGTTGCATTAAGTTCTGCTTTTGTCAGAACAGGCAGAATTAAAGACATGGAAGAGACTTGTAATGATTTAGAAGCTCCACTAGTTTCTTCCCCCATACAAAAACATTAAGCATTTCAGAACTCTTCTTCTGCAAAGGTGATCATCCTCAGATTCATTCTTTTGTGGTCTCTGTGTTCCTTTACAAGCCCAAGCTGAATTAGACTAAAGCCTTTTCATAGGACAAAAACCCAACCAACCAAATAAATAAACGAAAGATTTCTATGTAAGTGTTTTCTTTATAAGGAATGGGAAAGTTTGCATATTTTGACATTTGAAAATCAAGCTTTAAATAAATGATTGTGTATAAGAAAACAGCAAATCAAATAAAGCAAAATGTTATTGAATTCCTTTTTTTTTTCTGTCTTCCTTTTAATTGAGTATAAGGTTATAGACAATGGAGGTAGCAACCAGAAAGGAGAAAATAGCTGATGTTTTTGCCACCTCTAAAAATCTTAGTCATTCAAGATGACTTCATAACATCTTCTAAATAGTTACAATGTAGGTAGGTTACCCTTATTTCCCAGATTATTTCCAAGTTGACTCCACTGAACACATTAAAGTACTTTTCTTGATTATTATAAAGTGACTCATTATCTTAGATACTTTACTAATTATTAATTTGTTCATTACTAATATTATATAGTATCCTGCTGAGAAATTTACTATGACCCAATTCAAGTTCAGAATTTATTTTGGGCAGTAAATGAAAGCTTGAAAGCATTATTCCTTTGAAAAGTTGATGCTAATTGGATGAAGACCAATCTGAATTAGAGAAGATTTAAAATTGAAAGTAGGGACTTCCCTGGCGGTCCAGTGGTTAAGGCTTTGCCTTTCAATGCAGGGGGTGCAGGTTCGATCCCCGGTCTGGGAACTAAGATCCCACATGCCTCATGGCCAAAAAAACAAAACATAAAACAGAAGCAATATTGTAACAAATTCAGTAAAGACTTTAAAAATGGTCCATATCAAAAACAAAATCTTTAAAAAAATAAATAAATAAAACTGAAAGTTGACCAGACTAGGCTAATAATTAGATTCCTTGAGAGCTTCTTTGTTTGTTTGTCTGTCTTAATGTAAGTAGACGTCCTTGAGGTCTTTCAGAGTATTTTCAAAGTTGACTCTTGGAGTTTTGACCCTACTTGATTTGATTCTTTAACATTGTTTGATTTGGTTTGATTGTCTAACCTTATTTACAATTTGTACCATTCTAGATTGCTAAGTACTGGTAGAATTCACCCCAGTAACTGTTTTAAGTTACCACAAATTCTAAGCTAGTGCAAATTACATAGCTTTTATGTATGCATGAAACAACTTCATACTTAATAGTTTTATATGAACATTTTTTCCCTTTCTCTTTCTCTAGGGCAATGTGTTTATGTATTATGGACTGTCTAATTTCTATCAAAACCATCGTCGTTACGTGAAATCTCGAGATGATAGTCAACTAAATGGAGATCCTAGTGCTTTACTTGTAAGTAAAATGACGGAACATGAAACTACGGTGTCTAAGAACATGTGGTAACTGTTCAATTAGAAATGTTAAATTTAATAATGTTAGATGAAATTAAAGTGTTGTTTGACATTTTTAGTTTGTTTAGTGAAGGTTTTTAGTTAAAATTTTTTCCCCTGGAATTTGCACAGATTAATGATTTCTTGCAGCCAGAGGACACGTTGCAACCTGCTTGTTTCCGGTAGTATCATTGGGATTTTTGCTTTGTTAATCTGTCTGTAATGGAATTTTGATGAGTCTAGCATTCTGGGAATATAATTTGTTCTGTTTGAGTTTACTCATTATTATTACACTGGGTAGGAATATGTAAATAAGCTACTTTTAATTTCTGAGATTGTGTTTTAGAATTGAACATGTATGCTCTTTGCTTTTTACCTTGTGGGGAGCCCGAGTACTGAAGTCCAAAGGGTGTGGGTTACTGAAAAACCGTCTGAGGAGCTTTTTGAAAATACAGATTCCAGGATTCTCCTAAGTCTCATATGTCTGTGTCTACAGGGGTGGAGCTCTAAAATATCTATTTTTAACAAGCTCCCCTTCTGATGCTCAGCCTGGTTTGGGAATCTGTGGACTAGAGGATCTTAGTTTCCTGACTGTTGTTCAGCTTCTCATAGCAGTGGTTGGTGCCCAAGTATTTTATATTATTGCTACCAATGCAGCAAACCTTTAGCAATTCAAGTATCTCTTAGAAACAGTGACACTCTTAGAATGCAATTTAGGACCATACTGGGACCAGAATGGTCCCGTTAAACGTAAAGTTACTCTAGGTTATCCTTCCTGGTTTTATTGCTATTTCCTGATGTTTGGGATCTTAAGAAATAATAAGTCTATTTAAAGATTCTGGTTAGGTCTGCAATATCTTGTAGTCCATGTGGGATTTATGTCGGTGGGATCCAACTTTCAGGACTCAAGTCCAGAGAAGGTGAAGTTCTGTGAGACACACCAAGTTGATGAGGCACACCAAGAATTTGTTGATTGGGATCATAGATTGGGTGTGTTGAAAGACCTAGCAGTGGTGGTTGATTTACAGTTCTTTTATATAGATACACACTCTCTTCACTGAGGGCAAAAGAAGCTGAGATTCTTTTCTTCCAAACCTCAAGCAGAGCTTTTAGACTAAACTTAAGGATTGATGAATTTTTTCTGTAAAGGGCCAATAGTAAACATTTTCAGCTTTGCAGTTTATATAGTCTATTGCAGCTACTCACCTCTGCCATTTTAGAATGAATGCAGCCATGGAGCATACTTAAGTGAATGGGTAGCTGTGTTCCAATAAAACTTTATTTACAAAAACAGGAGCTGGGGCTGGATTTGGACTGCAGGCTGTCATTTATCGATCCCTGGACTAGACCAAAATATATGACTTTAAGACCAGGTGGCTTTCAAAAATTTTAAAGATGTTAAGAACAGACAGATTGAAGTTCAAGTAACTTAACATTGTATATAAGGCCCTTCACAATCTGATGTCAGCCTACCACTTCAGCTTCATTGATTATATTCTATCCTTAATGTACCTTTGGCCTGGCTGCCCTGAGCCATATATGCTGTTCCCTAACCATGCCTGGTGATGCAGGTAATCTGCCCATTTGGGTATTTCCATTTCATTTGTCTAGAATGTGGTTTTTACTCTTTCCCTGGAGGGCCTCTCACCTAAGGCCTGCTGTTTACTTTAGTGTCTTTGGATGCAAAATAACTTCTTTACGTATTTACTTCATTCATACCCTGTTCCAAGTCACTTCTCACTTTACTTAACACACTGTCTCCCCATATCATCTACTCTTGCTCTTCCTTTCCAGGCCATTTTCTACAGAGCTGCTAGAGTGATCTTTTAAAAAAGTAAATACCACTTCCCTGCTTAAAGTCTTTCAGTGGTTGGTTTACTCAGGATGATCTGAGCTATGCATGACTCTCCAGTCTCATCATATGTCATTTTCTTTATTGCCATACTCTAACTACATTCCCTGTTTACCTCCTCAGAGGTATCAAGTTCTTTCTAAATGGTGTGTACTGTTCTCTCTGCTTAAAGCTCTCTTCTGCCTGCTCTTCACGTGGCTGTCTCCTACTTTCTTTAGGTCTTAACTTTCATGATACTACCTCCAGAGACAGTCTTCCCCTTATCTTCTGTCCTCCCAACTACACTGCAAGCTCATGAGAGCAGGGAGCATGACTTTCTTTAATCACCATATACCAAGTGCCTCTCCAGTACCTAGCACATGAAAGGCATTTAATAAATATATATGGAATGAATATAGACACCTTTATCATGGCTCTTATTTCATATTATACTTGGTTGTATTTGAGTCTGTTTCCTATATTACATTGTGAGCAGATGAAAAGCAGGGACTTTTTTTTCATTTTTCCATTTCTAGCACCTTACATGGTATGTGGTACATGTTAGGTACTCTTTATTAAATGGCTTTCCTAATAAGCCAGTTACTGCAAAGTACCTAGCATTGCTTAGTTCAGTATCTGATGCATAGGTAGTAAATATTTTCCTTTTTTTAAAAAAACTTCAATAATTTAGTAGTTAGAAGATGGTTCTTCAGGACACTAGTCCACCATCTTTTCTGGTTTTCCAAATAAAGTTGCTATTCCTTGCCCCCCTCCCCTCCAAAATGGTTTAGTGGTTAAAATATATTTGCCCCATTGAGAGTTTATTTACCTTATTTTTTTGAAATCAGTTTTCATCAAAACATTCAAATAGTAATAAGCCAAGTTATACATTGTCTATCTTCATGGTCTTAGAATACTAACTTTCTGAATGTAGATGTCTTAGGGACCAAAAAGCTGGGAAGTCAAATATTAAAGAGACTTTATGAGATTCCCTGCCAGAACGTAGATACAAGTCAAGGTTGGTTATAATGGAATAGCCCTAAGAGGCCTAACTAGGTTCTAGTTAATTTCAAATCGAGACTATCTTGGTTTGTTTATGTGTTGTGAGACATGGCTTAATGTGGCCTTGGAGTCGCAGAACAACTCAGATGTATACCTAATATCAGACTTGGTAGAATCTCTGGATTAATCCTACAGCTTCCACGTTTCCTTGAGATCTTCAACAGGGACTAAGCCAAAACCAAATCTGGAGGACAGGTGAAGTGCTATTTGCCTTGCCAACATTTGTGCTTTCTTTATACCTGGGTGCACAACTTAGAGAAAATTGGTATATTCTAGGAATCTGCATTAGACTTTTCCTTCCTCCCTCCCTCCCTTCCAAATTACAAGATTTGAAATTATCTACTTGAACATGTTAATTTTATAAGTGAAGTGCAGATAAATCAAGGGACTTGCGCAAAGTCACATAGTACATAGCTGGAACTAGAAGCTCAGGTCTTTTTTTTTTTTTTCTTTTTAATATTTATTTATTTGGCTGTGCTGGGTTTTAGTTGCAGCATGTGGGAGCCACGTGTGGGATCTTCGTTGCAGCATGCGAGATCTTTGTTTTTTTTAGTTGCGACATGCAGGATCATTTTTAGTTGTGACGCGCAGGATCTTTAGTTGTGGCATGCGGGCTGTTAGTTGCGGCATGCGGGAGGGATCTAGTTCCCTGACCAGGGATCAAACCCGGACCCCCTGCATTGGGAGCCCAGAGTCTTAACCACTGGACCACCAGGGAAGCCCCGAAGCTCCAGTCTTCTTACTTCAAGTTTAAGATTCCTTTCATTCTGTCACAGCTGGATTGACAATAGACGGCTTCTTAGTTTTTCTTGTGCAGAAAACATTTTGTATTTATGATTTCTGTGTTGGTATGAAAATTGTTTAAAATGTCAGTTTGGGGGCTTCCCTCGTGGCGCAGTGGTTGGGAGTCCACTTGCCAACGCAGGGGACACGGGTTCACACCCTAGTCTGGGAAGATCCCACATGCCATGGAGCAACTAAGCCCGTGCGCCACAACTACTGAGCCCGTGTTCCACAACAAGAAAAGCCACCGCAATAAGAAACCCATGCACCGCAATGAAGAGTAGCCCCTGCTTGCTGCAACTAGAGAAAGCCTGTGCACAGCAACAAAGACCCAGCGCAGCCAAAAATAAAATAAATAAATTTATAAAAAGAGAAAAAAGTCAATTTGACATATACCTATATGACAGTATATGCAAAAAAAGGCTATAATGTAGTAATGTTAAAGAATATATTTTGAGTAATTAAATGTGGTATTATTTATAGTCTGTTTATAATATAGACATTTTACATGCATTGGAAATGAGAAATATGTAGGGATTGAATTTTTAATCAGTAATTAGGACTAACTCATAGTTCTCCCAGAGGCCTGGGTAATAACTTCTCTCTTCTTTCCTTCTAAATATCAGAATCCCAGTAAGGAATGTGAGCCTTATCGAAGAAATGAAGACAAACCAATTGCTCCTTGTGGAGCTATTGCCAACAGCATGTTTAATGGTATGAGACAGAGATAAACAAAGATGATATATATATATATATATATTATACTGTAGTTAGGAATATTTGTATAATCTTTCAGAAACATGAATGAGATTGAGAAATTCAACAGCTTTAAGATAAATATGTGAATTAGTTATTTAGTGGGGTATTATAATGCTTTATGACTTTCTTTTGTGAATTCTTATATTTTAAGAATGAATTTCTGTCTCTGGGAAGAAAGAAGCAGGGCCATTCTGCTAACTTACTATTTCATACATGATAAAATAAATGCCAGGCTACCTTTACCAACAACTTTGAATATTTATACCATTAGATAGGGGCTACAGTTGATCATTTAGAGCAGCACTGTCTGATATGAATGTAATGTGAACCATAAATGTGAGACGTGTATAATTTTAAGCTTTCTAGTAGTCACACTAAAAAAAAAAAAAAAACAATAAAAAAGAAACAAGTGAAATTAATTTTAATTATACTTTATTAAACTCAGTATGCCCCACATATCATTTCAGCAGGTAAGTGATATTCAGTATATAAAAGTTATTAGTGAGATATTTTATATACTAATTTTTATACTAAATCTTTGATGTCTGATGTACATTATATCCTTACAAAACATAGTCATTTGGACCAGCCGTAATTTCAGGGGCTCTGTAGCCATATATAGCTAGTGATTACCAGATTGGACAGTGCAGAGAGAGAAATTGATAAGCCAGAAGCTATTTAGCAGTGCTTTTTTTTGTTTTTGTTTTTTTTTAAAGAATAGAGGCAGATTTACCTTGCAAATTGTTTTAGTTGGGTTACTATTAAAACATCTGACCATATCACATATCAGTTAGCCATGTAGGAAAATGACCTGGAACTATTGAGGGAAGGCAAGTTCATCTAGGATTGTAAAGTTACCATAGTTAATTCACATGTGAATCATCAAGAGCAAATGCTCATCACGTGCCTGCTTCGTTACAACCACTTTGGGGGGCAAGTGCCAGATCCTCATTTCTCATGGAAGAAAGCCGGCACTATGGATATTCAGTAGATGTTTAGCAGTATCTTCCTTTTCTTGTGTTTAGATACACTAGATTTGTTTCTGGTTGGCAATGAATCTGATCCTACACCTATTCATTTGATAAAGAAAGGTATTGCTTGGTGGACAGATAAAAATGTGAAATTCAGAAATCCCCCTGGAGCAGACATTCCCCTAGAAGAACGATTCAAAGGTAAAATATTACTAATATCCCTTAAAACATAAGCTAGGCGTTTTAATGAAGTACCTAAAATTTTCTGTCTTTAGAATCTTAAAAAAGTTTATGCTTTTTAAAAAGCAACTTTTCTTAACTTGCTGTCAAGTTAGGTAAAATATGTAGTATCTTCTAATGTACTGAAATTCTAAAGGAAAAGTAGTATACTTTTAATCTTGAATTTCTCTGGTATTTCCTTGTAAGTGTTTCAGCCATAATCTTTTAAAATTGTGACAAGGTTTATTTTAAACAAGTATTTATTTATTTATTTTAATTATTAATAGTTATAAGTCCAAATTTCTTTTTGTTTCTATGCCTCCTTGATTTCACAATGTAATGTTTCTTACCATTATATCTTTGAATTAAGTCATTTGCTTTTTGGAGTATACTCAGTAGCCTACTTTTAGTATTCTCTTAATTGAGATATCAATCAAATCTTTGTAATTATTAAGTTTTTATGTGAAGAATTGGTTTCTCTTTCGATTTTAAGACTTCCTTAGAATATGAATATATTTCTACTTTTGAACATAAGGAAAATATTCATATTGTGTATCTTTGTTTTATTAGAGTGTGAATTTTCAGTGAAACTCTCAACAGAATTGAATGTCTTGTCTCCCCACCCCACACCGACCTCTCCTTTTTAAGGCACAACAAAGCCAGTAAACTGGGTTAAACCAGTATATATGCTGGATCCTGACGAAGATAATAGTGGGTTCATAAATGAGGATTTTATTGTTTGGATGCGTACGGCAGCACTACCTACTTTTCGTAAGTTGTATCGTCTTATAGAGAGGAAAAGTGATTTACATCCGACATTACCAGCTGGACGATACTATTTGAATATCACATACAGTATCCTTTTTTGGCCATGTGCACAGATTCAAAGAATTTGAAAGGAGTGTAGTCCAGTCTTGTCTCAGTTATGTGGCATGCTACTTTGTGTTTTAGTTTTGCTCTCTGCATTTTTATGAGTATGTGTGTATGTATGAGAAAGTCTCTTTTAACTTGTTTCTTCCAGAAATGCCTTTAAGTTTTAAATACTTTGTACTAGAGTTCAAGCATCTTATTTGGTAAAATTATTTAAAATGTAGGTGCTAGATTTATTAATAAGTTAGATATTTTTACAAGAGAGATTGTAATTCAGCTTAATGCAAAGGCTAGTACTCACTTAGTAAATCTAAGCGTTGGTGGTACTGGGCTGTTTTAATCTATATTCTTTTAGATAATAAAAATCAGCAAATTTGTTATTTCATATCAACATAATTATTTATAATTATTGCTCTGTTTACAATATCAAAACATTTTTATCATTAGCTGTATTGTTCCACCTTAATAATTTAGGCATACTTTTCAGTGCTGATAAATATCATTAATTTCATCCTGACTATATGTCAACGTTATACTAAGTACTTTCCATGTATTATTTTATTTATTTCAAGCATTGTGAGGCAGGTGTCATCTCCATGTTATAGACAAGAATATAGGAACATAGAGCATTTAAGTAACTTAACTGAGATTACACAGGCGATAGAAGAATCAGGGTTCATAATCAAGCTGTGTTGACTTTACCATCAACCATCACTGTAGGCTGCATCCCTAGCTGGTTCACTCAAGTAGTCAGAGCAGTCCATATTGGCCTGGATGCAAAGTCTTTCCTAAGCCAGAAATATTGGGCACTAACTTTTATTCTCAACAAAATCCTTACATCTTTTAATTTCTAGCCCATTGCTTGTACATATCGTGAATGAAAAATTTTCAAATATTAGCATGTGTGCTGATGATCTTACAGTTTTGATTTTTCATAACCCAAATTAGCTATAAGTATATAGTTTTAGGTTTATAATGGATTAATAAACGGTTAATAGACCTAATTTCAAAATAAAGACCTATTTGTAGCCTTAGTTTTTTGATTTTGCACCTCAGTAGACAACTGAACATGACCTGAGAGTGACAGACTGAAAGTGACCAAGTGTTTGAAACTAGGCCTACATAGCAGAAATTTTAGACAGACAGACCCAGTTTAGGTGCTGGTAGAAAGAACATTATCTTGAGGCTATGGCCAAAGTAGAGGGCATCCTGTAGCCTACAGCACGATAAAGGGAAATCTTTGGAGCACTCAGGAGTTCTTAGTTGACAGATAATTTGCACCAAGAGAACTTTTAGGAGGAATGCAGACTATTTTGAAAATCGATAAAACAGGAATTTGACCTGCAGAACGTTAAGGGTTAATTATCAAAATCGGGTATAAGGTGGGAACTAGGTATTAGAATCAAGGCAGAAGCCCACTTTATAGGGTTGCAATATAGAGAGACTAGCATGGGTGATTTGATACCACATCCCATAGGGTGTTGGGTTAGTTAGAGCTCTTACAGTCATTCCTGGCTCAGACTGGGATTGATTTAAGAACTAGTAGAGCTGAGCCTGCCATTGGAGTCACAGCCGGGCTGGGGAGTCATCTGCGGGGCTGGGGAGCTACGGAAGCTGGAGAAAGAGATGGGAACTAACATGATTCAAAAGATGCTTTTGAAAAAGTTGTAAACCTTTTGCATAGGGACTTAGTTCTGTCTTCTTCTCTTCCCTAACTCTTGCCAAATCCTAGAACTGGTCCGTGTAGGTAGCTCATCCAACATGTTGGTGTCCCATTTCTCAAATTTGTTTAAGGATCCACGCTTCAATTCCACTCTGTTTTAGTCGTCAATCCAGTGTCACACCGTGAGTTTCACCATTGCTCCAAATCACTAATGTAAAACTTCATTGTCATGCTTTTCGACCTTGTATGAGTCGTCCCATTCTCTCATAACTACACTCTTGCTACATGTGCTCTTTGAGCTCATAGAGACCCCTAATCTCTTCTTCCTTTTTCTCCTGGTCTGTCAAGCTCTTTTTTCCTCTATGGGTTTCATTGCTATTTATCTGAAATATATTTTCACATTACAGACCTTTTACCCCTCCTGTGTAATGAGAACAGAAATATCTAAGAAATGAGAAATTATATAACCCTTAACTTTAGTTGTTTTTGCTTGTAAACTGTACTGGCTTTTATTTTGTTATTTTTCCTATTTATTTATTTATTTTCTTATTAGTCATCCATTTTATACACATCAGTGTATACATGTCAATCCCAATCTCCCAATACATCACACCACCCCCACCCCCAGCTGCTTTCCCCCCTTGGTGTCCATACGTTTGTTCTCTGCATCTGTGTCTCTATTTCTGCACTGCAAACCGGTTCATCTGTACCATTTTCTAGGTTCCACATATATACGTTAATATACGATATTTGTTTTTCCCTTTCTGACTTACTTCACTCTGTATGATAGTCTCTAGATCTATCCACGTCCCTACAAATGACCCAACTTGTTCCTTTTCATGGCTGAGTAATATTCCATTGTATATATGTACCACATCTTCTTTATCCATTCATCTGTCGATGGGCATTTAGGTTGCTTCCCTGACCTGGCTATTGTAAATAGTGCTGCAGTGAACATTGAGGTGCATGTGTCTTTTTGAATTATGGTTTTCTCAGGGTATATGCCCAGTAGTGGGATTGCTGGGTTATATGGTAATTCTATTTTTAGCTCTTTAAGGAACCTCCATACTATTCTCCATAGTGGCTGTATCAATTTACATTCCCACCAATAGTGCAAGAGGGTTCCCTTTTCTCCATACCCTCTGCAGCATTTGTTGTTTGTAGATGTTCTGATGATGCCCATTCTAACCTGTGTGAGGTGATAGCTCACTGTAGTTTTGATTTGCATTTCTCTCATAATAAGTGATGCTGAGCAGGTTTTCATGTGCTTCTTGGCCATCTGTATGTCTTTGGAGAAATGTCTATTTAGGTCTTCTGCCCATTTTTGGATTGGGTTGTTTGTTTTTTAATATTGAGCTGCCTGAGCTGTTTATATAGTTTGGAGATTAATCCTTTGTCTGATGATTCATTTGTAAATATTTTCTCCCATTCTGAGGGTTGTCTTTTCGTCTTGTTTATGGTTTCCTTTGCTGTGCAAAAAGCTTTTGAGTTTCATTAGGTCCCATTTGTTTGTTTTCATTTCCGTTACTCTAGGAGGTGGATCAAAAAAGATCTTGCTGTGATTTATGTCAAACAGTGTTCTTCCTATGTTTTCCTCTAAGAGTTTTATAGTGTCCGGTCTTACATTCAGGTCTCTAATCCATTTTGAGTTTATTTTTGTGTATGGTGTTAGGGAGTGTTCTAATTTCATTCTTTTACATGTAGCTGTCCAGTTTTCCCAGCACCACTTATTGAAGAGACTGTCTTTTCTCCATTGTATATCCTTGCCTCCTTTGTCATAGATTAGTTGACCATAGGTGCGTGGGTTTACCTCTGGGCTTTCTATCCTGTTTCAATGATTTATATTTCTGTTTCTGTGCCAGTACCATACTGTCTTCATGACTGTACCTTTGTATAGTTGAAGTCAGGGAGTCTGATTCCTCCAGCTCCGTTTTTTCCCCTCAAGACTGCTTTGGCTATTCGGGGTCTTTTGTGTCTCCATTACAAATTTTAAGATTTTTTGTTCTAGTTCTGTAAATGCCATTGGTAATTTGATAGGGATTGCATTGAATCTGTAGATTGCTTTGGGTAGTCATTTTCACAATATTGATTCTTCCAATCCAAGAACATGGTATGTCACTCCATCTGGTGGTATCGTCTTTAATTTCTTTCATCAGTGTCTTATAGTTTTCTGCATACAGGTCTTTTGTCTCCCTAGGTAGGTTTATTCCTAGGTATTTTATTCCTTTTGTTGCAGTGGTAAATGGGAGTGTTTCCATAATTTCTCTTTCAGATTTTTTATCATTAATGTATAGGAATGCAAGAGATTTCTGTGCATTAATTTTGTATCCTGCAACTTTACCAAATTCATTGATTAGCTCTAGTAGTTTTCTGGTGGCATCTTTAGAATTCTCTATGTATCGTGTCATATCATCTGCAAACAGGGACAGTTTTACTTCTTTTTTTCCAATTTGTATTCCTTTTATTTCTTTTTCTTCCCGGATGCCGTGGCTAGGACTTCCAAAACTATGTTGAATAATAGTGGTGAGAGTGGGCAACCTTGTCTTGTTCCTGATCTTAGAGGAAATGCTTTCAGTTTTTCACCATTGAGAATGATGTTTGCTGTGGGTGTCATATATGGCCTTTATTATGTTGAAGTACGTTCCCTCTATGCACACTTTCTGGAGAGTTTTTATCATAAATGGGTGTTGAATTTTGTCAGAAGCTTTTTCTGCAACTATTGAGATGATCGTATAGTTTTTATTCTTCAATTTGTTAATATGGTTTATTACATTGATTGATTTGCGTATATTGAAGAATCCTTGCATCCCTGGGGTAAATCCCACTTGATCATGGTGTATGATCCTTTTAATGTGCTGTTGGATACTGTTTGCTAGTATTTTGTTGAGGATTTTTGCATCTATATTCATCAGTGATATTGGTCTGTAATTTTCTTTTTTTGTAGTATTTTTGTCTGGTTTTGGCATCAGGGTGATGGTGGCCTCATAGAATGAGTTTGGGAGTTTTCCTTCCTCTGCAATTTTTTGGAAGAGATTGAGAAGGATGGGTGTTAGCTCTTATCTAAATGTTTGATAGAATTCACCTGTGAAGCCATCTGGTCCTGGGCTTTTGTTTGTTGGAAGATTTTTAATCACAGTTTCAATTTCATTACTTGTGATTGGTCTGTTCATATTTTCTGTTTCTTCCTGGTTCAGTCTTGGAAGGTTATACCTTTCTAAGAATTTGTCCATTTCTTCCAGGTTGTCCATTTTATTGGCATAGAGTTGCTTACAGTAGTCTCTTAGGATGCTTTGTATTTCTGCGGTGTCTGTTGTAACTTCTCCTTTTTCATGTCTAATTTTATTGATTTGAGTCTTCTCCCTCTTTTTCTTGATAAGTCTGGCTAATGGTTTATCACTTTTGTTTATCCTCTCAAAGAGCCAGCTTTTAGTTTTATTGATCTTTGCTATTGTTTTCTTTGTTTCTATTTCATTTATTTCTGCTCTGATCTTTATGATTTCTTTCCATCTGCTAACTTTGGGTTTTGTTTGTTCTTCTTTCTCTAGTTCCTCTAGGTGTAATGTTAGATTGTTTATTTGAGATTTTTCTTGTTTCTTGAGGTAGGCTTGTAGCAATAAACTTCCCTCTCAGAACTGCTTTTGCTGCATCCCATAGATTTTGGATAGTCATGTTTTCATTGTCATTTGTCTCTAGGTATTTTTTGATTTCCTCTTTGATTTCTTCAGTGATCTCTTGGTTATTTAGTAACATATTGTTTAGCTTCCATGTTTGTGTATCTTACGTTTTTTTCCCTGTAATTGATTTCTAATCTCATAGCGTTGTGGTCAGAAAAGATGCTTGATATGATTTTAATTTTCTTAAATTTACTGAGGCTTGATGTGTGACCCAAGATGTGATCTATCCTGGAGAATGTTCCGTGTGCACTAGAGAGGAAAGTGTAATCTGCTGTTTCTGGATGGAACGTCCTATAAATATCAATTAAATCTATCTGGTGTATTGTGTCATTTAAAGCTTGTGCTTCCTTATTAATTTTCTGTTTGGATGATCTGTCCATTGGTGAAAGTGAGGTGTTAAAGTCCCCCACTATTATTGTGTTACTGTCGTTTTCCTCTTTTAGAGCTGTTAGCATTTGCCTTATATATTGAGGTGCTCCTATGTTGGGTGCATATATATTTATAATTGTTATATCTTCTACTTGGGTTGATCCCTTGATCATTACATAGTGTCCTTCCTTGTCTTTTGTAACGTTCTTTATTTTAAAGTCTATTTTATCTGATATGAGTATTGCTACTCCAGCTTTCTTTTGATTTCCATTTGCATGGAATATCTTTTTCCATCCCCTCACCTTCAGTCTGTATGTGTCCCTAGGTCTGAATTGGGCCTCTTGTAGACAGCATATATATGGGTCTTGTTTTTGTATCCATTCAGCAAGCCTGTGTCTTTGGTTGGAGCATTTCCTCGATTCACGTTTAAGGTAGTTATTGATATGTATGTTCCTATTGCCATTTTCTTAATTGATTTTGTAGGTCCTTTTCTTCTCTTGTGTTTCCCACTTAGAGAAGTTCCTTTAGCATTTGTTGTAGAGCTGGTTTGGTCGTGCTGAATTCTCTTAGCTTTTGTTTGTGTGTAAAGCTTTTGATTTCTCCATCGAATCTGAATGTGATCCTTGCTTGGTAGAGTAATCTTGGTTGTAGGTTCTTCCCTTTCATCACTTTAAGTATATCATGCCACTCCCTTCTGGCTTGCAGAGTTTCTGCTGAGAAATCAGCTGTTAACCTTATGGGAGTTCCCTTGTATGTTATTTGTCATTTTTCCCTTGCTGCTTTCAATAATTTTTCTTTGTCTTTAATTTTTGCCTGTTTGATTACTGTGTATCTCGGCATGTTTCTCCTTGGGTTTATCCTGTCTGGGACTCTCTGCGCTTCCTGGACTTGGGTGGCTATTTCCTTTCCCATGTTAGGGAAGTTTGTGACTATAATCCTTCAAATATTTTTTTCGGGTCCTTTCTCTCTTCTTCTGGGACCTTTGTAATGCAAATGTTGTTGCATTTAATGTCCCAGAGGTCTCTTAGGCTGTCTTCATTTCTTTTCATTCATTTTTCTTTATTCTGTTCCGCTGCAATGAATTCCACCATTGTGTCTTCCAGGTCACTTATCTGTTCTTCTGCCTCAGTTATTCTGCTGTTGATTCCTTCTAGTGTATTTTTCATTTAAGTTATTGTATTGCTCATCTCTGTTTGTTCTTTAATTCCTCTAGGTCTCTGTTAAACATTTCTTGCATCTTCTCGATCTTTGCCTCCATTCTTTTTCCGAGGTCCTGGATCATCTTCACTATCATTATTCTGAATTCTTTTTCTGGAAGGTTGCCTATCTCCACTTCATTTAGTTTTTTTTCTGGGGTTTTATCTTGTTCCTTCATCTGGTACATAGCCCTCTGCCTTTTCATCTTGTCTCTATATTGGCTTTTACTACTAACATTTAATTTGTGAAATCAATCCTTTTGGATAATAATTATATAATTATTTTGTGATTCAGAACATATGAGTAAGGTACCTGTGTATTGTAGAATTTTACCAATGAATTACAATCAATTAAATGCCAACTTTTTAAGTTGTATTTTAAAAATCAAGTAACTAGGCATGGAAAAGTCTTCCTATACACTCTTCAGATTACCCTGTACATTCATTTGATGGACGAAAACGGATGATCTTGAGCACTATTTCATGGATGGGAGGAAAAAATCCATTTTTGGGGATTGCTTACATCGCTATTGGATCCATCTCCTTCCTTCTGGGAGTTGTACTGCTAGTAATTAATCATAAATATAGAAACAGTAGTAATACTGCCGACATTACCATTTAATTTTATATTTTGAAAACAAATTTACTGCATGTGCATCAAGGCCAGTCCTATTCAACCTAGCTTTCAAATGCTGATGTCTGGTTAGTATGTCATTTTTGAAGTTGGCACATAACTTTTTTTTTTTAAAGCTGTCTTTGTCCTTTGCTTCTTCCTTATGGATGACTTAGGAAAATATATGACGGGTATAAAACAAATTCGCTATACTGATCATATCAACACTGTAACTGCTGAAATGGCATTCTTATGTTTCCTTTCTGATGGGACAGTCCGTTTGATGCATGGAGCCTCTTTCATGCGAAATGCGTCTGCTGCTTAAATGTTTATGCTGTGTTGATAATATTATATTGACATATGATACTGTATATGTGTGCCTATTGTGTGAAGAAAGTGATTACAAGATGTGTGAGTATAATGACTTGCTAACCCTTTAGGATTCATAGTTACAAAAAGATGAAGAAAGACCAAATCTAAATAAAACACTTCATCCTTTTCACAGGTCCTGTGTAAAGGCTTAAAGTACCATCTTTGTTGAGGTGGTTCATGTATTCAGCTTATCCAGTACAGTTCTTTGTCAAGCTTAGGTTTGATTTCAAAGGACCTATTTACCTGTCTAGAATAGGAATTAATGCTCATGGTAGGTCTCCGGTAGGAAGATTTAAAATTCCTCTTTCCATTTGGTTAAGATGTTGCAGTCAGGAAACCCATCTCACTTGATGTTTTTACATGTGACCATTTCCCTTGAAGCTTACACTTCATAAGGGATGAAAGAATATAGGTGAGCTTGGCAAGCTTCTTGGCCGACCTTTATCTTCTGCCTCACCTGTCAACCAGATGTAAATATTCAAAGGAGACTGTTTTCATTGTGGTATTTAACATTAAGAAATTTGCTTCAGCATTGGAAATACCTCAAGCTGTTTTTATTTTGCAGGTAAGTGTTTTGACTTAAGTACTAATATTATCTTGCAGAAATTTTGGAAAACAGTAACCTTCATTTCCTCTATATTTCATTCAATTTTTACATATAGGTCAAGGATGAATATGTATGCACATTCTCTTTAGTTAAGCCACCGATTGTTTTGGTTGGTTTTTCTAAGATGTACTTTAAAAAGAAGTTCTTTAAATTTCCTAATTGAATTCTGGAGATTTTGGAGTATGTACATGATAAATTATATGTGCTTGAAGTTATTTTATTTTCTATTAACTGGAATTATTTTTAATATTCCTTATTGAATAAATGCTGTAATTTGTTTGCTATGGAACTTATTCTTGAATGTAAACTTATTGTTTCACATGCATGAAATGTATGTCTTAATCAGAGGTGGCTTAATTGCATTGAAATAGCTATTTTTTTTTTTTTAACTAAAATAACTCATAGGTTTGTATAGAAGAATGCCTGTTTGAATTCGGAGTTTGTAATGGTTTCCTTCGTTTATATTTTAAATCAAAAGGTCTGGGTAATGTATCAGTTTTGATTAATATATGTTTTTTTTTAAAAAAACAAAAATAATGTAATGGTTAATAGTAGAAATGTGCCACACTTCTTAAGTTTTGTATAATATGAAATTCAGTTAAAAGAACTTGTAGTTCATAATGACTTTCAACAGATAGAATATTACTTGCATTAAGTACTTAATGTATAATTGTCCTGAAATTTCTGAATGCATAGGGTATTCTTTGTGTAAAACTATTCTTTGTTTTATCAGTCCTTCAGAATATGGTTATTTATTCTGATAATTGACCCTCTTGCACATGGCAGTTTATTTTCTGGGGTATATCTTTGGGGGAGAGGGCTTCTCCCAGTCTTTGCAGATTAAGTTTGTGCTGCTTAAGAAGGACTGCCGTCCTGCGTCTCTTTTTCTAACTGGGGGACCAGAGGTGCTGCTACAGAAAAGTTGAAGAGCTCTTCCAACACTTTCTCATCTGTGGTCAAGACGGAATCTTAAAATATATTTGGAGTTTTATCTATTTTACAAGTACATTGATGGCCTAAGTTCTCCCTTGTCTCCTGCCATTTGAGCTGTAAGCGATTCCTGTTGCTGAATATGAAGAATGTGGAACATTCATATGGCCTCTGTGACTGGCGGAAGGAAAACATTTCTTTTTTATGGGCTTTATGCTGATCTTTGGGAAACACTGATGTCATACTCAACTTTCAAAGAATCATATTGCATTTTAAGACAACTAGGTTAAGTAGAAGGCATTGAAGAATGTACTAACTTGCAGGAAATATTTTGATATATGGAATTCCCAACTGAAGGAATTATTTAATAAGTAAAAGCTAAGAAATTTCTTTGAAATCAGAAAGCAGTTTAAAAGTAAATTGGTAAAAATAACTGTACTACCTAATAGAAAATTATTCAACGAAGAGGAGAGTCAAGTCAAGTGAATATTATTTGTTTCTTGGTTACAGTATTTGTAACTTTGATTATATTGAAAGATAACTTTCTGTTAGTATGTTCTGTATTAATAAAAATGAACAAAATTAATTTTGCTATGTTCAGGTGTCTTGCTAAAATAACAGCGCCCCAGTGTTGTTGCAGGTGTTTAGCACTAAATTGTAGCCCAGGCTCAATGAGTCCAAATTTTAACATTTCCATGCCTAGATTGGATTGCCATATGTGAATATGTTAATCACTCTGATAGCATTAACTGCAGGATTTATTCATGTTACTGAGAAACATCTGTTCTTACCAAGAAGTGGTCAGATTATAACCTGTTATAAGCAGACAGGCTAAATTTGGTATTAGATCAAGGGAAACTTCTGGTAAATAGAAAATGAATAACTGGTATAGAGACAATGATGACGAAAATAATGAATTGGGCAGGGACACAGGAAATGAAAAGCCAGACTAGCAAAGAGGAGCAGCTGAGTGGTAGGCGTAACGACTGCTGTTCAGCCTGCTTGCCCCGTCTTTATGGAAACACTGCCTTAGAATTATTGTACCATCCTTTGTTGGTTAAGCTTCAAAGTTCTGTTCTTTGCGAACATGGTTAGTTTGAGGGGAGGGTGGAGGGAGTAAGGAAGTGCTGCTTCAAGAAGAATTTGGTGCATAAATGTTTGTTGTAGTATTTGGATAATCTAGTAAAGTGTTTTAGAGCCCCTTTTTAGCCCATGCCCCATTCAATAAACGTAAAAATCACATTTCCCGGGCTTCCCTGGTGGCGCAGTGGTTGAGAGTCCTCCTGACGATGCAGGGGACACGGGTTCGTGCCCCGGTCCGGGAGGATCCCACATGCCGTGGAGCGGCTGGGCCCGTGAGCCATGGCCGCTGAGCCTGTGCGTCCGGAGCCTGTGCTCTGCAATGGGAGAGGCCGCAACAGTGAGAGGCCCGCATACCGGAAAAAAAAAAAAAAATCACATTTCCCCTAATGTCATTTGAAATTTCAAAATAAATATCATTTAAAAATAAATAAATAGATATCATGTCTAAAATCACATCAGACCATGGTGACCTTATTTTCTTTTATATATGTAAAATTTGTCAAAGTAACATGTGTACACAGTTAAAAAAATCTAAAGGCCTTATGATGAAAAACAGCAGTACCTGTCCCAACTTTCTACCTTCTAGAGACAATTACTTTGACTTCAAAAGTTGTTACTTTTGGTATTTATCTTAGTGTATCTAAATTATATGCCTGTTCTACTATTGCTTGATTTAACAGTTTTAGACATTATTGTCTTCTTGATAATATTACCTGATGATGTAGCTAACACACGTACTTCCCCTTCCCCCATTATATAATTATAATATTTAATAAACACATTAGCAGTTGTTTAATTATGACTTTAAAAATACTGTATACTTTAGAGCAAAGCAGAGCACCAAGATTATACTTTGTACACTTTATTTTTCCTGGAATTAATAATCACCCCACTTTTAACATCAACATAACTTTCTGGAAGCCTGTCTTAAAGTTTTTCCAACTTTTCTATCAGGTCCACCCTGTTCTTATCACTAGTCTTTTGAAGGTTTTTTGTCCCCAAATACCTGATAACCTGATTCCCTGTTTTTGCTAGAAAGGTCTATTCTGCATTTGTCCTTCTCTGCCAATCTCTACTGGTGGTTTTTTCAGACAGCTACTCAGCCATTATCACATTCCCTCTTTTTGTCACCCTCCTGTGTTGGATCTGCTGTTTCCTAGTTCACTCTCTTGTTTACTGGAGCTATTTTCAGTTTTTCACGTAGGTGACTTTCCTTGTATTTCTGGCTAGTCTCAGCAATCTATCATGTATAAATGGACCCCCAAAACTCATTGAAAGCTCTTTGTTTGTGGGCAGTGCTTGACAAGTGATGGCCTCAGTAGCGCAGTGCTACTCAAAAATGCCACTGAGTGCATTGTTTGTTCTGTTCATGATAAAATGCTTAGACAAGTAATAAATAGTTGGCAGGTCAGCAACTGTAGGTAGACTGAATTTTGAGAAGCACCGCATTAGGGAATGACTGTCAGGGAGCCAGTCATTTGGCTGGAGGCCTTTTCTGTGGGACTGTTCAGTTTCTCTGGGGAAGAATTCTCTAGTCTTCTGCAAAAGGAAGGGGTTGAAAGAGGCTCTGTCTCTTACTGCTTTGAACTCTCTGCTTCTGCCTTGTCTTCCACCCCAGCTTCTGTTTTCCACTTCACACATTTCAGGTATACCCATCCCTTTGCATATGCCTTCCACCTAGTTGTCTCCCATTACTTTTTCCAGATAAAAATGTTCTTGCCTTCTACCTGTGGGAGACAGTGACCGAGGTGAGAGACTGTATTTGGCCGAGAGGGGTAGGGCAGAGATTGCAGGGAGCTGACCATTCTGTTGTATATAATTTTCAACTACTCATTTTCAGGCCTGTCCCTTGATTCCACTCTTTGCTATAAATTCTACTTTCAAGTCTCTGAGCTTCTCAGGGGTTTTAGAACCAATCAACATGCTTCTCACTGGTATCCATCCCCCTTGCAGTCCCTTTAGATTGTGGCTTCCTTGGTCCTGCTCAGCTATATCCCATCTGCTTTCTGTTTTCCAGAAATCTGTTGAAATTGATTTTCTGTCTCCTCTTTGGTCGCCATCCTTTTGGGCTGTCTTAAGAAACGTTTTTTAGACTGTCATACAGTAAACTTTACTTTTTGTACTTGTAGTGTACAGTTCTGCGAATTTTAACACACGCATAGGTTTGTGTAACCATTTTAGAATACAGAGCAGTACCAAAAGCTCCCAACCTCCCTTTTACTATACATCTTTATAGT
Organism: Orcinus orca; assembly: GCF_937001465.1. Lineage (NCBI taxonomy): Eukaryota > Metazoa > Chordata > Mammalia > Artiodactyla > Delphinidae > Orcinus > Orcinus orca. The sequence goes on from NC_064570.1 coordinate 77,475,793, forward strand.
CACCCTTCCCTCCACCCATAAGCCCAGGCAACCACTGATCTCTTCTCCATCCCCATAGTTTTGTCTTCTGGAATGTCATAAATGGAATCATATCATATGTGACCTTTTGAAACTGGCTTCTTTTACTCAGCATAATGCCTTTGAGATTCACTTAAGGTGATGTATCTAAAAACACCTCATACGAACCAACATATGGACACCAAGGGGGGAAAGTGGCGAGGTGGTGGTGGTGGGATGAATTGGGAGATTGGGATTGACATATATACTAATACATATAAAATAGATACTGATAAGAAACTGCTGTATAAAAAAAATGAAATGAAAAAAACCTCATACCCTTTCAATTCCTTTTCTTTCATTTTTACCGGAGTGATAGGGAGGACAAACAAACTCTTGGGGCCAATCCGCTATCTTAAACCGGAACCACCTTGAAGTACCTTTTGGTGATCTTAGTACATTTTGAAAAACTGTGTACTTTAAGTGACATTAATGGGAGCTTGTCTGTATGTCACAAGCTTTTCTATGCAGGGTGATGTGCCAGAAGATTGAACTCACCATACATCACTTTCACTGTCAAGACTTATATGCCACTTTGTTTCAGGGACAAGCAATGCAGAAAGAAATAGATTTACAATTATATGTCAAATTGCAATTGAATCAGTGGTCTAATCCCCGGCGTATGTTGTCATTCCTTTTTCACGACAAAGCTTGTAAAAGAGCAGTTTATATTTTATTACTATCTTCAGCCTCAGCCAGGCTTTCATCCCACTATTGCACTGTAGTCTCTTCACTATCAATCTGCACCTGAAAGATTCAGAATACGGATTTTAGAATCAGGCTGACCTGGCTCTTAAATACATAAACTGTATCTTCAGATTATTTAAGCCCCTAAATCATTTACTTTACCATTTCCTTGTCTGTAAAATGGGGATTTTAATACCCACTTGACAGATATTGATTTGAGGAATAAGGGAAGTGATAGATGAAACTCATTTAGCACAAAGTATAGAAAAATGGCACTCAGTGAACGACGACCACTCCCTTCTGTCAAATCAAGGGAACTCATCCCATCCTAGCCTGGTGTTTCTCTTATATTCCTCGATGTAGTGAATGGTAGGTATGACCAACCATCTTATGAGTTAAGCCAGAAATCTGCTCTCCTCCCCAACTTCCCAATCCAATAAGTCACTACATTCTGTTGATTTTTGAAGGTACTTCCTCATTGTTGGCTCTCTAACCCATCCCCTTATCTACATCCCTTTAGCTACATCTCTTTTGCTGTTGACTGACTTCAGGTTTTCTTTTTTCCTTGGATTACTATAAGTACCTTCTAATGGACTCTCTGTCCTGGTAACTCATATCCAATCCAGCGTTTCACTACTACCAGAATGATATTGAAATAGAGTTCTGATTCTTGACCATTTGCCATTTAAACCTTTATATAAATTTATAAATAATTGGGTATTAAAATCGGTGAGGAAAATAACTTGAACTGGGAACAAGTAACTTGGTGGGTCTAAGTCTAAAGATCAGAAGGAATAATAATTTCAATATTACTAATTTTATCTACACATTTCACCTACGCTGAACCCATACATCATCAGCTTTCTATTTGAAATGACAGTGGAATAATTATGAGTTTGTAAAAAGGTGGACAGATATTTACTGTGGTATAGGGTGGATACTTTTGTATTTATACCCGCTTGAGGGTGGGCACTTGTAACAGACACTTGTAATGTGGCATTATTTAAGCACAGTTGGTATCTGTACAATAATTGCTGTGCCTGGCCACTCCAACCATGGAAAGTGCCGTGCTAGCCTGAGGCAGCAAGACTCCGGAGTCCAGATTTGCCCTCCCATTTCTGGTCCCCCAATTAAAATTTCCCCCTCTTTTCAGCGTTTTCCCAGACTCAGAGAAACGAGTGAACAGCTTCCACACTTTCGCGACACTGTGGGAGAGCTTCTTGCATGGGGAGTTCTGCAGCACCCAAAGGTGCAGCAAGATAAAAACTAGTATCCCGACGCAGCTCTACACAGCACACTCTCAGCACACGGAACAGTAACGTCCTCACAACAGTGGAGAAAACTGATTGTATCCGTGTAAGAGAAGTTATACTTTTTGTTTTGTATTTCATCCAGCTTCACAGTTTAGCGTTCGGCCAAACCAGCGTTCTAAACAGTGGCTCAAAGGTTGCTCAGTTTTTTACGTCTTCTCGTTCAAAATACACACACTAATTTTCTTCGATAGCCTGGTCTCACATTAATTTTATCTGAGCTAGTTAAACGAGTACGTAATGCCTCGCTCCCTGCCTCTCAGGTCTCAAAAGTCGTTCCTTTATCCCCAGCCTCCGCTCCCGGGGTAACCGGCGGCTCAAGAACGAGGTCGAGGCGCAGAGACAGCCCGCCGGCTAGAGCGGCCACAGCCGTCCGGCCGCTCTCTCTTTTCTTCCGCTCTCTATGGTTAGGAGCAAGTCCCTCCTCCGCCCGGAAGTATTTAGGCTCCAGGCGCTTGCGCAAGGCCAGAAGGTAGTTCCGATTCCGGCGTGTGGATCTTCGTTCCTGGTGTTCAGTTGTTGCGGTTGGTGGGCAGTAACGGAGCCAAGATGCTGCGGAGTCTGCTGGTGAGTAGCTTGTCGGCTGGCATTCGGGATGTGGGGCGAGAGGGTTGGGAGCGGAGGCTAGAGGTTCGCGACAAGAAAGCCTCTCCTGGGAGGGAAGGAGAGAGGGAGAGGGCGGCTTCGGAGGTCACCTTCCTTGGTCCGTGTCCTTTTCGCTTGACCTTCCTTCCCTTCCATGGATCACTCTTGCCCCAAGCTGTGCTGGGTAGTTGTAAGGAGTGGAGAAGCTGGGGAGGTGACCAGAGGATTGTGCGTTAGACAAGCCTTGGGTTCTTAGTCGCCACCCCTAATCTTGTGGGTGCGGGTGGGAAGTTTCTGATACCCGGAAGCGTCAGCAGAAGGATGTTCCTCGGATACCGAGGGGTTTGAGTTTCAGTGACTCTGAGGTTTGTGAGCAGCAGAAGGCAGTTTAAAAAGCAAGCCTTTCAGTTTTGGCTGGCGCTTTAGGAGCATTCATGGCCGAAAGGTCGTGTTGCTTCCATCAGGCGGTTCTGCAGTGTCCTTCACCGCTCCACCGACTTTGAGCATGTGAAATATTTTCCCCAAATTTTGAAAAAGAGAAGGAAAATGTAACAGTGATCGTTTTCTTCGGTAATTATCCAATAAAGCTTTACTTATCTTCTCAATATATTATTTATTTTAGAAAGTGGATTGCATATTTGTAATTTATTTCAACTGGATATGTAATGCAAGTCTCTTGTAAAAGATTTATGCCCTATTAATTCTTTGGGGAAAATGTAATGAGGGAAGCATTTTAATTAAGTAGGAATCATGCCAGTTTATTTTGATATCAAATAATAGATTTTTAATAATATGGTAGAGTATTTAAATAAAAAACTTCGAACCTCGTGTATTTTGTAACCATTCTTTATTTCTGTAATATCTATATATCAGTATGTTTTCCTCATATAATGCTACTGGTTCAATTCAGGTAAAGATCATGATTTTTTCCCCCTCAAAATCTACATGAATTGCTTCTTAAATGTGGTGTTTGGAAACTTAAGAATGTAATATAAAGAGCAGTGGCGGGGCGACAAATAGGAAAACCTCAGTGCTTGTCTGTGACTTTGTTATTGACAAATCGGTTATGTTTTAACTCTCAGTTTCACTTTTCTGTAATACTGAAGATTGGGAATGGTTGGTTTTGAAGGGTTTCTTTAAGCCCTAAGTCTGTTTAGTATATGTGGATTTTTTTGAATTTCAGGCTCTTCGTCAGATTGCCCAGAGGACCATAAGTACTGCTTCACGCAGGCAGTTTGAAAATAAAGTTTCAGAGAAACAAAAGCTCTTTCAGGTACTGAAGTATTTTATAGGAGATTGTTACTTGTTATGATTAGATTACCAAAAGTTGGCGATAGGAGGTAAATCTGGAGACGTCTGATTGTTAACAATCCTGTTGTATTAGCAGAAGAGTAATAGGAAACTGTCTGTCGATAGCTAACTGGGCATTTGCTATAACCAAGAGGCCCTTGGGAAAGCAGAAGAAATGAACGGGTAAAGATCAAAGACACTTTCTTTTGGAGGAGTCACATTGGGTTGGCACTCTGGGGTAGCTGCACAGTAATAGACAAATAGACCATAGAAAGAGCCCAGAAACAGAACAAATACATTAATATATGTAGAAACTTGATATATGTTAAAGGTGCTATTTCATATCAGTGGGGAATGGAAAAATTGGGTGGCTGTTTTTTTGTGTTTTTTTTTTTTGCGGTACGCGGGCCTCTCACTGTTGTGGCCTCTCCCGTTGCGGAGCACAGGCTCCGGACACGCAGGCTCAGTGGCCATGGCTCACGGGCCCAGCCGCTCCGCGGCACGTGGGACCTTCCCGGACCGGGGCACAAACCCGTGTCCCCTGCATCGGCAGGCGGACTCTCAACCACTGCGCCACCAGGGAAGCCCTGGGTGGCTGTTTTGAAGAAAGTAAAGTTATATCCGTTCTGTATTGTGTGTTAAAAGATTAATTGCAGATATAAATACTTCTCCCTCAAAAAATATTAAAAGAAATTATAGGAGAATTTTTTTTCAGCTTACTGAGGTATGATTGACAAGTAAAAATCGCAAGCATTGGGAATTCCCTGGTGGTCCAGTGGTTGAGAATCCACCTTCCTATGCAAGGGTCGCGGGTTTGATCCCTGGGGATGGGGGAACTAAGATCCTTCCTGCCCCGGGGGAACTAAGACCACACACTGCAACTACTGAGCCCACGCGCCACAACTATAGAGAGGCCCACGCACCACAACGAAGATCCCATGTGCCGCAACTAAGACCTGACACAAAGAAAGAAAGAAAGAAAGAATATAAATAAATAGTTTGTATTTAGGTTGTACCTGATTTTTTTTTAAGGTGTACAAACAATGTTATATTTAATGTATCTATGAATGATTACCACAATCAGGTTTAATCTTAGGGGTCATCCTAAGAAAGTCTTTACAAAGCCTAGAAGCTGTAAAGGAGAAAAATTGCAAGGTTTGGTGACACGAAAATTTTAAATGTACTTATGGTACAAATTGAGGTAAGTGACAAATTGAGGGAAAATTTTTTTAAATTAACAAAATTTTTAATATTAACAAAAAGTTAATAACCTTAGCATACAGAGAGCTCCTACAAATCAGTAACAAATGCAAATTAAAATGACAAGTTGCTACTTTTTTTCCCTGTTCGATTGTCAAAATTTTAGAAGATTTAAAATAGGTTATGTTAGCCAGGTGTGGGAGATAAGTGCGTTCCTATACAGTACGTTGATACATGCTAGGAAGTAGTATTGGTACAGAAATTTTAGAGTATTTGAAAGTATTAGAAGCAAATTATTGTACATATCCTATTCAGGACTCCCATTTTAAGAATCTTTCCTGCAGAATAGTAGCATAAATATATAAAAATAGGAAATAGGCTATTAATCATTATGGGAGTTTAATATCAAAAAAACCCAACAACCTAAATACCCATTAATAAAGGATTGGCTAATGTAATTTTATTTTTTGCACAGTGGAATGCTGTGTAGCCATTAAAAGGAACAAAGTAGGTTTAAATGGGCTAGATGGTTTTTAAGATAATGGTGAGTGAAAAATCTGTGATAGGCCATTATATAGCATAATCTCATTTTGTGTATTAAACAAGTATGTGCATAAATTAGAAGCTATGACAATACAAGCTTTAAAAAATTAAGGATATGTATTAATATGTGTTAATAGTGGTTTTCTCATGAGGAAAGACTTAGTGGGACAGAGCACTTACCTTTATAAGTAGTTAGGTTATCAGTGAGTTTTTTGTTTAATTGTGATCTCTGATGTTTCATAAAGAAAATTTTAAGTGGTTAAAAAAAAAGTATTATGTATGCTGCATGAAAATAAAATACTTATATTTAACAGGTGTGTTAAGTATCCTACGCTATGCCAGCTGCTGGATTGGGAGACTAAGGATATAATTTAGGGTTATAAACCAAAACTCTCTCTCCTGTTTTTTTAAGGGAAAAAAAGATCGTACCTATGACCAAAGTGTGGTGATTATTGCTTTTTTTAATAATTAAATTGATGAACTCAATGAATATATTTTCACAGCTTTACTGTTTATGTGTTCTTTGGAAAGAACATTTTATTAGATCTCAAATTAACTTTAAAAGAAAGAATGTTGACTTTTAGGAGTTTTTATTTTAAAAGTAGTTGCAGTAGAGAAAGATTCAGGAAAAGGGTAGTCCTTTTTAATTTTGATATTTAAAATATTTCAATTTCAGTGTTTTAAGAAGCCACTTAATTTTATATGAATGGATTAGTCTTTTTCATTTAGTTGGAAACCAATGATATACATTAATTATTATTTTTTTAACCTAGGAGGATAATGGAATTCCAGTGCATCTAAAGGGTGGGATAGCTGATGCCCTCCTGTACAGAGCCACCATGATTCTTACAGTTGGTGGTAAGACATTTGGAATGCTTGCTCTATACCAAAATCATAGTAGCGATAACTAACAACATCATTGCTCTCACTGTGCCAGTATTTTTTTTTTTTTTTTTTTTTAACATCTTTATTGGAGTATAATTGCTTTACAATGGTATGTTAGTTTCAGCTTCACAACTAAATGAATCAGTTATATATATACATATATTCCCATATCTCTTCCCGCTTGCGTCTCCCTCCCTCCCACCCTCCCTATCCCACCCCTCCAGGCAGTCACAAAGCACCGAGCTGATCTCCCTGTGCTATGCGGCTGCTTCCCACTAGCTATCTACCTTACGTTTGGTAGTGTATATATGTCCATGCCTCTTTATCGCTTTGTCACCGTTTACCCTTCCCCCTCTCCATAGCCTCAAGTCCATTCTCTAGTAAGTCTGTGTCTTTATTCCTGTTTCACCCCTAGGTTTTTCATGACTTTTTTTTTTTTTTAAATTCCATATATATGTGTTAGCATACGGTATTTGTCTCTCTCTTTCTGACTTACTTCACTCTGTATGACAGACTCTAGGTCTATCCACCTCATTACAAATAGCTCAATTTCGTCTCTTTTTATGGCTGAGTAATATTCCATTGTATATATGTGCCACATCTTCTTTATCCATTCATCCGATGATGGACACTTAGGTTGTTTCCATCTCTGGGCTATTGTAAATAGAGCTGCAATGAACATTTTGGTACATGACTCTTTTTGAATTATGGTTTTCTCAGGGTATATGCCCAGTAGTGGGATTGCTGGGTCGTATGGTAGTTCTATTTGTAGCTTTTTAAGGAACCTCCATACTGTTCTCCACAGTGGCTGTATCAATTTACATTCCCACCAACAGTGTAAGAGGGTTCCCTTTTCTCCACACCCTCTCCAGCATTTATTGTTTCTAGATTTTTTGATGATGGCCATTCTGACTGGTGTGAGATGATATCTCATTGTAGTTTTGATTTGCATTTCTCTAATGATTAGTGATGTTGAGCATTCTTTCATGTGTTTGTTGGCACTCTGTATATCTTCTTTGGAGAAATGTCTATTTAGGTCTTCTGCCCATTTTTGGATTGGGTTGTTTGTTTTTCTGTTATTAAGCTGCATGAGCTGCTTATAAATTTTGGAGATTAATCCTTTGTCAGTTGCTTCATTTGCAAATATTTTCTCCCATTCTGAGGGTTGTCTTTTGGTCTTCTTTATGGTTTCCTTTGCTGCGCAAAAGCTTTTAAGTTTCATTAGGTCCCATTTGTTTATTTTTGTTTTTATTTCCATTTCTCTAGGAGGTAGGTCAAAAAGGACCTTGCTGTGATTTATGTCATAGAGTGTTCTGCCTATGTTTTCCTCTAAGAGTTTGATAGTTTCTGGCCTTACTGTGCCAGTATTTTAACACAGGCAGTCTGTCCCCAGAATCTGAGGTCTTACTGCTTTACATATAATGACTCACAAAGGTGATTGATACATATTGTATAAGAACGTTTTAATGTCTTTAAAAAAAAATAAACCGATAAAGTTTGATAATTATCTTGTGATAGAGGTGGCTTTTGGAATGTGCCGCTGGTGGCCCTGCAGGCCTTTGGAAGAGCCAAAGATAGCTGCTCTATCCCATCTCCTATAACAGGGGTTCTTAAATATTTTGACTGTGATGTATAATAATAATACACTTTACATCTAATCCCTGTACATACATATTTATGACAGAGATAAAACCTTATACAGCACAATACTTTTAGTGCATGTAAAGTGCTTTGATATTTTTTCTGTGGATTGGGCAGTTCCATTATTCAATATTAGCAGTGGAATATCACAAATTAGCATGCTAGGAGCAGAGTTAGGAATCTGAATGATTGCCCCCTGGCGGGAGAAAGGGAAACAGTATTAGAGTGATTACTGTGTGCTCATTCTATTGATAGGAGTGCCACATATATGGATTTCTGTAACCCTTGTATTAAGTCTGTAACGTATCCTCGTTTTAAAGATGGAGAAATTATGTTAATTACCCAGATAATATTGCTTTGGAAGAGCTGGTATTTGAACCCTAATCACAAAGTCCCCTTATGCTTATGCCAAGGTGCCTTTTTTGGCTTGAATTGAATGCAGTGAAGGGACATTTTATGGACAACAAGCAGATAGTGACGTTTGGGCTTTCTTAAGGTAAAGTCCTAAATTCTTTTTGGCCAGTGTGACTATTTCGTAGACGTTTTGGTAATTAGTTTTAAAAATAAATTTCCAGTTATTAGAAATTCTTACTTCAAATTTGATTATTTAAAAATTATATGTCCCTCTTGCTTGGTTTTATATTGATAATACACTTCAGGGAAGGCTTTGCCTACTTGACCTTTTGGGTTTTGAATCATTCTTAGCATTTCTCAGGCAATTTTAGGTTTTATGTTCTTAATCTTATTTTAAATTTTTTTACATGTCATTACGTTAACAAATACATTACTGTGCTGCATCTAACACTTATATACAAGTTAAGTAATATTAAAACTAGATTAAACGTGTTTTGTATGTATTTATTTTAAATTTTGCCAGCACCTATCAAAATACTTCTGTATATTCCCATAAAAGTAGTTTTAATATCAGCCTTGCCTCTTTATCTTACAACTTTTTAGCTGGAATATTGGGTTTATACATTTAAACCTGAAAATTTCCTGTTAAGTTCTTATTTCCTTTATTTTTCAGGAACAGCATATGGCATGTATCAGCTGGCTGTGGCTTCATTCCCCAAGAAGCAGGGTTGACTTCAGTTTATCCTCCCAGCAATCGGTTGGTTCAACTCCATTCAGTTCTCTGTGGACCAGTAGTCTGATAACTAACTTGAGTTCTTCTTTGGGGATCAATATTTATTGACTTGTACTAGCTGCCACCAATAAAGCAGTCTTTACCATGCTTTGTTTTATTTGATCACTTTAAGATACATTATACCAGTAATAGCAGCCTTATAAACCTTAGGTAAGGAGGAATCTTTTGTCATTAGGTTATATATAGTACCATTGTGGTATTATTTTAGTGAAATTTTATTTTTAGCAGCTTAGAATTCCAACAGGGGATGGTCTTCAGCTTTAATTGAGCTTGACACTCGGAGTGCATATTTCTTTGAGTCTTCCCCTCCCCTCTCTTCCCTGCTGTGCTGTATCCTGGGATATGCTAGCATCTAGGGTTAGTGGAAGCAGGTTAGTTTTGGCTCATGGGGTTCAAGTTTCTTTTTTCCTCCCTTAGCTCTGTGTGTTTATGTTTAAGAATATTGGATGTATTCCACAGTTTAGAGTAGGCTTTAGTAGAATTGCTGTAAAATAATCCAGTATTTGTTCTTTTCACACTCAGAATGGGCTTCTGTTATGTTAGTTTAATCCGTAACATACAGTGTACCTTTCCTTAAAATACTTAGTTCATTTGTAAAAGTTATCTTCTGGGGGAACGGAAGGAGTCAGACTTTGTCTTCTCTGCAAGGTGTGCATTTGTAACACTGTGAAGATTAAGAGTCTAGATCCGTCAGATCTAGGGGAAATCTATGAGTAAGGGTTTTATAAAAGCTTCAATTTCTGGATAAAATTGAGAAAACTAATATAGTTAGAAAAATGGAGTCAAGTCTGAAATACCAAACTAACTCTTTTCCTTTTAAAACATTGAGGCTTATGGTACAAATCCATTTCAAGAGGTACCTAATGAAAGGTGTTTCAGCCTTGAGTCTTGAAAGTTAGAAAGATCTTGGTTAGCCATATATCTAACCTGCCACTGAATGCAGCAATCCGCCCAGCCTCTTACAGAATCTCATTACTAACATCAGCAGAGAACACTGCTTTTGAAGGGAGTGGAATGAATATTGTTAGACATTTCTAAATGCTGAGAAATATCTTAAGTAGGCCTGGAATCTGGTCCAATTCTGATTTAGAGCTAAAAAGCAACCAGTGATAATATTTTGAAACAAGCTATATTTATCAGCATTGTACAAAGGAGAATTTCATCAATGTGATTTGAAATGCCTTTATAACATGATGTGAAAGATACTTTTGTGCAGTAAAAAGGAAGAACATCTTGGTATCTTCTACAACCTTCAGCTCTTGATTCTGTGAGAGGTGCTTTTCTATTTCTGGTGTAACCTAGTCAGACAATTAAAACTTTTTTTAATGCCAAAATGTTCAATTAACATGACAAGATTGGATAAAGTAGGAGTAGGTTAAATGCTTAAGAGACTTTAAAATATTTTTAAATGCTATGGTTAAGTTTTTGCCCTTCATCCTAAAATTCTGCACTGTCAGCAGGGGTGGAGATGGGGAGGGGACAAGGGGTGAGGTCTCAGAAGAGGGGTTGCTGGATAGGAGCTCGTGAAATTATCTGCTATTCTTAGCGTTTAGTAAGAGAGAGATTGCTATTATTGATTCAAAGACTAACCAAATGTTCATAGAGCAGAGTCCATGAGAAGTATTGCAAATGTGGCCTTCAGGAAACGAACAACTATCATTCCAATCTCCTTTGTATCTTTACCACATATTATCCTTTTGAGAATAGTATCTGCTACTAAATAGAAGAAATTCTCTGACGATATTACCCCACTAATATAAGCGCCATGGGAGATATATTTAAGTGAAACTTTGTCACAATTAGTACTGTGCTCAGGATTGGATTTGTAGTCTAGCTACTCTAGATGAAGTGACATCGAAAAAACTAAAATTCAGGGCATGCAGTTTACCCAAAGCTACAAATAAATGGCAGCACGATTTCCAAGTCCATTTTTATCTGATTCTTAAAGTTCGTGGTCTTTGTAGTATACTTCATCTTACCAGGCGTTTAATTACATGGGCTGGGATAGCTTCAGTGCACTGCTGGTAGCCTCGTATGCAGATACAAATGCCCTACAGACTTCCATCCCCTGTCCAGTCAGACTTCTGGGAAGAGTGATCGCTACAGTCTCCAGTTCCTTTATTCAGTTTCACATTGATCCCTCTGTATGACTTGCAACATACCTACGTATTTAACATCTGTGTCTTCCATTTTATAAATGAGATCTGAAGTCGGCACTCGTCCCCAACCACAGTGCTCTTCTGCTTGGTGCGTGCATACTCATTCTTGACTGAGAATCTGGGAAAGCCCCCCAGGTTCTGCTGGAAACGTTGACATTCTTCCCTTTGCTCCCAGCGTTCCCTGTACTCATCTTTACCAAGAGTTTAATGCCTCTGAATCTGAATTCAAATTTGAGTTATAATTGTTGATAAGACTGGGAACCAGTGTAGCATTGTAGTTAATTACAGATCATGGAGTCAGAAGACCCAGCTTCAACCCTTGGATTAGATGACCATGGGTAGCCAACCTTGCTAAACCTGTATCCTCATCTGCATAAATGGAATAATGCCTAGGCACATGGTTATTCTAATGCAAGTAAAGCACGAAAAATGGTTTCCAACACATACCAAGTGTGCAATAAATGCTAGGTACTTCTATTGTTAGCTCTCTGAGAGAAGGAACTATACCTTTCAACTCATATCCCTATCAGCTTGGCATAGAGCAGGGACCATAAGCTGGTCAGGGCTGGTAGGAGAGGTTCACGGTTTCATCCATGTCCTGGGTGCCTTCTTTTGGCTCTGCTCTCCTTAGTGTGTGGCTTTCATTCTCCTTGTAAGATGGCTGCTGCAGCTCCGGCTATTGTGTGTGTTTCCCTGCAGGAAGAAGGATTGGTGAAAAGAGCACGTGCTAAACAAGCGAGCTCTCTTTAAAGAGCCTCAGAAGCCCCACACAAAGACTTAAACTTATATCCCTTTAGCCAGATGTTCCACCACGTGATCATGCCTGCATTCAAGGAGGCCAAGAAATGTCTCAAATGGGCATATTGCCAAGCAAATTGGAGTTCTGTTTAATAAGAAGGGGAGACTGGGTATTGAGTTGTCAACAAATAGTCTCTCCCCCAGCCAGTTTGTTTTTTAAAAGAATGAAGTCCACATTGGAGGAGACAGGACAGGACCTAGGAGCATTTTGGTTCCTACTTCTAGTTGTTTCTGATGCCCACAGCCATGCCTGCTGGTAGGCTTGGCTGCATTTCATCGTCCAATAACTTTCTCTTTGTGCTTAAGTTAGTTCAGGTAGGTTTCTCAACCAGGAACCAAACAAAGCAATATTCCTGAGTTTCCCATCTATCATACCATCTAATAGGAGCACACTTTTACCATTTACTCTAAACCATAGTTAGGTGCTTAATAAAGGCAGCCATTACTGGTTTCTCATAGCAGACAGGAATGGCTCAATGCACCATAAATGCCAATAGATACAGAGAATACAAGAATGATAAAAATAAGAATTACAGTGCTGCTATAGTCAATTGGGTTCAGGGTTTGCAGAACCCTTCCTGCCGTTTGAGATAGTTATGCACAAGTTCCCCAAAGCTGCCAATTTCACAGGCCTCCAGCTTGGGACTCCCACTGCCTGGGTCCTGTAAGCAACATGTCATGATCCACTACCCAGGGCTTTGCTTCTACATATACTTCAAGATCAGTAATTCAAGTTAACAGATATTGAGTACCTACTGGGTGCCAGACACTGTTGTGTGTGCCTGGGGGTCATTGGTGAGCAAAATATGCACATTCCTGCCCTCACAGAGTTTACATTATAGTGAGGGGTAGCAGGGAAGACAATAAACACAAATAGATTGTACAGTATGTTAGCAGGTAGTCAATTCTATGGGGAAAAAAGACCAAAGGGGACAGCTGGCATGGGGGTGGGCTGATTGGGTGTAGTAGTAAATGAGGTATGAAGATGGGTTTCAATGGGGTGGTTAGATATAGATAAAAACTGTAGAGGTGAGGGAGCTAGTCAAGCAGATATATAGGGAAAGGGCATTAAAGAGGGAGCAGCTTAGAGCGGGTGCCCTCGTGCCCAGCATGTTCAAGAACAGGAAGGCAGGAGCAGTTATGGCTGACCGAGTGGGAGAGGGGAAGGCGGAGAGGTAAGAAGCGGTCGCACCAAGGAGGGCCTTGCAGGCTATTGTCAGGGCTTGGGCTTTTACTCTGAGCGGTGTGGGGAGCCGTTGCAGAGCTTCTCACAGAAGAGAGACTTATATGTTCTAAAGAGGACTGGCTTGGCTGTCATGTTGAAATAGAGCATAGGGGACCCAGGGTGGAAGCAGGCAGACCCAGCAGGAAGCCTCGTGCAGCTATCAGGTAAGGAGTGATGGAGGCAATGGAAAGTGGTCGGATTATGAACAGAGGAGGAGTTTTACTCATCAGCCACTTAGACCTTGCCCTTCTCCATCCATCCATCCACCCATCCACCCATCCACCTATCCATCCATCCATCCATCCAACAATTACTTATTGAAAGCCTACTTTGTGTAAGGCACTGTTCTCAGCTCTGAGAATACAAGTGTGAACTAGACCGGCAAGCTGTTCTATGGAACTTACATTCTAGTCAGTGGACGTAGACAGTAAATAAATTCATAAGCTTGTTAATGGTCTACAATGGGAAAGGCTGTAAAGGAATCAACAGTGTGATCTCAGGAAAAGTGCCGGAGTGGAAGCTAGAAAAGGCCTCAGAGGAAGTGTCATTTGAAACAAGACCAGAAAAGAAGGGGTCTACTGTGCTAAAACTCAGGAGAAAAGCATTGAGGGGAAAGGGAAGTTGCTTTGCGTCTTTAATTGCAGATAGAAGACCAGTGTTGTTGAAACAGGGAGCTGGAGAAAGACGGCAGCAGTGGCTACCTCTTCCCCCGTGACCAACACAACACCTGGCCCTCTTCCTACACTCAAGGTCCAGATGGCCTTTTTTCTGGTTTCATGTTACACAACACAGTCTGATAACCATAGCATTGATTTATCCAAAAGTCTAAACAGAAACTAGCAGGTGAACATTCTGTTCCAGACAGTTGTTGTTACTGTTATTAGCAAGAACTAGAAGCTGAGGAAATACAGTTAAGGGGAGATCAAACACACAGCAGTTATGTTTGAACCTGATCCCAAATCAAAATCTACCTTATTCAGAATCCCTTTTTTTTTTTTTTTTTTTTTATTGCGGTACGCGGGCCTCTCACTGTTGTGGCCTCTCCCGTTGCGGAGCACAGGCTCCGGACGCGCAGGCCCAGCGGCCATGGCTCACGGGCCCAGCCACCCCGCGGCATGTGGGATCCTCCCGGACCGGGGCACGAACCCGTGTCCCCTGCATCGGCAGGCGGACTCTCAGCTACTGCGCCACCAGGGGAGCCCCCAAAATCCCATCTTTAAAATCCACTATGTACCATGTTACTTCTTAGATGGGGAAAGAAGAAAAAAATACTTAGGACAACTGTACTAGTTGGTTCCCTCATAGACTTTATTCTGTGTGAACACTGCTGATTCACTGGTTATGTTTGGTAAATCTGCATCTTAATGATTGGCGATTTTTTATTCTCTCTCTCTCTCTCTCTCCCCTCTGTGATTCCCATGAAGCTGACCATGTATCTGCTCTGACTGCCTGTCTCTATTGAAATTATAGTTTTACAGTTGTTTCTTTATATATATATATATATATATATATATATTTATTTATTTATTTATTTTAAAGCAACTCCAAGTCAGGGATATTTTGAAGAACTCATTAGTGAGGAAAACCAATCAAAACATAAGCCATTTTCTAAATGTTTATCTTAGTATAATACACCAGAGGGCGGTCATGATTAAATGTTTACAATTAAATTGCTTGGAAACTAGAGCGCTGTCTACTGAAATGGGTATTTCAAAGCACACATGAAGTTTGCCAGAGGAAGAGGAGATCACAGTATTAGATGCTGCAGCCTTAGTGCTAGAATATAATAAATGTGTGTGTATGTATATACTTGTATGGCTTTCATTTTTGGTTTTTAATTATGTGATCACTGGTTTCCAATTATAAATGTTCCATTAGTATAATGAAAGATGGGCTGTTTCCTTTAATTCTGAGACTAGGTCAGATCTTCATTGACCTCTTGTAGGAGGCTGTCATCTTCCCTTTGGGGAGTTGCTGAAAGGATTCTCTGGTGTTATTCTGACGATTAAAGGCGAATGTCTTTGTTTGGCCTTGTTAATCTCTTTCCAGGGCCATTTTACCCCAATTAATGTGCTAAATGTTTTATTCATGGCCATTACTATTGGATGCTTTTCCCATGGTGCTTTTTCTTAAAACTGTATCTTCTTTGGGAAATCAGAATGTGATGAATCATTGTGACTGTTTTGGTCACAAAAATACACCTTTAGAGTCTGGTCATTTCCCACCTTGATTCTATCCTAATGATCATTGTAATGATTATTTATTTGTATTTATTTTAATTTTTAATTGAAGTATAGCTGACTTACAACATTGTATTAGTTTCAGGTGTACAATATAGTAAGTTGATACTTTTAGATTTCACTTCATACAAAGTTACTATAAAACATTGACTATATTCCATGTGCTGTACATTATATCCTTGTACGTTATTTATTTTATGCTTGTACCTTTTAATCCCCTTCACCTATTTTTCCCCTCCCCCAACCCCACTCTGCCCTGGTAAACACTATTTTGTTCTCTGTACCTCTGAGTCTGTTTCTGTTCTATATGTTTGTTTGTT
The DNA here is from genome assembly GCF_937001465.1 of Orcinus orca. Classification (NCBI taxonomy): domain Eukaryota; kingdom Metazoa; phylum Chordata; class Mammalia; order Artiodactyla; family Delphinidae; genus Orcinus; species Orcinus orca. Next base: position 77,491,880 of record NC_064570.1, read on the forward strand.
TTATTTTTTAGATTCCACATGTATGTGAAAACATACAGTATTTGTCCTTCTCTGTCTGATTTATTGCACTAAGCATAATACCCTCCAGATCCACCCATACTGTTGCAATGGCAAAATTTTATTCTTTTTTATGGCTGAGGAATATTCCACTGTGTATATATGGCACATCTTAATCCATTCGTCCACTGGTGGGCACTTACTTGTTTTCCATATCTTGGCTATTGTAAATAATACTGCTATGAACACAGACGTTCATGTATCTTTCCCAATTAATGTTTTCATTTTCTTTGGATAAATACCCAGGAGTGGAATTGCTAGACTGTATGACAGTTTTATTTTTAATTTTTGTTTTCCATACTGACTGTACCAATTTACATTTCCAGACACACCCTCGCCAACACTTGCTATTTCTTGCCTTTTTGATGATAGCCATTCTGACAGGTGTGGGTGATATTGTGGTTTTGATTTGCATTTCCCTGATGATTAGCAATGTTGAGCATCTTTTCATGTGCCTGTTGGCTGCCTGTATGTCTTCTTTGGAAAAATGCCTATTTAGGTCCTCTGCTTATTTTTTTTAACTGGATTGCTTTTTTTTGATATTGAGTTGTATGAGTTTTTAAAAATATATTTTGAATATTAACCCCTTATCAGACATAATGTTTGCAAATATCTTCTCCCATTTAGTAGGTTGCCTTTTCATTTTGTTCATGGTTTCCTTTGCTGTTCAAAAGCTTTTAAGTTTGATTAGATCCCCTTTGTTTATTTTTGCCTTTGATTCCCTTGCCTGAGGAGACAGATGCAAAAAAATTATTGCTGAGACTGATGTCAAAGAGTGTACGGTTAATGTTTTCTTCTAGGAGTTTTCTACTAGCAGAACTTACATTTAAGTCTTTAATCAATGTTGCGTTTATTTTTGTATATGGTGTAAGAAAGTGGTCCAGTTTAATTCTTTTGCATGTAGTTGTCTGGTTTTCCCAACACTGTTTATTGAAGAGACTATCTTTTCCCCATTGTATATTCTTGCCTCCTTTATCATAAATTAATTGACCATTATAAGCATGGGTTTATTTCTAGGCTCTCTATTCTGTTCCACTGATCTGTGTGTCTGTTTTTCTGCCAGTACCATACAGTATGGATTAGTATAGCTTTGTAATAGAGTCTGAAATTAGGGAGCATGATATCTCCAGCTTTGTTCTTTTTTCTTAAGAATATTTTGACTATTCAGGGTCTCATGAATTTCTATACACATTTTAAAATTATTTGTTCTGGTTCTATGAATAATGCCATTCGTATTTTGATAATGATTGCATTATATCTGTAGATTGCTTTGGGTAGTATGGACCTTATAACAATATTAATTATTACAATCCATTTCTTTGAGCCATTTTCAACTTCTTTCTTTCTGGGAAGTCCAAGGTCAAGGTGATGGCCTATTTGCTTCCTTGTGAGAGCTTTGTTCCTGGCTTGCAGATGGTCACCTCACTGCGTCCTCACATGATCCTTCCACTGTGGTGTGGGGAGAGAGTGCTCTGGTGTCTCTTCTTCTTATAAGTGGCACCAATCTTATTGGATTAAAGCCCAACTCTTATGATCTCATTTAACCTTAATTACTGCCATAAAGACCCCATCTCCAAATATAGTCACCTTGAGGTGACTTCAAATATGAATTTTGAGGGGACACACCTGAAAGAAAATAAGGGTAATTTCTGGTCTTTTGTTCATAAATTTCAAGCAAGGGCTCTGGCCCAGGATCCATCAATGGAAAGGTACCATAATTGGTCCCCTTTGTTTTGGGGCCCACTCCTTGCCAACCAATAGCTTCTTCTATTTAAGGAGCTAATGCTCTGAAGAATTTCTCACAGATTAAACCCATGATAAACACTGGATTGAAGATTTAATACTATATGCACTTGGTGTGTTCAATCAAGTGCAGGTAGGCACTTTAATCAAGGAGGTAAACATATTAAAGATATGGTTCTGTTTTTCAAGAGTGACAAATGATGGAAAATATCTTGGTAGAAGAGAAAAACTAGTTAATTCTAGAAATGCGGAATAAATCTTCTGCTCACGATTCTAGTGCAGGAGAAAGAGAAATTCTGAAATGTATGGATCTGAAATTTGTCACATTTTGGCATCCAAAGATCCACTGCAGCATTTCTTGACGTTTTGATGGGGCTCTACCGAGGGCAGGAGGAGGTATGATTGGAGAAATTCAGAAGATTTAGGCAATAGGCATTTAAGATGGAGCAGTGTGGAGACAGAATGGCTAGTGAGGAGGATATTATAATAGACTAAGCAAGATTTAAAATACTGAGGGAAGTGAATTGTCATTCTTGGGTGAGAGGAAGGTAAGGGTGGCAGGAGGTGTCAGGAAAGATGTTAACAGTAACCTAACGTCTTATGTGTTGTGTGAGAAGCAGAATAACTGCCCTGAAGAGAGCAGAATTAAGAGAAGTACAGGTAAATGTGTAAAGAGGGTCAGCTACATCTTTCTTAGATTTCCACCTTCAATACTCAGAGGGGAAAAAGAAGGTGCCAGAGGAAGTGGTCTAGGACTGGAAGTTATAACTTAACAGTTGCAGCATTTTCCTTCAGGAAGGGGACCCACCCTCCAAGTCCCTTGAATGTAAGAAGATGGGGAGTGTAGATCAGAGAGGTGCTGCTCGCAGACAAGGAGGGGTGATGCTGTGTCACTTACGCTGAAGGTCACACCAGCTTGGGAGCCAGTCGGGGTCACATTTACACTCGTGTCCAAATAACCACGTTTCTGAGCTCCATGTGCCCACCTGGGGGCTCTGCCACCCTTCAAGGTGTCCTAGTTCATTTTTGTGAGTCATCAGCACATCACATATGGCCAGGAACATGATTTTCCGTCTTCTTCCCTTTTCTCCTTCTTGTCCAGCTGCTGCGCCAACGCCGCGGCCAGGCACTGCTCTGCCCGGGGCAGCCCTGTGTTGTATGGAGAAATGGGGAGCGCTTCTCCCATCATGTATTCATTCAACAAACATTGAAATGCCTTCTATGCACCTGGCAGGCTTCTAGGCCCTGGGTCATACCTCCATGAACGAGACAGACAAAATCCCTGCTCTCAGTGAGTTATACCCCGAGCCGCTTCCGCAGCGAGGCCTTGAGTCTGGCAACATTTCTGGTGACGATGACCGTCCCGGCTGTGGGCTCCTGTTAGCACCTCTCCAACAAAATCCTCACGTGCCACAAAAAGAAGCAACTGTTTTTAGGCACACCCCAGCCCACGCATATTTAGAGAGCGACCATTTCTTTCTGTTGACGGAACAAAAGCATTCAAGGCTGTAACTGCGCCTGCGGCACTGACGGCCCTTCCCACGACTCTGGAGCCTCAGCCTTGCCCTTGAAGAGTCACGTGACCCGTCCCGGGGTTTTCCCAGAAGAAGGTAAGAGCCTGCCCCGAAGGAGTGCCGAAATCGCCACCTCAGCAAAACAGCCCCACTTTTGACACGACAGGAGTTTGGGCTTTTGGTACAGCCCTCAACATGTCAGTGTTCTCAGGACCCTGTTTCCGTGAGACGCAGACCCAGGGAAAGAACGGTGCGCTCCCCGCCCTTCGCCGGCTCCGCGGGGGCCGCTCTCAACGGCGGCCTGGGCGCGGGAATCGGCTCTTCCCTGAAGGCCGCGGAAGGTCAGCTTTTCCCTTTTATATCGCTTTTCGGGCGTCATTGCCTTCTCCCAGGGCACCCTGTGATAAAAGGCTAGGACCCAGGGCTTCCCTGGTGGCGCAGTGGTTGAGAGTCCGCCTGCCGATGCAGGGGACACAGGTTCATGCCCCGGTCCGGGAAGATCCCACATGCCGCGGAGCGGCTGGGCCCGTGAGCCATGGCCGCCGAGCCTGCGCGTCCGGAGCCTGTGCTCCGCAACGGGAGAGGCCACAACAGTGAGAGGCCCGCGTGCCGCCAAAAAAAAAAAAAAGGCTAGGACCCAAAGGACAGGATACTTTTATGGTAGGACACGGTTTTCCTGGAAGGGGAAAACAAGGGAAATAACGGCTTCACTTAAAACGGCTCGACTGGAAACGAATACTCACACATCCATCCAGATTCGGTAGTGATTTGACACAGCGTTTCCATTGTCTGTTCTGTAACCCGTCGGGGCGTTGGGAGGCGCTGCAAGGGGGCCACGGCACCACTAGGGGGCAGTGTTGTATAGAGACAGAGAAAAACTTCGCCTCCATCCTATTACCGCAGAATTAAATATTTCAGTAAACCTGAGTTTAAAATATCAGGCTTTTGCCCGACAGAAGTTATCTCCTCTGAACTCCTGCAGCACTGCTTACACGAACCCCTAACAGCAAGCCTGCTTCGCATTTGTTATTTCCTCCATTCAATTGTAAAGTTCCTTGAAGTCGACTGATGCTTCTTTAGCCTATGACATATTTGCTGAATAAGTGAATATTTTATGAGTACCCTCTGAATATATGCTAAGTTTTTAATGGTTGAGGACATTTTTATAAAAATACAACTTCGATGTTTAATGTGGAGTAGAAAGTATTAAATAAGGGAGACAAAACTAACCCGACATTGGTTTATATAACAAACATACAGTTCTTTCTTTGTTAAGTGTTGCCACCTCTGTTAGGTCGTTTGATCCTCATCATAACCCTGTGGAGTGAGTTGAATACTGAGTCCAGGTGGCCCCCGAGGAACCACAGCCCCCAGAGACTGAGCTTATTCTTGGATGGGGAAGTCAGGCTGATGACACCCTCGTTCTTCAGTCAGTGTTCATTCCTTCTTTTCCTGAGCACTCTGGCACAGAGGAAGTTCCCAGAGGGAAGACGCAATGTCTCTGGCTACTCAGGCAGGCGGGGGCAGGAGGCCCAAGTTGAAACATTGGTAGAGATATGAAAAAATAATGAATAAGATATCACAATGTAAATGGTGGTTAGTTTTCTCCAGTGGTGAGATTTAGGATGATTTTTTTACTTTTCTCTTTATCTCTTTCTGCATTGTCTAATTGTTTACACATTGACTACTTGTTACTTTGAAAATAAAAATGGCTCTTACCATTTTGAAAAAAAAAATGAATAGAAATGAGACGATGTTGGTCCCGAACTGTGTGGAACAGGTGGACAGGTTACAGGTGACGCTGAGGTTGAGGACTGGAGCGAGGGCGCATGCAGGCTGCCGGGGCCACAGCTGTGGTGGAGGGGGCTCTCCTGGACACAGTAGGTTGGACACAGGTCAGGTCGGAGTCAGGGGAGAGGGGGGCACATGGACAGAGGGGTGTCCCAGCCCACGGAGCCCCTCTACTGCTGCCACTAGTGCTTGACTGTGAGAGTCCGTCCACGTGGACACTAGGAAAGACTTCATAAGTTTCTGTTGGACACCCGGCTGAAGGGAAGACTCTCCATCATGACTACACGCCTTATCTGTCATTAATATCCACGTGTCATCTTGACTGTGCCTTTATCAGGCCTTTTACTGAGTACCTGATAAGTGTTAGGCATTATTATCTGCTGATAGCGTGCCTCATTGTCACTGCTGTCATATCATGCCACGGAAGCTGATTCTGACCAGTTGTCTTATTGAGTTTGGGAGACAGAAACAGTGAAACCGACAGAGAGCCCAACACTTTTCACCACTGGTGACCTGGCAGCTCCTAGGACATTCCAGGCTGCCACGCATGAGGGGAGCATCGTTGGCGGAACGGTGTCCAGCCCCGAAAACTAAGGGTGAGCCAAGATTTCTTGTTTTTTTTTTTGTTCTGATGACGAGGCCTTAACATCTGAGGGAGAGCTAAGCACTTTGCCGTACTCGCCAGCTCTTTTTGGAAGTGACAGGTCCCATCTTAGGCCAACTTCAACATGCCTTTCTTCTTATTTTAAGAATTTAAAAAACTGGGAGACAGGAATAATATCCATATATTTAAAAAACTTGTATTTTGAAAATTTTCAGACAAAGAAAAATAGAGAAAAGTGCAATCAATACTTGTATACTTGCTATCTATATCTGACAACTGTTATCTTGCTGCATACACTTCATGTATGTATTTTTTTACTAAATCATTTAAAATTGTAGAGTATATGGAATTTCACACCAAAATGCTACATAACATAGTAGCAAATTCACTCCTAACGAATGAAATATTATTTCCTATTATACTGGCTGTCTTCGTTTGTCTCAACCCCCAAATGTCTTTTATATCATTTTATATATCACAAAATACAGAAGTATAGGTTTTATATAGTTGATGGTAACTGCTGTGTATATATACTCAATTCCATGTTATCCAAACAAAGCTATTTGTAAGTCTTGCGCTTTGCATTCTCAAATGTGCTCGTAAAAATAACTTCCTAAAATTTCCTTCAACGTTTCCTGCTTAAAACAAAGAAAAACAAACAAATGAACAGAGTAATATAAATAATATAATTTAATATAAATTAAGACTGAATTGAGAATATTTGGGTATTGAATACTTTATTTCCACATAGTGGACTCTGTCTTAGTTGGAGCATCGTTGAATTCCTTCCCTTCCCTCCTACTAATATGTGCAAAATATATCAGGTTCTCTTTCTTTCCGAATGGTTGACCTGTCCCTAGGGATTTTATTTGATTTTTCTTTTTTAAAAAATAAATTGTTTTAATTAATTAATTTATTTATTTTTGGCTGCTTTGGGTCTTCATTGCTGCCCACGGGATTTCTTTAGTTGCGGCGAGCGGGGGCTACTCTTTGTTGCTGTGCGTGGGCTTCTCATTGTGGTGGCTTCTCTTGTTGTGGAGCACAGGCTCTAGGTGCGCAGGCTTCAGTGGTTGTGGCACACGGGCTCAGTAGTTGTGGCTCACTGGCCCTAGAGCGCAGGCTCGGTAGTTGTGGTGCACGGGCTTAGTTGCTCTGCAGCATGTGGGATCTTCCCTGACCAGGTCTTGAACCCATGTCCCCTGCACTGGCAGGCGGATTCTTAACCACTGCACCACCAGGGAAGTCCCTATTTGATTTTTCTTGTGACATTGTTCTGAGGAATACTCATTACTCCAGGCTCTCACTTGAATCTCTTATTCAAGAAAAAGTTGGTCAGCTTGATCAATACGGAGCGAGAGGTGTTCAGAGGAGAAAGGGATGAGATTCCAGATGCTCGTCCGCTTTGCTAGGTGGGCAAAGCAATATGAAACCAGCCCTCCACCTTCAGAGGGGAGAACAGGCAGGCCCAGAATTGTCCACCAAGTGAGCGTTCCTTTCACACTGGGCTACTTGCCTTTTTTTCTCTGCTCATGTCTGTTGGAGGGATGGACAAAGCTGACAGCCAGGTATTCGTGGGTTTAGGTGTAGGAGAACCTCTCCCACTGCTAGTTGGCTGTCTTTGAATTTTCTTTTCCTTTGGAGACCACGAAGTGTGAGACAAAATAAGCCTCCAAGTTTACTAGTTTGAAATTCTGGTTATGAGTGTCTTTGTCTTAGTGGAGTTGATTTTGGCCTCGTCAAAAAAAATAACCTGGGGTTGACCAGAAGTCCTGGTCCCTTTTCACAAAAATCATGACTTCTCCCTTGAAATAGTGCATCCTGGGGGAAGAGGTACATGACGCTCAAGTGGGAATTACTCCCAGGGAGGGTAACGAGGGCTGAGGGTCTGGAGATGACCGTGGAAAGCAGGCTCTGTGGACTCAGGTCAGTTAAGGTGGTTCAGTCGAGTAGGTGACAGGAGGGCCAGTCTTTAAGGGGTGTGTGGTGGTACTTAATTATGCCCACCAGTCCTGTGACACTCCTCCTGTCAAGAGGCGGAATCTCTGTTCCCTCTCCTTGACCCGGAGCGGTCTTGCGGCTGCCTTGAGGAATGCATATAGCTGAAGTGATGCTCTGTGATTTCCCAGGCTGGGGTGGGAAGTCACACAGCATCTGACACTTTCTCTTGGGACACTCGCTCATGGAGCCTCAGCTGCCCTGTAAACGGTCAGCTGCCCAGAGGTCAGCACGTGGGGGGCCCTCCCAGAGAGGAAGAGAGAGAAGCGTCCAGGGACCCCCAGCTGTTGGGCTGCTGCAACCCAGGTGCAGAGATGAGTGGAGAAGCTTCAGGATGACCTCAGCCCAGCCACTGCCCGACTGCAGCCACATAGGGACTACAGTCACGGAGCAAAGGAAATGAATATTATTGTTTTGAGCCATGATTTGGGGTAACGTTTTACACATCAATAGACAATTGGAACAAGGTACTAAAACACTGCTGAACACACTGAAAGAACGATGCTGATAAACTTAAGTTCCCTCATGAAAACTCCGATGAAATGTGCATCGATTTGCCTCCACTGAAGTGAACGGTGATTCGTCTAAAAGCACTTCAGTTCAGCACGTGTCCATCTCTGCTGTGTATCTGTGTGAAAAGCAATGGAATAAATCCCATCTCCTTTAACCAGGGCAGGCCTGGGGAGGTTGGGACGGAAGGAGGGGAAAATAACTTTCCCTCCACCCTTCTGAGACCCCTGTAAGAAAAGACAGGTTAACAGAGAAAAACAAGCAGAAGTTCATTAGCGTGTAGACCTCATGTGTGCATGGGAGACCCCTGGGGGAAAATGAGTGATTCCTGATGGTGGTTTGGAGATCAGGACTAAACACCATCTTACTAGGGAAAGGGGAGGGATGCAGCCCTCTTAAAAGAGGGCAAATGACGCTTAGGGGAGAGGAGTGGGCCCTTAGAAGAACAGGTAGTGCTATGATAGTTGGTGACAAGAGTTTGTCTGGATGTGGTATGACTTTCAGTCCCCTTTCCTGAGATAAGCGTCAGTCTTCCCAGGTTAGGTTGAGGAAACTCCCGTGAGGGGATTTATGGCATCTGAGTTCCTTCTGGAGAATCTATTTTTAGACACACGAGGGGAGTTCACAGAAAGCCTCTTCCTGCGTTTGCGGTTTTTCAAGTGCCTACAGTTCAAAGCAATCAATATATCAGAGCAGCATATGTTGGGGTGCATGTCCTCAAGTCCTACTGTCATGCTTTGGGGTGGCAGATTCTGCCTTCTTCAGCACCATGAGGTAGAAGAGGCTGACTTCTGGGCAAAGCTTTGCTCCCTGGTACAGAGGTGCAGGAGGATAAGGGCTTCCCTCCAGCCTCCGGGTGTGATGAGGTGGTGCTGGGCGCCCACCTGGCAACCCCGAGGTGACAGGAACCAACTCCTGCCCTGGCGGAGGGGACAGGCAGGAAACCACTGGTTCCTTCTTCACTTGGCTGCTGAATTCACCAGCCTGGAAGTGTGGGCCGCTGGGCTTCTTGTTAGATAATCAGTGTCCTTAATGCTTAAACCTCTTTTAGCAAGATTTCCTATTATTTGTAGCCAAAACCATAATTGATGCAGTTGACATTTGTGGCTTCTAAGGAATGAGTGATTTAAAAATTGCTTTCTAAATTTAAAACCCTTTAGTGTATCTCCCAAGAGGTCGCCTTGTTCCAAAAGTCACAAAAGAAAGCTGAAGGGAGAACTAGTGCTTAATAAAAGCAGGGCCTATTTTGCTGTTTTTTCCCTCTCAGGATACTGACTCTGCTTTAGCAAGTCAAAGCAAATTAGTAATAAATCTATTTTTGTTCCTTCAGTTTCTGCAAATTTTCGTGTGCAGAAAATAATTTGAAATCCAAAAGTGAAGTATGAAATGCTATGTCAGATTGTTACTTTTAGGATTTTGTAGTCAAAAGCTGTCAGGGGCTGAAATTAAGTCCTTCCCTGTCTGATTTTAGCATTCGAGGATAGCCAGCTGTTGCACGCTGAATTGTGTTGCCCTCAATTCATATGTTGAAGCCCTAACCCCTGGCTCCTTAGAATGTGACTGTATTTAGGGAATAGAGCCTTCAAGAGCTTATTAAGTTAAAGTGGGGTAGTTAGGGTAAACCCTAATCCAATATGACTGGTGTCCTTATAAGAAGAGGAGATTGGGACACAGACACACACAGAGAATGACCACGTGGCCACACAGTGAGGAGGCAGCCATCTGCAAGCCAGGGAGAGAGGCCTCAGGAGAAGTCAGACTTGTCTACGCTTTGATCTCGGGCTTCCAGCCTCTAGAACTGTGAGGAAATAAATTTCTGTTATTTCAGTCGCCTAGGCTGTGGTATTTTGTTATGAGAGCCCCAGTAAACTAATACGACTGATACGTGACATTTGACATATGGTAATTGGGTTATAGTTTCTTTATCCCTTCTTTTCATCACTCATAAAAGGAGGGGTGAAAGCATTGCAACTTGAGACATTTCCAAATGAGTTAAAACACCGTATACCATATATACCGTGGTATATCCAGTGCCACTTGTTTTGAAGGGCATACTTTTTTTATTAATAGGTAATCAGTTTCATCTCACCTGCATTGTATGTCAAATAGATGTTTACAGAGTATGGTTTGAAGGTGGCATCACATTATTAGGCTGCCGGGTTTGCCCACAGGTCTCAATCTAATTTGGGAAAGAATAAGAGACTTGGAAAGGCTGAGAGTGTGCTGGGAGAGGGATTTTTCATGGAAGACTTTGGAGCCACGTCTTGGATAATGAGGTTTTTGTGAAGGAGAAGAGACAGAATAAAGTCTGAGTCATTGATTTTTCTTTTTTTATTGGCTGCGTTTGGTCTTTGTTGCTGCACGTGGGCTTTCTCTAGTTGCGGCGAGCAGGGGCTGCTCTTCATGGCGGTGCGCAGGCTTCTCATTGCAGTGGCTTCTCTCTGTTGTGGAGCACGGGCTCTAGGCACGTGGACTTCAGTAGTTGTGCCCCTGGGGCTCTAGGCGCGTGGGCTCAGTAGTTGTGGTGCACGAGGTTAGTTGATCTGTGGCATGTGGGATTTTCCTGGACCAGCGCTCGAACCCGTGTCCCCTGCATTGGCAGGCGGATTCTTAACCACTGCGCCACGAGGGAAGTCCCTGAATCACTGATTTTAGACTGGGCATAGCTGTGAGACAGAGATGTTAGAAATATTGCTAACGCTTTACATTTACTAGTGAATAAGGAAACACTCGAAAGATTTTATTTTTGCTCTGTGCTCCCAGAAGATAAATTAGTTTCCTAAAGAATATGATCCAAGATCTGTTGGACTGACTCCTTTTTAAGGTTGTTTGGAGGCAAATTTGTTGCCTTCGTATAATAATTCATGTGATTAGTCTTTGGCCTAATTATACATTCAGTTCTCAAACCAGTTAGTCCTTAAGTAAATGGCAATGCTGTTTTCTATTTAATTTCCGAAAAAAAGAAAAATAATGGAAATCTCCTTGCTAGTTTTTGTTATTACATTGCAATTAATGGAAATATGTAGTTATTCCCTTCCCCCCACCCCGCCAGGTCATTCTGATGCTATGGAAATTACCCAGGATGCTTTCTAATAAAATAAAAATAATAGATCAACAATCTTATTTAGGTTTTCTCAGGTCTATCTTGTAAAATTAGCCATCAGGAAATATCGGCCAAAATAGAACATGAGTGCATACAACAAAATGTCATTTTTGAGCTTGGTTCCCAGGAAAAGATATACAGAAAGCTGAAACATTTTTGCATTTTCTTGCCCAGTTTTCAGTGACATTCTTGGAAATGAAAGCCTGAATTTCTAAAAAGAAAGCCAATTCTCTTTGATATATTGACATGCAAATTTGGGAAAGGCCTTCAATGGCTACCAGATGACTGGAAAAGGCAACTGTAATTTTTTTTTTTTTTTTTTTTTGTGGCCCCCTTGCTGTGTTGGGAGTGCAGAGTCTCAATCACTGGACCAACAGGGAAGTCCCTCAGTTTTGTTTTGTTACAAAGAATGTAGCCAATTTATTAGCAAATGTGCCTGATTATAATAAATTAATAATTAGAAAATATATATAAGAAGAACTTTTTTTTAAAAAAGGGAACAAAGTATTTTTTAAAAAATATTTATTTATTTATTATTTATTTATTTAGGCCGCGTGGGTCTTAGTTGCGGCATGTATGCAGAATCTACAGAATCTAGTTCCCTGACCAGGGGTTGAACCCGGGCGCCCTGCACTGGGAGCGCAGAGTCTTACCCACTGGACCACCAGGGAAGTCCCAAGAAGAACTTTTTATTTGGAGAGTTTTGGCACTATCTTATACAGGAATACAAATTTTAACCTTTGCAAATGCAGTAAGAATTCACACACAAAGTTGCAGTTGATAGAGGCAGAACCAATCAGGTGTATTTGACAACCAACCTGCCATGGAAGCTTTAAGGAAGGCCTATGAGGTGGAATTTAATGGAAAATAAAATATTTTTAAAGGAAAACACAACTCTGCAAAAGACATTTTTCTCATTTTATAAATACATTATTAAGTGCTATTTGCTTTCGTGGAGCACTGTTCTACCAAATCCGCCTCTTTTTTTTAACTAGGTTACCAGGACTGTAAGCAAACTTCTGCGTGAGGGGTGAGGGAGGGGAGAGGATTAGACTAAATTCTCTCTTTTGCGGCTCTAAGATCCTATGATCTCCTGACCAAGAGACCATGGCTGTAATAGCT